>NC_134700.1:102050999-102383499 GCF_043290135.1 Rhipicephalus microplus | reverse complement strand
TCGCAAGTAAGGCGCTTGCGACATCAGCTCGCGTGCGAGACCTGTCGACGACGGTTGCCAAGTTTGGCTACATTGCGCCAGTTCGGCTGCTTTTTCAGGCCTGCTGTGGCTGAAAAAAAAAAACGCCTTGGGTTCTTGGCTACTTTTTGGATAGCTTTTGATGTCCCCGTCCGCACCAAATTATCAGTATTCATGGACGTCGCATCTGCTAGCATTCCAGTATGCGGAGTAAAAACATGGTGACGAAGGTACCAGAAATTGAATTTAGCGCTTGCATTACGCAAAAGAAATGACTTTTGAATGCACGGCTGGTACTCGAGAGGAAACTGTTGCATGGCTCCTAAATTCACACACCTCGTAGAGTTGAGCGTGACTTTCAAGTACAGTTTGTATTGCACAGCCCAACTGAAAGCTCCATCTCCGCATCGAGCTTTTTGATCGACATTACTGATCTACAATACTCATCGGCATTAGAAATCAAACATCTGACAAACCACTTGTGTTGTTTCTTAGGCTTAGGTATTCGCTGCGACTAAAGAATATTAATCACTCTGATTTCGTCATTAAGTGAGAAACTACTGCGGGAGTGGCTAAAACAAATGCTTCCATCACAGCAACTGTAATTCTTAGCACACTTATGCAGTAATCATTTTTATTTTCTTTGATGCTTTTAGTAATTAAAAGAAATACAGAAGACGTGTGAAAAGAATGTCAAGTTTGCAGTAGTGCAAAAAGCGTCGTCCGACACCAATTTATTGATAAGTCTACAATTTATGCTTACGTTTCAGAAATTTTGAAATTGTAGGGTTCTGTTCTCTTTATTTACACCTTTCTTTCTTGGTCTTTCTTTCCTTCTATCTTTTCTGATTTCCCCTTTTTTCTTTTAAACGCGAACATTTCTTAGCGAACTTCAGCGACTTTGAGCGTATCTATCTATCTATCTATCTATCTATCTATCTATCTATCTATCTATCTATCTATCTATCTATCTATCTATCTATCTATCTATCTATCTATCTATCTATCTATCTATCTATCTATCTATCTATCTATCTATCTATCTATCTATCTATCTATCTATCTATCTATCTATCTATCTATCTATCTATCTATCTATCTATCTATCTGCCTGTCTGCCTGTCTGTCTGTCTATCTATCTATCTATCTATCTATCTATCTATCTATCTATCTATCTATCTATCTATCTATCTATCTATCTATCTATCTATCTATCTATCTATCTATCTATCTATCTATCTATCTATCTATCTATCTGTCTATCTATCTATCTATCTATCTATCTATCTATCTATCTATCTATCTATCTATCTATCTAGCCGCCTAAGACTTTCAGCTCTCATGGCCGTTTCGATAACGGTATCGGTACCAATCTTGGTATGGCGTAACATGACTGCCTGAAGAACATATATGACTAGTCATAACATGAAAATCATGACATGTATGCCTTGAATATTATAATTTACATTTCATGATCCTGCAGCTGTTGCGGTGATTTCGTTCACATGGCATGTTTCAAAACTTGTATGGTATGGCATGATTGAATGGCGAGCACAAGCGACAGACCCTAACATCAAAATCATGACATGCGTGTCATGTAACAACTTGACTACATGCCACGTTCATGATGCGCTCGCGGCCGTTTCGCTAACTTCACATATACCAAATTTGGTATTACAATACGTGAATGGATTTCGAAGGTATGTCACTGGTGCAAACATGATAATCATCCGCACTAAGCACTGACTTGCGCACGAAGCTGACTGCTGCTAAGAAAACCTTCTATGATGTTACATTGACTGGTTTTATGAAGGACGACTTACACCGTTTTGGGCGCAATTTGTCACAAGATAACGAAGATCCTAGAGACATTGTCGTTAATGATGAACTCGTGACGGAATTCTCTCGTATTGCAACTTGTTTTAATGACTTTTTCTAATCTGTGTTTAATGATAGTTCTGAAAATGATTTCTCACCCTGTGCACTAAATTCCCATACATTTCAACAATGCCTGAGGTAGAGGTGTCATATGAAGGTATAGTAGCACTTTTGCTTAATATTAAAAATAAGAAATCCGTAGGTCCGATTGGTATACCAAATGCGTTTTTTACGCAGGCATTCAGAATGCGTAGGTCGCTATCTCGAGATTATATATAAAACATCTCTAGTACAGAATCGAATCCCAGATGATTGGCTAGTTGCAAAAGTTGTTCAAGTACACAAATCAGGTGGAAAGCAAGACATAAGAAACTACCGGCCCATTTCATTGACGTGCGTGTGCTGCAAGCTTCTTGAGCACATATAATCAAAATCAATATACGGTTATCTTGAAAACAAGAAGGCGTTTTTTTTCTAATCAACACGGCATCCGACGGAACCTATCCTCTGTTACACAATTGGTAGAAACAATTAAAGACTTTTCGACTGCACTAAATAACAGAAAGCAGATCGACGCTATATGTTTAGATTTATTGAATACGTTTGACCAGGTTGTGCACACCAACTTAGAAAATAAGCTAATGGTAATGAATATAAATTGTGAAGTTGCTGCGTGGATCCGCTCATGGCTCAAAGGTTGGAGACAATAAGTCTAAATAAACGGCAACAAATTGGACCTGCTAAACATAACTTCAGGCGTACCACAGGGATCCGTTTTAGGAACCCTGCTTTTTTTTTACATAAATGATATTGCCAATGATGTAAGTGACGACCGTGAAATCAATAACCAGAATGATCAGGCGTCACTTAAACAAGCTCTTAGAGCCGTACAAACATGGGCCACTAAATGGCAAATGAAAATCAATGAATCCGAATCAGTTATGCTCAGAGTTACGAACAGAAAAAAACATGTAATTAAATGTCAATATGTGATGAGTTCCAGAACTCCAAACGAAGCTGACTCGAGAATATATTTAGGCTTAATCATTTCAAATGACTTTAGTTGGAAACCACACGTGAACAGCCTTTGTGCAGCTGCAGAAAAAAAGAAGTTATCGTTCCTCCATCGCAAACTAAAGCTAGCAACACCATCCGTTAAGCTCCTTGCATAATTGACATACGTGAAGCCAACGTTAGAATACGGCAGTGCAGAGTGGGATCCCTTCCAGTAGGGGTTAGTAAATCGAATTCAAAAATATACAGAGATAAGCCGCAAGGCTAATTTTATCGCGTTATTTACGAAATGACTCTGTTTCTGAAATGCTGCGGTTGCTTGAATTGCCTATGCTGGCTCAACACCGGAAAGTTGGTTGACTTAAATTTCTTTTCTTGTTATTAAAAGAACACCTCATTATTGAAACTAAATCTTAATTTGCTCCCAGGCCCTCCAGCAATATCAGATGATGCAATCAATTTGTGTTTTCGGTTCTAAAATGCAATCTTGATGTGTACGCGTATTTATTTTTCCTACGAACAATAAAAGAGTAGAATCAGTTGCCAGTGCCGGTACTGATTTCGAAGAACATAAAAAGCTTTGAAAAGTGCATTAAAATATGTCATGAACGTTGAGTGTTGCTATAGTATTGTAAATATATTGCCATGCCGTTCGAAAATACATCGCGTAGTTGCTTCATATTGTATACTATATACCACCATCGCAAAATATGTATGTACGTTTTTATTAACAGCATTTAAATATTTTTCCCTTGTGTATCTAAAAAATCCTGTCTTCTTTACAATACATTGTACGTGCTTTTGTTTTATGTTTACTGTACCCACCCTGTTACGGCGATAACGGCCAAGAGAGTTGGGAAATAAATAAATCTTGAGATGCATGTCATGTAACATGACTACATGCCACGCTCGTGATGCACTGGCGGCCGTTTCGCTAACTTCACTTATACCAAATTTGGTATTACGAGACGTGAATGGATGACGAAGGTTTGATACTGGCGCAACATGATAAAAATGAGATGCGTGTCATGTAACAACATGGCTGCATGTTACGCTCATGATGCGCTCGTGGCTATTTCGCTAGCTTCGCATGCACATAACTTGGTATAACGTGACGCGAACGGACGGCATAGGTAAATGACGCATCCAAACATGATAATCACGACATGCGTGTCATATAACAACATGACTATGTGCCACATTGATTATGCGCTCGCGGTCATTTCGCTCGCTCCAGATATACCAAATTGGGTATTACGTGACACCATTGGATGACAAAGGTATGTGACTGGTGCAAACGTGATGATCATGAGATGCGTGTCATGTGAAAACTTGACGGCGTGCCACAGTCAAGGCGCCAATAGGCACCGTTCAGTCAAGTTTTCTGGTCGGACTGCAGCGCCAGAATGCGTAGCCTAGCGGATAATGAAAGAAAACCTTGAGACGGCATAGGTAAAAATGAAACGCGACGTGCGCGTTTTTTTTTTTGCGAGCCCCTAACAGTGAATGTCAGAAGCTTTGAGACGGCGCAGTGTGAGCAACGCAGCACCCTCTGGTCAGTGTGTGGTGCCAATACATTTTAACGTGACGCAGTGCATGTGCTCGCCGGTGTTCATTTCGTCGCGTCACGCCGGCGTTGCCACGCCAGGCACCGGTCCTGCCATATACTCGCAGGTGCGCGCAACGCTGAGTTCCTTTGACGCATGCGCGTTTCAGCCCGTCCAGCGTCCCTCCGTCACAAAAAAGAGGGTGACCCAGTGTTGTCTGGGTAACGCATAGGCGCGAAATGCAGCATGCCACATTTCGTGCGCACGCGAAATTCGCGCGAGTGAACACTATATTGGAGTATATTGGGCCCTTCATGATGCGCTTGGGCCGTTTTACTCACTGCACATATACTAAATTTGGTGTTACGTGACGTCAATGCATGACAAAATATATGACTGGTGCAAACATGATAATGCTGACACGCGTGTCATGCGAAAACATGACAACATACCACGCTCAGGACGTGCCCACGGCCATTTCTCTAGCTCCAGACCTAATAAATTTGCTATCAGGTGACGTGAATAAATGACGATGGTAAATGACACATCCAAACATGATAATCATGACACGGAAGTCATGTACGGCTACATTTACCTTCACCTCGTTACGTCGTGCTGATTTTAAAGTTACATATCAATAATTCGCACTCGTGTTTCGCATATCATCGATTTCCACTGTGCGTGGGATCTCCCAATTTTTCTCCTCTTTCTTTTTTTCGTACAATCAGAGAAATGTTAGGATAAGTTATCTGCATGCTGTACAGCTTTGTGAGAAACAGCTGTATCTTAATGATGAAATGTTCGCATCTTGTTATCAGAAATAAAAACAAAAGAGCAGCTGTTAGACTCACATAAGCCAACTGTTTTTTGTTTCTTTCGAGAAGCATTACACTCTTCCTCAACACTGTAGCACGGGGTGTATCTTCCAATATGCCGATAGTCGTCGGAGGAACCAAGCTAACAGTGGCTGCGGTCAACGTGAGTGCTGTGTGTCGCCTATAAATCGTGGGCCCGGAATTTGCCGTGATAAACCTGGGCTTAATGAATCATGCTCGACAATACAATACTGGACCGGCCGACCCGATCGGGGAAACCAAATATAACTAAGAGGATGTCCCTGCTAATATCCACGTAAGCATAAGATAACTTAGTAGTTCTTGAAATCGAATTCGCAGTTTTGCTTTGTGACCACGCAAACCATCTGTTATCTCAGAAATAAATTACGCATCAATGTCGTCGAGTAATATCCAAAGTGTATAGTGGGTAAATGTTATATTTGTCTGTATTAAATTACTCTTTATGTGTCGAAAGCAGTCACAGAAATTTCTGCCTCAAAATTGATACATATTTGTAAATTCAGTTCGATATGCATGGCTGACTGCATTTTTCACATTTCGCGGACTTTCTTTACCAACTGTGAAATAAACAAATACGAGTGCACAGCTAGCACGTTTTTGAAGATAGGGCGTTGAGAGGCCATTCAAGCGTGCCTGCATAAGCGTCATTGACATTTGATAACTAGAAGATTGCTTCCCAAATTACAAATAAATGTGATTACGAATTATGAAAGCTCATCAAAGGGGCACGTACACAGAATTTCGAAGGTGGAATAATAAGTGAGACTAATCTATATGAATGCATACACATCTACAAAATATCAAAATAAAATATAGCCTAGAACATATTTAAAACCAAATTTCAAGCGCATGCCGCGGAGCAGAGTGCGATGCCGAGCCCCACTCGACGTCCTCAACAACGTGGCTGCAATGTAAACAAACCTACGTCACGAGTTCGCGTTGGCTGGTTGCTTGCGCTTGCGCTACCGGCGAAATCTCCCTCCGCGACTCTATCCTGCCTGCGGCTTTGCTTGTGCTGGCTGTCTGTGTGGCGACAACCCGTGGCATCCACGCCACAGTTTTACGTGGTCACGTGGCCAGCTGTGTTTAATGTCTCTCCTGCATTGCTTCCGCCTAACTCAGTCATTGATGGAACCAACCCTGCGATGGGGTGTTCTAGAAACATCTCTAAATAAATAACCGCCGTGTATACGTTCAAACGAGGTTTCTAGTCGTGATAAGTAGTTTATAAACTAAAGAAAGTGAGTTCAGAACTTTTTGTCAGTGTTCCTACAACAAAACATTTGTTGTGGATACCGTTGTGTCCTCAGCAGACATTGCACAACACTTAGCCTTGCAGAATAACAAGAGTTAAATAACAGGAACAGGTAAAAATAAAGCGGCGAAGATGAACGTAAGTTGCCTGTCTTTTATACTGGCAGTAATCGTGATGGCATCAGGTCAATCCCACCCTTTGCTGTGAACAATTGACTGATGAAAGCATATGGTGAGCGTAAAGTGGCGGAATATGTTGATTAAAAAAGAACAAATAAAAGAAGAGGCGGCTGCATAAAATCTCCTACAAGCCATTTGGTGGCAGCGGAATGCTTTTTACTGCAATACTCAACCTTTACTTCAGCAGAAAACGCTGGATATCGTGAACCACTTGTATGTACACTGCATCCCCGATACCTCTCTCTTAAATGCAAGCTTGTGCGTTTTCATGATGAATAACTTTGAAAAGTGTGCTAGATATCTAACCATTTTTACGTGCAGTCAAAGGTAATCAATAGCTATTTACAAACTTACCCGTGCGTATAGAGCGCAAGCGTAAATATAAGCTTCACAATAAACTCATTGAAAGCATCACGATGTGGCAAAAAGCAGACAGTCAACTGGTTGGAGGTGGCCATATTGTGTTTTTTTTTCATTCATGCTGTTTCTAGTTTCGGCAAGCTCCAAACCGCACGGCACTCACACAATAGGTACTCCTGTACACGACTGTCAACAATATGCACCAAATGCTTCAGTGAATTCTGTTTTTCGGCTTTTAAGGTATTGCTGAAGTACATTTGAGAACCCCTGTATATGTTGCACTAATAAAGGCTAGTGGTTTGTGATGCCTAGGCATAAAGTTGAAAATTTTGTTTTAAAAGAGCTGAATGCTGGGCGAATCGATGTTTTGATATCAATGTCATCGTAAATTTGTCTTTCATTTTTACGCTCTTTTGTTGTGGTATTTTCCCTAATGTGAAATGCACATTTGAGACTACATGAAATTCATAGGCTCACCCTCATCCGGTATATAAGCCAAATACGGCCCACAAATTTAACTTCTCCGCATGTTACCTCAGAAAACTCCTGCAGTTCGCTTTCACACAGAACAGATATTGCACCAATGGTGGCTATATCTGTCTCTGTGATGTCGTATAGACGTTTTAATAACAGAGAGGGATCACGTCCTTTTTGGAATACTGCAGGGAAATACACAAGGGGGCGTCACAGCCTCAGCAATGCATTTTCCAGCGGCCACGCGTTTTACCAACAGCTATGATGAGAGCAATATGGTGGTGCCAAGGAAGCCTTCTTTGACAAGGGGTATAGTTGCGAAGAACGGTCCCTTCGAGCTCAATAGCTGCCACCAAACAGCCATTATATTTAATGTGAAGCAATTGTTTGCGTGCTGCAAGCACATTCGGTATCTATCTATCTATCTATGAAGAATAAGACACGCTCGTCAACGCATGAATAATGTCACAATACCGGGCGTTCGTCGTCAAACACTTGCCGCCATATAGTGGCACATACCCACGGGCTGGTATAAGCCACTATCTGGCGGGAACTGTTTGCTTACATATGTACGACAACACGCTTGGGCAATTTTAACGCGTGAGCGTTAAGAAAAACCTGACATCTGAGCCATTCGCCCGACGAATGCAAGGTATAAAAATGTCAAGGTCTCAGCATCGATTGAACATCACATTCTTCGTCACAATTACGCATTCTTTCACAGAGCCACGCCAGGTTCCCAAACTAATTTTCATTTAAACCCTAATATTTGTGAAG
Organism: Rhipicephalus microplus; assembly: GCF_043290135.1. Taxonomy (NCBI): domain Eukaryota; kingdom Metazoa; phylum Arthropoda; class Arachnida; order Ixodida; family Ixodidae; genus Rhipicephalus; species Rhipicephalus microplus. The sequence continues at coordinate 102,375,140 of NC_134700.1, read as the reverse complement.
CACCAGTTGTGCTTGCAGTGCTGACAAATTGATTTTATAAAGCGTAGATAGGTATTCTTTTGACGGAGCCGTCACGTCGGGTCAACGTCAATTCTAGAAGGGCATCAGGCTCTGAAGTTGATTTACCAAGCAGTGTCCAGGGCTACCATCCTCGCGAGCACCAGCGCTTTAAATGAGCTGATCGGTTCTTGTGTTGCTAATACTCATGCTCCCGTTAGCATCGTTGCGCGAACGCATCTATGTCTATGCGTACATCATTTATTTATATATTTAGCGTGATTTCATGACGTGTGGCTTCATAAAACAATCACAGCACGGTCACCTTCCCTCGTCATCTTTTGCATGACGTCGATTCCCAAGGTACGTGGAATTTGCAGAATTATATTTCGTAGATTTCGCAACGCCAATTTGGTTTGCTATTAAAAAAAGGAAAAAAAAACACTTATACAGTACTCAGCAAATTCACTTTGAAGTGCTTTCTTAGCAATTGAATAGACAGTTTGCTTTATTATCAAACAACATTTCTTATAGTAATACACTTCATTTTTACGCTAATATAATTATCACAACATTCGCTGCGTAGATGTTGTTTCACTGCTTGTTTATACTTACACAACGTGAGATCTCACTGTTACCAATGCTATTCCATTTATGATATATGTTCATTATTTTCATTACAGACGTTTGCACACGGGCACTTTCTCCGAAGTTAGTCACGGGATTTTGTGAACTGTCATGAATAAAAAGTCACGTTCTCCTTTGCGCATTCACCTAGGACGACTGCAAGGGTAAAGCCATCTCTTTTTTTCTCCTCAGTGGGTGTATTATAAAGGACTCACCACACGTTGAAAAACAAGTAGCTTAATGGTTGAAGATGCACAGACGATTTATGGCATTGCTCATACCTGATGATGCTGCACTTGGACTTATGGGCCTCTGAAGAGTGCACTTTGCTGGCAGTGGTGCAAGCCGCCGAAGCGCACGCATGATCATAGCCGTTTTGTGGCAGAAAGCGCCATATTGCACGCCCCTTCCAAGTTCACCTGGGTACGCTGAACGCTTTCTTCAGTCACATTCTATTTGGTGCAAAAGAAGCAGAGCCTTTTGCTCTCCTTTCTGTGAATCTGTGAACCTGTGAAGGAGCATTCGGCTTTTAGTTAAAGCGCACGCTGCGATCTCCATTAGCAGCCATTGGCATGTACATTGAGCACTATCTCACAAGAAAGCGTTGCTACCTTATACTCGCTGGGTCTAACCTTCTTAGTTTTAGAAAGGTTTGGAGAGCGTTGAGCTGCAGTGCCATAAATACAATGAACTAGTATATACCGTGAATGAGCTCGAGGTGGTTAAACGTGGGAAGTAGACCCGAAGCGCAAGCCGTAAGAAAGTGTTCGTGTGCCACCTCTAGTTTAGTCCTTGGAATGTTCGCTGGATGGCGGTGCTTCTATATGGGGAATATATGATAAAAAGATGCGAGATGGTGGTACTTGGAGTGTTGAATAGATGGACGAACGGACACACAGACAGATGCATGGATGGACGCATGAACGGACGCAGGGGCGAATACATGGATGAACGCAGGGACGGACGCACGAACAGACGCACGCACGGATGGGCGGATGGACGCATGGACGGTCACACAGACGGACGCATGGACGGACGGAAGCAAGAACGAATGAACGGACGAATGCTTCGCCCCACTCTTCATCATTGACTCCGTGGATATGCTGCCATATTTTCTGTTCAGTGAAAGCGTCTTCTGAATTTGCGACATCTACATTTGTTTCAGCGGTCTCCGCTTTTCACTTCCTTGATGTTTGACGTAGAGGCGAAGCTCGGGAAGCATGTTGATTGCGAGGCTTCTATGCACTACAGAATCAAGTAGGAATAGTCCTCAAAAAGAGTAGGCGTGAAGACCTAATTAAGTTTCCTAATGCGGAACGCATGCACACAGTCTTTATCACGCAAGTCTCTGCTGCGTATGACGGTCGATGCAGACCTGTCGTTGATGATGAGGTTGTCTCCCGCAATATTATTTGGTCATTGGATGCACAGCTTAGTACAATTTGAGAATTGAAGAGAAGAAACACCGGTCGTTTTCATCAAACGGGACTTGCAATACGGAACCACGGTGATCGAGTGGCCAAGACGGTACACAGCAATATACCTTCACAGAGCTAGTATTTGTTTTGCGACTGCCTGCTCGACTCGAGCAATCACTGTATACTGAACACTGAAAAAGATCCGAATGAAATGCAGCCGTGGTGGCTAAATCCCACATCAAAGCAACCGACACTAGAGATGAAGTAAATTGACAACCTGCTTGTTGCACTAAGCCACAAAAGAATTCATACAGTTTTTTTAAGAAAAAAAAGCTGAATCACTTGCCGAAAAGTTGTAATGTTGTCAATTTCTATTTCTAAGCATGTTTCTCTACGAACTTGAAGGATAGAGCAGAACCTATTCGCGCTACAGTTTTAGTTCCGGGGCAAGCGGCGTGCGAGCGTAAGCAGCTTCCTACTTCGTTCGCATTGTTCATGGACGTGGTTTGCAATATTGTTACGGATGTGATGGGTTTATTCACACTGAAAAATGTCAGTGCTCTACCGTCACTGCCGAATCACCATCGCTCGAGAGCGTCCGATCTCTTCTTCTTTCTCGCTCTTTCAGTCTGCGTTACATTTCCCTCCGGGCCAGACGAAGCTCACCGAGCGAGTAGAAGTGATCGGTTGTTGTAGGGCTTCAATTGGGCAATGTGCATAATTTGCGTCTTGAGCGAACGCCGGTTCTGAGCTGTCACTTTCGCAACAGCATAAGTGATGTCACTTAAGCACTGAGTAATGACGAATGGTCCTGAGTACTTAAAAGAAACTTCTGGCAAAGTCCCTTCTTTCAAACAGGCGTCCACAGCCAGACCAAATCACCTGTAGCGAAAGTCACGGGCGGGTGTTTTGCATCGTAACGGTCTTTCGCGCGAGCGTGGGCGGAAAAAGTTCGGAGCCGACCAAGTCGATGAGCTTCTTCGGCGCGACACAAAGTCTGCACGACACTGGCGTTTTCGTTCGTCGAAAAAGGAAGTATGGTGTCGAGGAAACTTTGGGGATGACGAGCATAGAGAAGGAAAAAAGGCATAGAACCCGTGACTTCGTGTTTTGCGGTATTAAAGGCGTATGTAACAACATAAAAGAATGCAAAAGGACTTGGGGTCTCCGGAATCAATATTTCCCGGTAGTGTGAACACTTTGCCAATGCACACAACCACCTTCTGTGCGTGCCGTCCAAAGTGTTTATTTAGCAGCAAGGGTGCTCACTTTTTTAAATTTTTTTCTTCTTATACGCAGTTTTTTTAGCCATTAGATATACAACAAACGTACGTGTCTCAAAGAGTTGTGAGGCTGCAAACCGTAGCTTTCAGCCTTGAAAACAACTGCAATTTTTTTTAAAAAATAAATTTAAATAGAAAATAGCCAGCAAAGAAAAAGCGCCCTCTTCATTCTGTGAGCGACCTCGCCTAATTGCGACGACGTTGTGGAGCGAAACCAAGTGACAAAGGCATTTGGTGCTCTCTGCTTAGAGAACAAGTGCATTATTCTTTATCTATCTCTCTGATCGTTGCCAGTGCTTTATGCCTTCTGAATTATGCCTCTCATTAGCCGATTCTTTTCCATTTTTACTGAGTTTCAGCTTGTATTATCCACGAGCACTTACGTACACCTACATTAGGCAGAGAACCGTCAGGTAAGATTACGTTTTTTTTTTTGAGTAGACGATCCTCCTTCTTTCCTTGATTTATTTATTATTTCCCCTCCCCATCCTCGTCGAAAACAGCTATTGAACGGTTTCACATCGACAAACTTCCTTGTGCTGTGAGCGCAGCGCGGAAAATGCAAGGTTAGGGTCTCTGCGCCCCTACCGCAGACGGGTGGCAAAACATACTCAGAAAGACTCCCATTCTATACACGATGGGTGGCAAGGCCATAAGGCAAGAAGCGCGTGCAGGGGCATTCTAGCCCAGCCGTGCGCGAGAACAATGTTTCGTCTTGCGGATTGTGTCAGCATCCGTGCCATGGTCAAATAATACAGTCCGGACTGGAGCGGTGATCGCTCCGACTGAGGCGCGAAAAGATTCGTTTCAATGTTTCACCACCGGCGGCACGGAGCAGCGCATGCGCTACTGCAGCTGCGCCAGTTGCGCGGCGTTGATCTCTTATAGGTGGATGGACATACGTCTTGCGCGGCGTAGCCAACCTTGCGTGAGGTACTGCAACCACCGTGCGCGCTCGCGCCGGACCACGTCGAAGTGTATTGGTGGCGGGAAGCCGAACGCAAGCGTCGGCAGTGGAAGACCAGCGACACCGACGAGGTCGCGTTTACGTATACATGCACACTGGCGGAAAGCATGCCGCGGTGTTGTGCCACTCGTCGGTGCCTACGCTCGGCAGCCAGCGGCACACTGGCAAGATTAGCGGCGCCACTAGAAAAGGAAGACAATGAACAGGTCGAGGCACGCGCGCCCACCGCTAGCTGCCGGCTCGTGGCCTCTGTTCTCCGCGACAGACTGAGAGAGAGAGAGAGAGAGAGAGTTAACTTTATTAAAGTTCCTGAAGGGGACTGGGCACCCCTTACGGGGGCCAGCCCGGTGGCTCCGCCCATGTGGGGACTGAAAGTCGGAGCTCGCCAGCCACCTTTTAGGCCTTCTGGACGGCCTGGTGCTGAAGGGCTCTGTCAGGGCTCCTGAGGTGGTTGATGCAGGCGTCCACGGTGGCAGGGGACCCGAAGCTAGCGTTTAGCACGGGACACTGCCACAGCATGTGACTTGAATCGCACCTAGAATTTTAGCATTTGGGGCATTCTGGACTTATATCTGGTAAGTATTTGCTGCAGATATAGGGGCTCGGGTAACTGTGCGTTTGCAGCTGTCGAAGCGTTAATTGTGGTGCTTTATTTAGTACTGAGTGAGGTGAGCAGAATTCCTTTCTAAATTACTTATAGTGCGAGCAATTTCGTGATATGATAGGACTGGTTCCCGTTGCATGTTGGTGTCCCCGGCCAGTGAGCCGGACCGCGACCCCTCACGGCACGTAAGATCACGCGCGAGGTTATGAGCCAGCTAATTACCGTTGGGGACCCCTGGTTGAACGTTGATCCCTTCATGACCCGGGAACCAGTGGATGTGTTTGTCTACAGTTATTTGAACAGATGCTAGAACTCTTAATGCCGCCTGGCAAAGTGTACCGTGGCGGTATGCCAGTGCAGTGGGTTTAGAGTCGGTAAATATTGTGTCGCGCTGAGGGAGTGCTAGAGCAAGGGCAATGGCCACTTGTTCAGCCTCGCAGGCTTTCTGTGTTTTTACGGTAAGAGAATTAAGAGGTGTTCCGTCTGGGGCGACCACCGCAGCTGCAAAGTAGGGTTTGTCCACGTAGTTAGCGGCGTCTACGAAAACCACGTCTGTCACGTGTAGGTTGGCTGCTTTTAGTAGGGCTTGAGCTCGTGCCCTTCTTCGAGTCTGATTGTGCACCGGGTACATGTTCCTGGAGAATGGCAGCACTGTGATTTTAGCGTGAGGGTGTTGCGGCAACGGTTCTGGTTCGTTGACTTGAGTTGGGATAGGAAATATTTATGTGTGACACGCCAAAGATGGGCAGCGAATACCCCGCGTGGACTCCATACGCATTCTCGGCCTCCTCGTCGAGGCCACTGGCTGTCATGCAAGAACAATTAAACATATCACAGCTAAAACCGAGAACATGCTCCGACTCATTCAGCGAGTCTCGGGTCGTAGACGAGGCCTTGAAGAGGCCAACCTTCTGCGCATATACCACGCGTTCCTAATGAGTCACATCAATTACGTCGCCTCTGCCCACAACTGGACGAAGGTAGAAAAGACGAAACTAAACACACTCATGCGCAAAAGCATTAAACAAGTCCTTGGTTTGCCTCAAAACACGAGCACTTCCCGTCTCGACCAACTAGGCATGCACAACGGCATCGATGAAGTGATCGAGGCCCAGACCACGGCCCAATTGATCCGCCTCTCCTCCTCCAAGGCAGGCCGCCGACTTCTAAGCGAGGCCGGCATGTCCCCACACCCCTGCCTTGAACGCGCAGTAACCCTCCCCAGAGTTGTCCGAGCTACTTACATGGTAACCCCATTTCCGCGAAATGTCCACCCACAACACAACGAAGGCAGACGGCTGGCCCGCGCTCGCGCGATCCTAAACCGTACCGCCGCGAATCGCAACTCTACCGCATTCGTCGACGCAGCGCAATACGGTAACTCCTCCTCTTTCGCACTCGCGGTAGTAGATGGCGACGGAGCCCTACGCTCAGCCGCCTCGGTTAGGCTATCAACAAGCGCCATAGCCGAACAAGTTGCTATAGCTTTAGCGATGACCGACCCCTCACTCACTAATGTCTTCACAGACTCTCGCGCCGCCATTCGGGCTTACGAAACCGGCAACATCGCTCCAGAAGCAGCCCGCATTTTACAAACACGGAAATATACGGGCTCGCACTACCTCTCTTGGTTCCCTGCCCACATGGGCAAAGACGTTCACCCACAACAACCCAACCTCAACGAAATGGCTCATGATCGAGCACGAGAACTGACCCGCCGTGACGATCAATCAGCCACCGAAGAGCTGGGCCCAGACGTGCAGTTTAATGACCCACTACTCACCTTCCATGAAATTACCTCCCACTACCGACACAACAGAAGCCGATACCCTTTACCCCATTCAAAACTCGAACGCGCGCAAGAAGTAGCCTTTAGAATGTTACAAACGAGATCGTACCCATCACGGGGCCGACTCAGCCATTATAACTCAGACATAAATTCACAGTGCCCAGATTGCACAGAAGTGTACTGTTCACTCGCGCACATGCTCTGGCAATGTCCCGCGTTACCTCAGGGACCTCTCACCAGTGAGTCCGACTGGGAGGAGGCACTCAGGAGCCCCAATCTCCGAAACCAACTTAAGGCAGTCCAGAGGGCCCAAGAACTGGCGGAACGCCACCACGTTCCCGCCCCGACTCGGGCGTCGCCTACGGTAGCGGCTGCTAGGATGTCCCACGTGGGCACCCTGGTGGCTTAAACTCCTCAGGACCATATATTAAAGTTCTTGACTGACTGACTGAGAGGAGTTCCTGACCCGCAGCTGTCGAAGACAGGCGTATGAGTTGGGACATTATTTGTGCTTCGGTGATTTCTTGGAACGTGTTTTGTACCCCAAGGGCTAGCAGATGCTGCGTGCTTGTGGACATGGGTAGACCAAGTATTCGTTTTGTGCATTTTCGGATGAGGTTGTCTACTTTAGTTTCATCGCCTTTGCTCCACGGGTGAGCGCCGGAAACGTATTGAACATGGCACATTAAGAACGCATAAAAGATGCGTAGTAAGCTCTCTTCTGTGAGTCCTACGTATCTATTAGCGACGCGTCGGGCGAGGTGAATGATTGTTTCAGCTTTTTTGGTGAGATGTGTGATGGTTAAGTCGTTTTTGCCATTCTCCTGCAGGGTAACGCTGAGAGTTTGAACCAACGACACTATCGGGATAACCAAGCCGTACATTGTGGAGAGGTGTATGGTAGGTTCGCCTTTGGTGTAGCCGTACTGTGGTGGCAGAAGCAGCAACTCGGACTTAGTCTGAGGCCCGTGGGCTTTAAAAATGTTTGTACTGCAGTGACTGCTTCCTGAAGGCTCGCTTCGATTTGTCCATCGCTCCCTCCAGTGCGTCATATAGTAATATCGTTGGCGTAAAGCGCGTGTTCTATGCCTTCGATGTGTTTCAGCTTTTGCGAAAGTTGTCTGAGGGCTAAATTGAAAAAAAAAACGGTAAGAGCACCGACCATTGCGTGTTGCCGCGCGGGCCTAGGTTGTAGGTGTGTGACTTGAGATCCCCAACTTTAAGTGTGGCCGTTCTGGTTCTTAGGAAAGAGCGCACGTATTCGTAGAAGCAGCGGCCTAAGCCTGCCACCTGAATCTCGTGTAGTATATAACCGTGGCTTATGGTATGAAAAGCTTTCTCTAAGTGAAGAGCTAGGATTGCTTTGAGGTCTTTGCTCCTTACTCTAAGTAACGTCTCCTGCAGCATCAGAAGTGCGTCCTGCGTGGCCATAGCCAGCCTGAACCCTAATTGATTGAATGGGAAGAGATGTTTTCGCTCTGAATATTTTGTGACTCGAAGGAGAATGACGTGCTCCATGACCTTACCCATACAGGATGTGAGAGAGATGGGTCGTAGGGAGTCGAGTTCCAGGAATTTGTTCGGCTTGGGAATAAGTATGACGGTCGCGGCTCTCAATTCTGGCGGCCCGCTCCCTTGCTGCCAAACCTCATTCATGTGGGTGGCTATTTATTCAATGTCATGGTCAGCCAGGTTGCGGAGTAGCTTGTTGGTGACTCCGTCAGGACCCGGGGCTGACTTAGTTTTGAGCTCTGCTATTACCGCGCGTATTTCAGCACTAGTTATAGCCTGCTCGAATGGGTCGTCTGTGGCTCCCGCGTAAGGTGGATAGTCTTCATGTGAGGTAGGTTTTGTGCGTAGATACCGGGCTGCTGTAGCATCTAAAATCTGCGCGTCGGTAAGTTGCTGTCCTCGCGCTTTGTCTAACAGTCTATCTAGGGTTAGTCGTTGCTCTGACTTAATGGGCTTGTCGCCGAGCAGATGCCTGAAAAGGTCCCATTTCAGACCCTTCCTCATGCGTGCGTCGAGCGAATTACACACCTCATTCCCCTGATTGCGTGCTAGTGTCTGACTGCACTCTTCGATTTGTCAGTTGAGCAATGCAATTCTTTTTCGTAGCCTACGACTCAGTTTATGCATTCTCCATTTTTCTTGAAGACTTTTGTGAGCCTCCAGGAGATGTGCGAGGTGGCTGTTCATGTGGTTTATGTTGCGTGCTGTAGAAATATTTTTGGTAGCTTGTTTTACGCCCCGCTGTAGTCTCGAAAAGAGTTCAGAGAGTGGAGAGTAATGGTTGGTGTCTTGTTTGCGCAATTTCCTAAGGAAGTCCCAGTCTACTACTTGAAAGTCTCTGGGCTCGAGGCTGCCTATATTTACTGTTGTGCTACAGATAAAGTGATCGCTACCGAGGTTAGCTTGCAGATTAACCCATGTGGGATTCGATACGTTGCGTACTAGGGTCAGGTCAGGGATGAGTCCCGTGACACTTAGTTACCTATGTGTGGGGGGGGGGGGTAGAAAGGTCGTTAAGTAACATGAGATTGGATTGAGTGATGTGTGTTTGTAAGTGGCGTCCTTTCTGTGTTGTGCGATTGTAACCCCATTCTACATGGGGGGCGTTGAAGTCCCCGCGATGAAGAGGAGATAGTTGCCTACTATCTGCGTTGCTTTAGTTAGTAGTGTGGTGAATGTTTCTGTGCTGTGTGAAGGTGAACTGTACACGTTAAGGATAAATACCAATTGCCTAATGTGAGCGTTGGGGATGATCTCTATCATCTGATGCTCTATTTTGAGGTCTGGGCGTACTGCATATGTCGTGTAAGCATAAGGCTTAGCCACACAGGCGGCTATTCCTCGAGCTTTGTTCCCACAGAGGGCCTCGACTCTGTATCCGCGAAGAGCGAATCGGTCGATACGCGTTTTCTGCAGGAGAATGACGGCCGGTCGTCGGATCATAGAGCCCATAAACTGTTGTAACATTTCTCTCTGCGTACGGAGGGTACTTGTTGTGTTCCATTGCCAAATTGTGAATGATTGTGATGACGCCATTTTAGGGTCTAGGTATTAGCCGAGCGTGCTTACAGCGTGCCAGGTCCTCCGTGCCAGGTTCCCGACTGGCGGGCTGCGTGTGACTTTGCGCGCGATTCTTCTCGTCTTTTTAGAATGGAGAACCATCCATTCTCTTGTAGTTCCTCAGGGGCGACGTCGTCCCACTCCATGGCAATCTGCTGCGGCATCTCGTAGCTGGCGTGCGAGCGCCGTAGGCGGGGAGGCTGGCCTAACCTTGCCTATAGGCTTAGCTCTCCAGTGCTGCGAAAAGGCCTCTAAAATGATGAAAAACGAGCCCATCTTGTGAAACAGGTGTCGAAATATTCAGGTGAACTTCGCGGAAGGGAGTCCGTGCTGCTCAGGAAGATTCGAGGCCGTTTACCGGTCAAAATTGGCATTCGTGGCGGAGCGCGATGGGTGTGTGTCCGCACACCAGTCCGAGAGACGCTCCCGGTTAACAGACTGAGAGACGAAAAGGCATTGGTGAGGAGGCAATGCTGACGTGAGGAGGAAGGGAGAGAAATTGGGTGCTCATTCGTGGTTTGCTTGCGCGGGAGCTGGCGGCAGCAGCAAAAATAGCCCAGCGAGTGATTCAGTCGGGCAAAAATTCCACAAGTGGCGTCTCCCGAGCGGTGAGCGGCGTGCCGCAGAGTGCCGCGCCCCCAATGTGTTTGTACCCTTCGAAAACACAGACGGCGCGCGGGAAACACCGACGAGACACGAGCCAAGGAAGCCGAGGGCAAGCGTCTTCAACGCGCCCTGCCTCTTGTGTCTTTGCAATTCAAACAGTGTCTTTGCGTTTACTCGAGTAAACGCTGCACCGAGTGTTGCTTCTAACAGTTCCTCCAGCACCCGCGTCGACGCCCATTTCAACCGGGTAAACGCTGTGCACACCACTGCTGCTTCGCATCCCATCAGGGTTCCTTTCGTAGAGATGGTCCATAGTTTTAGGGGCGAAGCTCCTTAATCTGTGGGTCGTCCATCCCCGATGTATGTGGTATAGTAGGTGTAGTCGTAGTAGACGGGTAGGCACCTCTCGTTTAGTATTTGCAATGTCCGCTTGATGGCGGCACTTGCATATGAAGAATATACGATAAAAAGCTGCGAGATGGAGGTACTTGGAGTGTTCACTAGACGGACGGATGAACGGACGCACGTACAGATGGATAGACAGACGAACAGATGTGCGGACATATGGACGGACAGACAGACAGACGACGCATGGAAGGACGGATGGAAGGACGCAGGGACGAATGCATGTATGAATGCACAGACGTACAGACAGACAAGCAGACGCGCGCATAGATGGACAGGCGCACGGATGGATCAACGGAAGCATGGATGGATGGATGGACGCATGGACAGACGCACAAATAAACGCACGCCCGGATGGACGCAGGCACGGTCGGATGAACGGACGGGCGGACGGACGCACGGGTGGACAGAAGCACGGAAGCTTCGCCCCACTCATCATTATTCACTCATTAAATATGCTGTGTTGCTTTATCAATATTACTCGCATTTTTCCCTCCTTCATCGCACATACGTTATGAAGGAGCGATTATTCTTCTTCAGAGTGCAATTCATAACGCTTTATGGTTTTATGGGAATTGTTTGATTATAAGCAAAAAGAAAACAAAACTGATCTGTTTCGTAAGCCCTTTAAAGATAAAAAAATTAATATGCATATTTTTATTCACAACCAACATTGAAATTCATGCAAATTAAGCTGTAGAAAATGTTCAGACATTCACATACTTAGGTGTACTTTTTCACAATGGTATGTCTCGGAAGCAAAACATGGCATTTATATGTTCTAAACTGAGAACTGTGACATGTCTGCTTTTCAACATAAAGAGCTGGTGCCTCCGTCAGTGAAGAAAAGCCGAGTTCTTTCACTGGCATTTAGTGCTGTGAGATATATGCTATAACAGTTTTTGCAATTTGCTCAGCACACTGGAATGCTTACGAAATTAAGGTAAATGTCAATAGTATTTTTTATGATTTAGGTTTCCGTGTTTTTCATAATTTGCTGAAAAAGACAGTTGTTTCAAGACACAACTGGTGCATTGACTTTAAAGTGCAGTATGTTGCGCGTCGACCGCTGAGAGAGAGCGAAAAAAACGTTTTAATGTACCAAGATTTTCTAACAGATATAGATAAACGTGTAGAACTGAATATATTTAAAATTTTCTAGTGTACTGCATGAAAAAGTTTTTGTCAGCTAGTTCATAAAAGAAATAAACGAAATACTATCTGGACTATTAAACCCCACGGCTATGGCGTACTTGTATTTCATATGTGTTCTTCGTTCCTCCTCTTTTTTGTATATATTGCCTGTATAAAAGCATTGGTATTTATCATTTTCGCATTTCGTTGGCAAAAAGAAACAAGAAATAGATTTTGTGGCCGTGTAACGATATCGCTGTAACCGGCTCTGCCGGGTCAGGTAACGCAAGTCCTCTGTGCCTTAGACAGGCCCATTTCTTTTTATATCTAATCGATGTGTACAATACTGTGTTATTAATTTTTATTATTATTCTAGTAATAATAATAATAACAGTAATATTAATCTGAAATTATTACTATCATTATTATGCGAAGCACAAATGAGGAAGGTTGATATGTCACTTTAAAATCGGCACAGCGTTACGAGGTGAAGGTAAATGTTGCAGTATATGACTTCCGTGTCATGATTATTATGTTTTGACGTGTCATTTACCTCTGTCGTTCATTCGCGTCACCTGATACCAAATTTGGTATATGTGAAACCTTGAAATGGCAACGAGCGTGCTATGAGCGCAGTATGTAGTCCAGCTTTACATGACACACGTGTCATGATTATCATGTTCGGGCGTGTCATTTATCTTCGACGTCCGTTCGCGTCATGCAATACTAAATTTGCTATATGTAGAGCTATATCGAAATGGTTGCGAGCGCATTATGAGCGGGGCATATATTCATGCTTTACATGACACGAATTTTACGATTATCACGATTGCTCCAGTTGCATCCCTTCGTCGTCCATTCATGTCCCATAATACCAAATTTCGAATATGTGAAGCTAACGAATGCTGGGCGCAGCAACGCTACGCTAGCGAAACGCGAGTACTATATAGTCTGACGCCAGGCACGACAAGCGTCTGTCGACGCGGCCCGGCGGGCACCAACGCGATGTGCGAAATGCTGCATTTCGTGCAGACGACATTACCCGGACAGCAACGCGTCTGCCTCTCTTCATGACAGGGCCGGGAACTCCCCTCACACATAAGTCTTCCTATCCCAATTAAAGTCAACGATCCAACACTATTACCGCAACACCTTCACGCTAAGATCTCCGTACTTTTGTTTCCAAGAAACGTGCACCCGGTGAAAAATCAAACTCGAAGAAGGGCACATGCTCAAGCCTGACTAAAAGCAGCCATCCTACGCGCGGCGAACGTGACTTTTGTAGACGCCGCTTAATATGTAGGCAAACCCTACTGTGTGGCTGCGGCAGTCGCCTCCTATGGGACAGCCCTCAGTGCTCTTATTAGAAAAACAATGAACGCCTGCCAAGCCGAACAAGTGGCCATTGGCCTTGCTCTAGCCCTTCCTCAGCGCGACACAATATTTACGGACTCCAAACCCACTGTACTGGCATACAGTTTTTGTACACAATGCCAAGCGGCCTTGAGCATTCTATCATCCGCTCGAATAAACGCAGACAAGCACACCCACTGGTTCCCGGGGCATGAAGGCCTCAATGTTCAACCAGCGGTCCCCAAGGGTGATGAGCTGGCCCATAACCTCGCTCGATATTTTACGCACCACGTGGGAATGCGGGCTGCCTCACCGGCCGGGGACTCCCGCATGCACCTGGAGTCACTCCTCTTTTATCAGGAGATTTGCTCGCACTATAGGTTATCTACAAAAATATTCCCCTCACCTCACTCAACACCTATTAAAGCACAAATATTAACGCTTAGACTGCCCCAAATGCACAGTTACCCTGGCACCTATATCTGCAGCAAATACCTCGCAGATATGAGGACAGAATGCCCTAAATGTCAACATGCGAAGTCTGACCTAAATCATATGCTGTGGCAGTGTCCCATGCTAAACGCTTGCTTCGGGTCTCCTGCCAGCGAGGACGACAGGATCAATCACCTCAGGAACCCTGACAGGGCCCTTCAACACCAGGCCATCCAGAAGGCCCAAAAGGTGGCTGGCGAGCTCCGATTCCCAGAACCACATGAACGGAGCCACCGAGCCGGCCCCCGTAGGGGGCGCCCAGGCTTCTTCATGACCTTTAATCAAGTTCATTCTCTCTCTCTTTTCGTGACAGACGGATGCCGGGTGCGCTCAAAGGCGCATGCGTCAAAGCTACGCAGCGCGGCACGCACCTCCGAGTATATGGCAGACAGATCAGTGCCTGGCGTGGCATCTCCGGCATGACTCGATAAAACGAACACCAGCGCGCACGCGAGCCGGGTCACGTCGAAGTGTATTGACGCCGTGAGTGTGGCACGTAGTCATGTTCTTACATGACACGCATCTCATGATTATCCTGTTTACACCAGTCACATATCTTCGTCATCTATTCACGTGATGGGATAACAAATTTCACGTATGTGAAGCTAGCGAAACGACCGCTAGCGCATAATGAGCGTGGCATGTAGTCATGTTGTTACATGACACGCATATCATGACTATCATATTTGCGCCAGTCACATATCTTCGTCATTCATTCAGGTACCGTAATACCAAATTTGGTGTATGTGAAGCTAGCGAAACGGCCGTGAGCCCATCATGAGTGAATCATGTAGACACGTTGTTACATGACACTCATGTCCTGATTTTCATAATAGGTTCTGTCACATGGGGTTGCAATGCTGTGATGTCATACTCTACCAATTTTGCAACATGTCATTTATTTATTTACTTATTTACAATACTGCTACTCTCCTTCGAGAGCGTGGCAGTTGGGCAATACAGTAATTTTTCACACACACAAAAAAATGATGTAGACGTAAAAACATGCAAGCATAATAACAGGACATGTGGATCATATAACCATTGAGCAGAACAGAAGTTAAATGTTATTTAGGTTATTAATACACAATGTATGCAATAATCACAAGATACAAAGCAAGTTATAGCCAAACTACATAGCTGAAACCATGCCGAAAGGCGATAGAAGTAAAATACATGATTGAAGACAGGAACTTATGTTAGCATTGGTATCGTAAGGGAAAACATAAATGGAACAGTTGTGACAGGAATAGCAAGCACTGAAAGCATACTTTAAAAATAGCTATACTACTGTGAAAGGAACATTGAAGAAGGTGTTGCTTTAACTATCGAAGAGCAGATCTGGACCAGTGCGCCTGCATGCGTATAAACTGTTATGCGCGCCCAGTTTTTTCTATCTGTGCAATAAATTCTGATAGCGATTGGGAGTTTGTGATAGTGGCATCAAGTTGGTTCCATTCCGCTATCGTGCGCGGAAAGAATGAGTACTTAAACGTGTCGTTCCTACATGCGTATTCTGACAACGTGCGCGCATGTTTATTGCGAGTTTACCGAGCCTGTGAAAATGAAAGGTATTTGGATAAATTTATCTTGTGGTTATTTTTTACTAGCTGGAAAAGGAATTTTAAGCGAGCGTGTTTAGTTCTTGTGGACAGCGTTTATAAACCTGACTGAGTTAAAAGATGTGTTGGGGAATCTGTGCGTCTATATTTTTTGTAAATAAATCTTACAGCTTTCCTTTGTATTGATTCTAGTTTGGTTATATTAGTCAGCGAATACGGAAACCAGACAGTGTTTACATATTATAAACCTGGTCTTACGAATTATGTGTAAGCTAGCAGCTTCGTTGAAGTTGTTGAGAGCGCTAGAGTTCGTTTTAAGAAGAATAGTTTGCGTAGCGCCTTCGAAGTTATATTAACGATGTGTTTGTCCCATTTGAGATCAGAAGTCAGTGTAACTCCTAGATATTTATGTTCCTCAACTTTATTAGGAAGTGTGTTAATAATGATATATGGGAATTTGGATGGTTTTGTATTTCTGCTTATGGTCATTATCCCTGATTTTTGTGCGTTTATTTTCATCTGCCATTTAGAGCACCAATTAGCAACGACAGCTAGAGAATCATTAAGAATAATGTGATTGTTGTAATGACTATTTTATCTATAGATCAAACAGTCGTCCACAAATAGCTTGATGTTGCAAGTGATGTTAGCAGTGATATCATTAATATAGAGCAAGAAAAGCAATGGCCCAAGTACCGAGCCTTGGGGAACGCCGGATGTTACTGCTACTGTGTTAGAAGACATCTGTTCATAGAGTACAAATTGTGACCTGTTAAATAAGAAAACTTTAATCCAAGCGGAAAGTTCTCCTATTTCGAAAACATTTTCTACTTTAGCTATTAGTTTGCTGTGGCATACACAGTCAAAAGCCTTAGATAGGTCAACTAGAATTAAGTCAGTTTGACCACGGTTATTAACTGTAATGGCAAGGTCATGAACTAGTTCAGTAAGTTGAGTTACCGTCGATAAACCACTTCGAAAATCATGTTGGTTAGGAAAGAAAAAATTTATGTGCTCTAGAAATACTGTCATGTGTTTTAGGATTATGTGTTCGAGTAGTTTACATGATGTGCTGGTCAATGAAATAGGTCTGAAATTTGAAAATTGTGCTGCGTCTCCTCCTTTAAGGATCGGTATCACCTTTGCGATCTTCCAATCGTTAGGTAGTTGTGAAGTCGTGAGTGATTTTTGGAAAACGAGACCAAGATATTTGCTACACCATTCTGCATATCTTTTCAGGAAACTGTTCGGTATATCGTCTGGTCCACTACTTTTTTTGGTGTCGAGATTAAGTAGCAGGTTGAAAATCCCAGAATCAGCAATGTTTCATTTGTCGACTTTCGTACGATGTTGCTCTTCTATTGGCGGAATAACGTTATCATCAACGGTAAACACCGATCGAAAAAAATCGTTATATGCGTTGGCCTTAACAGTTTTTTCTTCTGGAAGGAGATGCGATGCGGCTGTTTTAGTGGCGCGAAAGTGAGTCCAGAACCTGCAGGGATTATTTAGAAGGAACGTAGGTAGTGTCTCGTCAAAATAGCGTTGTTTAGCAAGTTTAGCTTTGTGCTTAAATTCCGCGATGGCATCCGGTAGCTTTCGAATTCTGGATTCCCCCCCGCCTTTTGTTTTTATTGCTCTGCGTAACCTTTCCAAACGTCGCTTCGCCTGAATAACTTCGCGCGTGATCCATGGATTATTTTTTCGCGGGCGTTTGACTTTTGTAGTTATGTGGTGAGCGGTACAAAAACGCACGACAGATTTGAAGTGAAGCCAAATAAAATCGACATCTACTGATGTATTCAACCCCATTTCTGAGAAATACACGAATTCATGAGCGAGATGAGTTAGTATGCTATCGTCACCAGCGTTTTCGAAGTTTGTTACAACGGATACAGAAGAATGAGTGGTCATGGTGCCACCAAGAGGAACTACGCACACTGGTACGTCGCGGTCAGATCTTCCGCGGGTTACATCAATTCTTATGTGGTTTATGTCGAAATGGTCGCTTAAAAATATTAGATAAAGTATGTTCTCAGTTACTCCCTGCGAGCGAGTAGGCTGCGAGACGACCTAATGAAGACTGAAGGTTAGCATGAGGTCAAACAACACATTCAAAGCTGACGACGTATAGCACATAATATCCCAGTTAATGTCTGGAAGATTAAAATCACCCATGAGTACAACACGTGAACCGTAAGCATGACATTGCATGTAATCATGAATTGCACTGATAGAATCGTCACCCGAGTTTGGGCTTTGATAAACACAACCTAACAATATGCTGGTACCATCACAAAGTAGTTTACAAAACCGCTTCAGCATTTTGTACCTCTGAAGGGCCACGAAAGAGAGGCCTTTTCTTATCAATATTGCCACCCCACCACCACGTGTGGGGCGATCTTTTCGGATCACGGAATAGTTGAGTGATGTAAATTCATGATCTAAAACATCAGGCGTGAGCCACGTTTCTGTGACGGCTGCTAAGTGAGGTTCATAATCGATGATCAAATATTCAAGAGGTTCAGGCCTAATAATTACGCTTCTAGCATTTACTGTGAGAAGTGTTAGTTCGCCTATTTTGCAGCACGACGAGTAGTGGCTCCCTTTTTTGTTTGGTCGCCGGGTACGTTCGTCGTTCTCGTTACACGGGCTGTTTCTGAGGCAGCTACCGCGTGTTTTTTCTTAAGCGGAACCTTGTCATCCTTTTCCTTGCTCCAGACATAGGCATGATTATAAATATACAGCTTGAAAAAACTAAGGAAACCTTTTCGTTATTTTCTCGATTTGCCTTCGCACTGTTCCAAACTTTTCTCCGAATTTCACGTACTTGTTTCGAAAAGTCTTCTCTGATAGATAGGCTTGTGCGACGAAGTTTGTCCCCGTTTTAATAATGAAAATTTCTCTCTTGAGTCTAGCAGCTTGAGAATTACGGGCCTAGTTTTGTTTGGTTGGGCTCTACCGATGCGATGTATGCGTTCAATTGCTGCAGGTTTCAATTCTAGGGTGTCTTCAATTATGTTTTTGTTCACTGCACATTCAAGTGTCAAGGGAGTCTCGCCTGCTACCTCGGGATAGCCATATATTATCAGGTTAGCTCGCCTGCTGCGATTCTATAGATCATCTATTTTTTCTTGCATAAATTGTATTACCATTTTCATATTTGCTATTTGTTCTTGACATGAATCCACTTTTTCTTCTAGCCCTGCGAGCGAGTCTAGTTTTTTGTCGATTTTAGGTAGGCGGCTTTCCTTTATCTCTTTGATATCTGCCACGATTTCTTTTATTGGCTGGCTGATGTCAGGGCCTGGGTTCGTCTCAATGTCTCCGCCTAGCAATAAAAGTTTAAGAGTCGGTACAGCATGGTCAATCACAACAGCACATAGCCATGGGCACGGCAGCACAAGTAAGAAAGGGTTGTTTGAACGGATACACTTTCCATATCACCTTCTCACCTGTAGGACGAAGCACTCCACAGTCCTTCGCGAGCTCCATGACGCTCCAACCACGGGTAACCTTGGTGTCTATGGCACATATGACCGTGTGTGCTGCCGCTTCTACTGGCCTGGATTTTTGCGCTCTGTACGTCATTACGTCTACACTTGCGAAATTCGCCGGTGCCGCAAGAAGCCGTCGGGACTGCCTGCCGGGTATCTTCAGCCCATCGACATCCTATCAGAGTCCTTCTTTCATGTCGGTTTGGACCTTCTCGATCCCTTCCCAACATCGGCCTCCGAAACAAGTGGGTCTGTATCGCTACAGATTACGCGACCCACAATGCAGGTAAATGAGCCATGCCAACAAGATGCCCCACAGACGTGGAAGATTTGTTTACTACGCGATCTCATTTTAGTGCATGGAGCCCCGCGTCAGCTGCTGACAGACTGAGGCTGTATACACTCCTTCCTAAAGAGGTTCACGATATCCTACGTTCCTTCCTCACCCAACATAAGCTCACGACATCGTACCACCCTCCGACAAACGGGCGCACAGAAGATTTAAACCGCACCTTGACGGACATGCTATCGAAATACGCCTCGGCTGACCATCGTGCCTAGAACGTGACGTTCACGTATGATTTCTGCCACCATGACAGTGCCGGGTGCTTGCCATTTTACATTTCGTTTGGACGCGAATCAACAATGTCGTTGAGCTTCCTGTTGGTAGCTGCGCAGTAATATGCACGTGACGCTATTGCCCACGCTGACCATGCTTCCAGCTTGCTCGCGGCAGATTAACAGTTTCCCAAGACAAGCAGATGCATCGTTACGACGAAGGCCATCACGACGAACAATTTCTGACGGGTACCCTCGTTCTTCTTTGGTCCCCTACGCGGCACGCAGACCTTTCAGAGAGGCTTGTTTCTCGCCTAACGGGCCCATACCGCGTGCTTCGACGAGCAACAGACTCTACATACGAAATATTTATTGATGATTCATCAACCTCTTCTGCTGTGTTTTCCCGCGACGTCGTCCATGTATCCAGGCTCAATCGTTACCACACTGCTATTGCTGTGGCAGCGTATACCCTCGCGGGGTCGGCACTTTTCCCGCCGGAGGTTATGTTAACGTGGTTTCGGTTGACAGTAACATGGCATAGTGGGACATACCCTGAAATGCGCGTTAGACTGAAAAGTGAGAAGGTTGACGCTGTTTACGAGCTGTGTTGTGGCTGCTGACTGTCTGGTGTTGTTTCCACGTAACAATGGGTATAGAAACAAGAAGGCCACCGAGCAGGATGTGTCTGCCCCTTGTTGTTTTTAAGGACCATATTTCCATATTTGACCATATTTCCCAAATATGACCCTATTTCCCAAAGCGGCAACCTACTCCGCCAGTGTTGCCTAAATTAGCAGCATGCCCTATATGTCTTCTTGCTTGATATCTACTAGAGCAAAAATTTAAAAAAAATCTTTGGGTAGTAGCCGGCATTCGCTATGCTATTTTTCGTCATTCTTCTGAGGAGCGTCGTATCTGCTAAACACTTGGAACAAATTTCGCTCCAATTGTTCATGCAGTGGCTGATGATGACTGGCAATTATGGCGGAAACGGACAAGAAGGTTTAAATAAATTTTGCAGGAGTGGAGGCCGCCTATACATACAAATGGGGTGCAGTGAAGCCGTGGTGGTTATCTTGCCACAGGCAAGATACGGTAGCTAAAGCGCACCCGCCGCTTCTTTCTGCCATGGTTTTTAGCGGTTATGGAGGGCAATAAGTGGTACCTTTGTGAAGATTAAAAAGCCAATTGGCAAACAAGAATACAGACGACCTAATTCTGTTTTCTTAAGCGTTTTCTTTGCAAGAATCTACACCAACGAAGGGTATGTACCGCTTGTTTTTTTTTTTTCGAAAAAAGCATACTGGTGAGAGCTGAGCTCCCTTTCTCGGCATCAATTTTCTTGTTTATTTTTTTCTTCACTGTAACGGAATCCTATGCTTGAGTAGATTTCGGCCAAATGTTTTCGCGTGTAATATGAAAGTGGGTGTCCAAGCTTCACATGTATACAAAAGGATATGCTCATAGAAAAAAAGATGCATGAAAGAAAGTTGCAGTGAGCCCCCTCCCCCCTACTCTGAGAATCGGGCTTTTGATTCTTGATCCATTTTGTTTACATTGAAGACAAAGCCTCGCTTTTTTGGTTGTCTGCAATTTCACTGTGGTAGAATTTCCTACTGGAGCTGTTCTAGCTTCTCTTAGGAAAAAACGGTTATGATCCCTCGGTTATGATCGCTTTCATTGCAGTTAGTTGCACCACAAACATTGCACAGTTCTGACACTGGTTTTTAGTCACTGCACTTCAAATAACAAAATGAAACGCAGGAATGTAAAAAACAGCCAGGTCCCTAAGTGTTGCCCACACAATTTTAATTACCCTTGTGGTAGCATGTTAAGCTTCTAATTAACACAACTAAAAAGCAGGGACTTAGCCAGAGATTAATACGCCGGGCCCATTCCACCCCCTTCCCCTCCGTTCAACCAATCTTTTTTCGCCATGGCATCGAGATCGATATGTGGTGAGTTCAAAGGGGGGCACGTGCCCCTCCCGAAATTGGCTACGCAAGGTTCATGACCGGACTAGTTGGCGAAGATCAATAATAGCTCACAGTGCACTCATTTCTCCGGGGTCGTGCACTGTGAGCTATTCTGGCTACGTCGCTGGCAGTAGTTAAAAACTTAATGATGGAGACGCCTGTTTAATTTCAACGAATAGATAGCGGTGTGCTATTCTTTCACTTACTTACCTCTCTAGTGGTATCAAAGAGCACGAGGATGTGTACAGTAAACATTGCAGATGTTTTAGAAACACACGTTCCCCGGTCGGTCAACTTGTGAGTCACAGTCCAGCTCGGTTGTAACAATTCGTTAAGTGTCTCTAATATCTGTGATCGCTGTATTTTCGCTACCAGTCATTCTATTGTCTCATGCAGAAGTGTTCAACAGCACACCCCGAAGTGCTTCGAACATTTTGGTTCATGAGAAACCCGTTAGAAAAAGAAGAGTGACCATGAGAATACAGGTTCAGTCAGAGCTATCAACATCCATGTGTTCCAGCATACAGTTTTCATCTAGCTCGAAATATGGTACTCAGAACTGAAACACTATCCCAGAAAAACTTTTCACTTGACCCATGTAACCTTAAGAAAGGCGCGATGTTTCCAATACAACGTCCGGATGCTATACAACACAGGCTAACATCTGTGACATGTGTGCGGCCGCAGCCGCTTTAGTTACGGAAGGCGCGGTTTTTGCCTATTGCATGATGGCGGCGCGCGGCTTCACCTGAGGGCCACCTTCTCTCCTCCAGCAAATATTACTTTAACCTCCTTGGAAATGGGTATGCGCCACAGTTCATAGGGGAACAAGAATAAGCTATTGTAATGGTTTGGAGCATTTGGTGGCCCACTCGTTACGCTATTCGCATTGTGAGACGACTGGTTGTTCTTTCACTGTTTTAAAATGCTTTACCAGTCGTGTTAACGCGATTGCTTTCCCCACATCAAGACTGCCTAAGGAAACTTTGCCAACAAGTCCCCAAACACCGATGTGGCTCAGTGTTTGAATACAGGTCTGGCAGCCTGCGGACCCGGGTTCGGGCCCCAGCGTGTAATTGGTGCTAGGTTTTTCTTTCTAATTCCGCAGCCATGTGGTTACGGACACCGGCGGCGCCGGTGGCGGACAACTACGCGTGATCCGAGTTGTGACCTGATGACAGCTTTCACTGTAAAATTTAGGCCGGCATCACAAATTGTTGAAAGAAATTTTGCACCCTATGCCAGATTGTTATCGTTGAGGCAAGAGTTATGAGCGGATTCTAGTGTTTCGTAAATCCAATAGTTGTGCGCATAAGATGTGTTTGATGAGCTTGCTATGCACGTCAAGTTTTATACCGTGACTGCTGTAAAAAAGGTAGTGCATGGTGTATCGGACGTAACATCGGTTCGCGAGTTAAAACAGACTCTGTAGCTTTATCACCATGAAGTGCACGCTACGGGGTTATAATTAGCATGTCATACTTAGCGGTCGTAAGTGTATTGATATACGCTTGACTATAACTGGAGCAGTCATATAATATGTAATATTTATTACATTAGCATAAAAGTGTATAACTGGCATTGCCACATCATGTGTTGTCTTGAAACTTTTGTTTTCATCAGAATATTTAACCTGTCGGGAACACCACCGATCCCGCCACCGCATTTTCTCTGGCACAGCCACGCATATCTTATATGTAATATTTTAAAAGCCTGGGTTGGCACAGAGTGAGAATAACTCACTGTGCAAAGCCACCCACCATCCGTTGCATTGTGCGCCTTAAAGGCCAGACATGACTGGTGGAATGTAGTTAAAGACGTACGTGACACAGAAATAACATTATCCATATGATGATCTATGAATTTCGTTCGTGATACACTCATAAACTTCTGTGAATATTTGGTGTGTACCAAACTAAGATGCCATTCGCCACTTCAAATTAATGGAGACTTTCAGCATCTTTGCTTCGATAAGGAATGGTCCTCATTTAATATTGACAACCTGTGTTTTCAAAGTCGTCAGGGGGTAACCGTGCTGAAGATTAGGAACGCTCGATTCAAAATCACCTTTATGAATTTAAAAAGGATTGGGGCCTGTAGATTACACATGTTCGCAACGCCAAATGTTCATTATGATCGACACTGTCATACAATTTTGACGCTTCCAGTGTCGTATTAGCAGCTTTAGGGAAGCAAGAAATATTATTGCGCAGTATAAGGATTTGTTTGTTGTAATGTATTCGAGGTTTTGTTCATGTGAAACATGCTGGCCCATGCACGTGCTGCTCAGCAGCTGTGTTCTTGGCAAAATACTTCTTTTAGAAAGTGTCGGATACCCCTTGATATTAAAACAAATATTTCAAGGAGATAGCTGTCACTTATTTTTTAGTTATTTACATGTAACCTAGATTGCCATATAAGCTTTACGTAGGGGGGGATCAAAACAATCAGTACAAACGCATGCATAGCAAAATATGTAAACGCACATAAAAATCACCATGACATGTATGAGGACATAAGTACGGATCACGAAATACATTTGCAATACACGTAGTACATACGTAATCCAAGAACAATTTCACAACAAAAAATATGTAATTAATTGTTATAGTGACTAAGTCATGAGATGTTCCACTTTCTTATATTATTTGCGAAGAATGAGGAGAGAAAAGTGTTAGATGTGCATTTGAACGCAAATATCTTTTTTGCTATAATCACAGCGAGTGGATTTGTAGGAAGGTTGAGCAATGTAGCTACGGTGATTGATTTCTGTGTTAGAGTGATACATCTGGTGCAACAGTTTAGCCGTAGTTTTTGTACACGTATAGCAGATCCCAACTCAGTGTGGCCTAGACCTATGAAGCGCTGGCGTTAGGGCTATACTTTTAAAAGAAACCTTGCTGCTTGGTTCTGAAGTTTTTATATTTTATTCACAAAAGAGGCTTGCTGTGGCTTGGATAAGAAGTGCTGAAACTCTATTAGTTGAGTCTTACAAGAATAACCCATTTCGGAAACTGTGTCGGGATGGAGTGAAGAAAGCATCTTAATCAAGGAATTTAAATATTATCACCATAATTATCATCATCAGTGGGCCTAGTTTATTTCACCCATAATTTAAATATATTGGTATGTAAATGTGTTAATATAGTTTTCACCACACCCACGTTAATATGACGTTATTCTGTAGCTGAGAAACTCATCATTCATTTTCCAGCGGCTTCTCCAGTGAAAATGTAGAAACAGCGTGAATGCGAAATGCTGAGCTTAAGGACAATTGCAGTGATCTGTTGTGTCTCCCAGAAGAATGTAAGCTTTTGCCCTGTATTTTTAGACATTTGTCCACATTTCTTTTCTGTAGTGTCTATGCCCATTGTAATTGTACTGATGTGGTCTCTATTTCCATCACACAATAAAACAATAGTTTAGTCATATCGATAATGAATGGCAAAGAGAGTACAGTACTGCACACACCGGTAAGAGAACTCTTACACAGGCACCAGTACGTAGGCGACCTATTATTGCAACTTTCCATGCTATGTCGTAGGCAAGACAGTGTTGTTTATTTCATCTTTAAAACTTTTTTTACACCAGGAAGCTCCAGTGCACACTGACACTCGACTTCTCCGGATGCAGGCGCTAATAGATGATTTCCTGGCGCTACAACGGAAAAATGACGGTGGGTGCGCCAATGTTGGTGAAGCATAACACATTAAAAATATACTCTATTACGCAGCGAGCCTTTGGTTCGAAGCTGTAATAGTGTTGAACCATTATTTATCATCATCATTACCCACTGCACCAAACAAGCGTGCAGCTACGTACGTGTATACATATTACAGTTCGATAACCTAATAACAGTGCGAATAAAAGCTTTGAAGCTCCCAGGCCGCAACCCATCCTACAAAGTGGTCCAGGCAGAAACAGCTTTTAATATTGTCATTGATGACGCTGCTGCACTTGACAGCCATGACGTTTGTCATGCCAACTATTAGATTTTATTTTTATATTGGAAGAGCTCAGTGGTGCTATTTTTTTTTGTTTGGAAGTGACATACCTGCTTTTTATCACCTTGTGCGCGCACGATGGGCTGAATGCGTTTCTTGCACGAATGCGTCTGAGCTGTAGTTTGAGTGATCTGTTAACAGAGACGCAACAAAAAAATTTGCACGCGAAGAGCTCAGCCGGTCTTCTTTTTTCAGTGTCTTTAGCTGCATAACGCACATCGTGTCACATGTTTTAGGACCGAATAAGATGAATGCTTCGGAAGCCTTTCCACGAGATGTATTGGTTGTCCTGAGCCCGTATATTGAGGAGCTAGTGCGGCACCTTCGTCAAATTGCGGATGTGAGTGCCAACCGGCTAGCAGTAGAATTCCGAAACAAAACATAAATCTACTGCGATGCATCAGTTGCTAATTCCATGCAACTCAATTCAGACAGGTGAATGAAGCATTGTTTGCTCTAAATATAATGCAGAAGCGGAGCGAGTATTTCCTGCTGTGCCTATTACAAAAGCTGACTCAAGCAATCGAATGTACAAAATGTTCGCTATCAGCATGATCAAAGTGGAACCATGCCTGAAAGGTGTTGCGATCCCTAGATTAGTGTGAATAAAAAACCTGTGTTACGGTTACTGCGAAATACGAAGTACTTTACTCACTCTTCATTATCAGTTCCCCGGGGAATGTTGGCAAAAGTGAACTCGATTATGTGCAGCTGACTGTTAATGCAATTTTATAGTTTTAGCACTCTTCCAGGAATTCACCTGACTTCTTTTTTTACTCTATGTTGATGTGACAAGCATCGCTGTGACTTCAATTTTTGTAATTTTAAGCATAGGAATCTGGTCATGAATCAACTATACTGAAATCATATTTCACTAATTTCCTGGCTTCAAAATGAAATAACGGCTACTGGTTAGATACCGTTATTGACACTTGCAATAATTCTGTGGCTTGTTTTCTCTTCGAGGATCTGGCAAGCCCAGTCACACGTCCAAATATTACATCATACCGCGCTCGGGAGTTACTGTGACCGCCACAGGAGGTCGTGACGTGTCCGAGCGTACTAGCGTGCCTCGATGCACGTGCCTCTGGGGTGAACGAGCGAGTCGAAGCACTCTAGCACGTGCGTGCGCAATCGCACTGGATTGCCTTGCACCTCAAGAAACAAAAAAAGAGAAATAGAACTCAAGATCACAACATGCGCTTGACGTACCCTTTTTTCTCTAGCCATCTTTGATATGTGGGGTTTAACGTCCCAAAACCATCATATATTTGATTATGAGAGACGCATTTCGTACCATCTTTCTTTGCTTCGCTTCCAGCGCTTTCGTCGGCATGAGAGAAAAGAAAAAAAAAGATATTGCACCGCGGGACCAATCGTTCTAGTTCCGCTCGTACAGGATGTATATTTTGAAAAGTTTTGCGCTGGTGAACTCGTGAAGCAATAAGCCCCTGTAGGTAATTCATTCTACTGACTTGGAAAATTTCTTCAGGGCCCCTTCGAAAGTGAGAGCTTCATCAGAGAAAAAAGTTGTGACCGCCAAAAGAGCGTCACTTATTGAACGTAGAAACTAGACTATAGTTACCGTTTAGCAGACGTGTTAAACTGTTCTTAAACACCATGCCCAGTCTAAAAGGAAACGCAACGCATGTCAGGTTTACATTTCTCTGTAGGCCGGTTGCAGTTAATCTAATGCGTGCGTAAGCACGGAACTCGATATCACAGTGAAAGACAATGCCTCCTGTATTTATCTTTGTTGAGACGTTGCCCAGGTTATTCAGGTGCATGCAGAGATATTTTTATATGAATGGTCTCTATGAGCTCGCAGTGTGTTACCACAATGACAAAAATGCCTTCTATTGAAACTGTGCCGAAGGGACAGATTTTCAGTAATGACGCGTTGCTGAAACTAATCGCATAGGCCACGTTCATGTAGCATTCTGAAAAGACAGTGTGTTCCAACATAGACACAAAAAGAAAGTCAGTATCATAGCAAAATTCAGCGCAGAAAATAGGAACGAAGAAAAAAAAACCACACGAATAACAATTTTCAGCGTTAAATTGTGTGTTGCGGAAGTAACTCGCCCGACAAGTCACTCTTTTGAAGGAAATCAGGACACCACAGACGTCACGTAACAACTGAAGGCACGCACAAACCGCGAAAAAGGAGGAAGGCATGAAAAATTATCGGCAAATGCCCGTGCACTACACGAACGCATCAATCTGGCACACGTGGTGACCTACGTGAAAGATAACTGTTGCGGTATTTTATTTGCTCTTTATGGAAGTAATTCGACGGCTGGCTCACCTATGCCCAACAACTATTATTGATATGTTATGCCTCAGTCATCAAACGCGGTTCTTCATTCCCATGCCGACACAAAATTGCAAGTTAATCGAATATTAGTGTGCGTTCACGTTCTCGGCTATGTGAAGAAGGAAGCTGAGCTTCCCGTTAGCAATCTCTTCTGTTGAAATAACATCTGGTTTATAGAACCAGGATTTAATTGATTGATATGGGGGGGTTAACGTCCCAAAAGCGCCATATGATTATGAGAGACGCCGTAGTAGTGTTCTCCGGAAATTTCGACCACCTGGGGTTCTTTAACGTGCGCCCAAGTCTGAGCACACGGGCCTACAACATTTCCGCCTTCATCGGAAATGCAGCCGCCGCCGCCGGGATTCGATCCCGCGACCTGCGGGTCAGCAGCCGAGTACCTTAGCCACTAGACCACCGCGGCGGGGATAGAACCAGGATTTATCCTCGTGAAGCAGTGGCCACTGTCGCTTAACGATGAAAAATGTCTATTACGTCATATCGGAGCACGGTCGTAATGCAGAAATGGATAAGAGGTAACGTGTCGTAGGTATACCGTGCATTCTTTGCGTATCTCATTGGCTAAAGCAATTAGTTTGATTGATATGTGAGGCTTAACGTCCCAAAATCACCATATGAATATGGGAGAGGCCGTAGTGGAGGCCTCCGGAAATTTAGACCACCTGATGTTCTTTAGCGTGTGCCCAAATCTAAGCACATGGGCCTACAACTTTTGCACAACTTTTGCAACATCTAAGCACATGGGCCTACAACGATTGAGTCCCGCAGCAGCCGGGACTCAATCCCATGACCTGCTGGTCAGCAGCCGAGTACCTTAGCCACTAGACCAGCGCAGCGGCGCATGCTATACAGCAAGTAGGAAGTATATGTGGTGTTATTGTTGTTTCTACGCCTGTCAATAAGTCAAGGAAGTTTTGCGCCAATGTGCAGAGAGAGAGAGAATGTGAGTAAGTAAAAAAACAAGAAGCGGATCTATATTTTTTTCGTGAAAGACACCAACAAATTTACTGATTGCCGTACGAGTGTACTCTATAAGTATACTTTTTAGCTGTAGCCGCTTCTGCGTAGGTCCCACAGACTGCTACGTTAACCAGAGATAATTGGAACACAAGAAATTGCTAACCGGAGGCTGACCTTCTCATCTTTCTTCACATTGTTTAGAATGTAAGCGCACGCTGACATTTGACGATTGTGCGATTTCGTACCAGCATACCAATGAATAAACGCGTTTAATGATTGAGGCATGGTATATAGAAACAGCGGTAGCGTATGCGTGCGTCAACCATCGAATACCTTGCACAAAAATGAAATCAGATAGCAGTCTTATTTCACGTAGACCTTAACCCTGTGTGACAGATGGAGTTTCGAATATTGCACGGAAATGCGCAGTTAGGTTTTCATGCCATTTCTCTTTTACACCCATGGAGGAAGGAAAAAACTTAAGAAAGGCCCTGATGTCACTTGTTTTGAAGGTGTGGTGAAGCCGGAAGTCGGCCATATTGACAGAGCAAATTCTTCTCTCTTGTTTACATCCGAATGTAAAGCAGAAGGCGCAACTCTCTATCCAACTTGGAAAGCACGTGAGCTGTGCAGCACGCGTGTCGTGACCATCTGAAACTAATGGAACGGGGCTCAACACTGTGGGCCAGCGCGACACCTTCGGCAAAATCATTTAGTCCGAGTATTGACAGCGAGTAACCGCTCGCCGACAACGATGCAAGTACAAGAGAACGCGCGCTAGATGCACTGACAACGGCAAGTGTTTTCACGTCATTTATTCAGGAACTGTACAGACAACACGATCCGTCGTGCGCCTTCTTCCACGGTTGCACTCCGACACGATCCCGACGCAGCACCCGGTCACTGTGCCCGTGTTCCGCGTGAAACTCACCGGCGTCAGCATTCTGCGACCATGGTGACTTTGAGCACGGTGCAAGTGACACTTGAACACAGTTGCTCTAACGTTGAGATTACAATGGTTGGGGCGAGTATAACAAGTGGAACAGAAAAGGTGTTTCATTACGCACATGCAAGTTATTACTGCACACATACCGAACACGAAACTACGCATGTGCACATGGTCCTCATTGTGTCTTGCTAGGCACAACAGTTTCGTCCGTTGCCACAAGTAAGGGCACTGCCCAACCGTGATTGACCTGCAAGTCGTTCATTGTCATTGCACTTCGTAATGGTGACCAACGCCATTTCGCTCAACACTTCAAATGCTTCATCCGCGTCATCCTCCACGTGACACATGGATATGCTCTCGTTCTACGCACTGTTCAGGCCCCGTGGTGGACGAAAGGTTTTGCAAACGTTGCTAAGAGTAAAGTAACTGCCAGGAGAACACTGCGTAACCAATAACGCGGCGCAGAGCACGGATATTGTCCACCACGGCTCGGCACGAGACCTGCAAAGGCACACATGCTGCCGCCAGCCGTGGCCGCTCACTGCTAGACCAGCTACACTACGCAACACGTAACCATAGCAACACCGCCATTGTGCCCAGTGCATATTGTCGCCATGCTGTCATTTCCTCCCCACTTTTCACGCAGCGCACCACTGGGAATGCCCTCTCCTATCTTTCCTTCCTCCGTATTTATACCGCTTGTGTAAACCTTCGGTTATTAGTAGCTGTTTGTGGCGTCCTGACGTCCTCCTTGTGTTTGTCTTTGTACGCCCTGTTTCTCTAGTAGAACGAGCGTAACCAGTTCATCTCTCCGTTTATCTCTCATATTGCATTACTCTACCTCACCGTTCCCAGATGGCAGTATCATCCCGCCGACCAAGAGCACTATGAAGAAAAGGCGGGAGATATGATATTTAAGGAGCAGCGAAGCACGGTGTTAAAGAGGCTATTTAAATTCCCTGACGGAAACACAGGGAAGGGCGAAGCACTGTTCCTCTTCATGCCCTACGTGTTCCTCTTCATGCCCTACGCCTTGCCTACATGTCCGGTTTCTGTTTCCTCCGGTATGTAGAAAAGGATGCTTCTGCTCCACTAACGTCGTCGGCTATCTGTTGGGCAGACAAATAGCCCACGATGTTGGGCAATTTGTTGGACTCCGCTTATTTTACAGCAAAAGCTGCCACGAAATCACAACATTGACTCATTTTGGTGCCGTAGCCATCCACAGACGCCGCCGCCTCTGGTGTCCGTAACCGCTATCGCCAAAATAGAGGGAGAAATTTAATAATATAAAAATAATAGAGACGGAGCGGAGCTCGAACCGGGGACTCTCTGCAGCAGCCAAGAATTCTACCACAGAGACTTGCTGGTGCTCCAAACACCTGCGCACCACGGCTCTATGCTGCTGTTAAGTCAGGAAAGAAGGACGTTTACATATGTAATACATAAACCTCTACCCTCAGTAAGTGAATTACTTTTATAAGCAAAGCACCACTGTATTCCTGGACTGTTCCCCGGAGTATGCTGCGCAAAGATGTCGAGGAACCAATTGATCATATGTACTACAGTGTTATAGAGGAGCACAAAAACAACCACGAGCCACACGATGGGAATTGTGTAACCAGGCGTCACACAATGTGAATTGTGTACCGAGTGGTCTGTTGAATGCTTTCAACAGCAAATGACTCAGCGACAATTCTTCTTCAACAAGCACCACATCAACAAAACGTACGTAATGCTTTTTCAATTTCATAGCGGGCAGTTTGATCGCTTCTCCGCCGAATGATAAATACTGGCGAAGCGGTCGTCTATCAACTTGACGAAAATATATTTATGGCGTAGATGGTATCACAAGCCCTATTGTATTTGCAGCCCCAACAGAGTTCGCGAAATCCCCCTCTAGCATCTTTAGTCCTGACTGGGTGGCGACTAACGCGCATGCTTAAAAAAATCTTGTTTGAAGAAATTCGGGCGTCGGTGTCGTTGGTTGTAAGCGAAAATTCATGATTTTGTCCGTGACCAAAAAATTAAGAGCTATGCACATGAAAAATATCAGAAGTTTCCGGGTCTGAGCGGCGATGGAACATAAGTTGTTTGCATGGCGAGTAGGGGCTCTGCCACACAGCCTTGTGTTTGCCTGAAAACACAATGAAAATAAATTCTGCTGGAAAAATGCAGTGAAAATAACACTTGGGCATTACAGACACACGCGTCCTGTATACAGGCTTCACAATACACATGAAATATTGCAGTATTACTGCATGGCACAAGTGTACATTTTTATGGGTGTCAGAACATGCAATTATCACAATTACTATGTTGTTTAAAGCTGGTCTTCTATAACTGTAGCCACACAGGTGGCTGCGCGTATTCCCTCAAAACCACGTAGTGGCTGCATAGAAAGTTCGATAACATTTCCCGTGTGTAACTGCCAGTGGTTTAGAGAACGGTAACCCTTACATTGAATGCAGTCATGTGCCAAAACTTCACTGACGCAAGTCACTTTCAACTCTATCGGTTTTATAATATTAATACATAATTCAAACTTCTCAACTAACACCGTACAATAAAAAAGTACTCATCACGTGTTGAAGTACGCACTAGAGACAGCATATTGCTACCGCGTTGAGCTATTGAATACGAAGCTGAACGATTCCCAAATTTTGTTAGTGGACGAATGGTTAGTAAAAGGATTTCCCCACTCCATCGCGTTTACGTTACATTAGAGACGGCAGCGTTGCTTTTCTTGTGTGGTGCAAGCTTTTCGTTTTTTGTACCGAGAGAGTCAATATGAAAACTTGTCATCCTCCTTCAAAGAATTGTGAATAAACATGTCCGCGATTGTGAGCGCTGTTATATCATTGACGTCCGACTTCAAAAAAATCCTGAATTGAGAAGCTTGCACAAAACTAAGAAAGTTGTAAGTACGATGGTTTTCATAGGAGAGCCACGTCCAGTATGCAGCACACCGGGATTCATTGGTTGCACTTATGGGAACACAGATCCTGCTATCTCTCTTGAAAGAGTGCTAATTTTGGCAATGTTAGGTTAATAGTCTTATAAAACACAAGCAAGGTTAGTTTTGACACGAGAAACAGTTTCTCATGGTTGGCTGTTGCACATAGCGTTCAGCACCACAAAGGGGAAAATACGTAGAAGAGGAGTGCCTAGCGTACACAGTTCAACTTATTCAGACGCCGCTCCCTCATCGTGCTGCGTGCAGTTAATATATTCCCAGCATGCCCTAGTTTCATTTTTTTGTATGACTGGGCTTGAAGACTGTCACGTGACGTCGCCTCTTCTTCTCCTTTTTCCTTCCATATTGAGCACGATGGGCACCAAGTGCACCTTCGTGTCCGGTGTACTAGACGTAAGTACATTCTCGCATTGCCAGCAAACTTTTGATTACAAAAGCTTCCTTTTTCAGAAAAATGTATCAAGGAGAAATTGCAGGACACGGACTATTCAAATGATTTGATGGTGCAAAGATATCTCCTAAAATAAATTTGTATATACTTGACCGCATCATGCGCGCACATTTTAGCGTAGATGATGCCAATACTTTTGGTACCCTCCTAATCAGGTGAGGCTGAAGGATGACATACACTTCAAAACACGTTGCTCGACTCTTACAGTAGCTACCGAAGGGGTTTTAGTTCCGATTGTAGCTTTGTTTACATTTATGCATTACTTTTTTCGTCATTACCAGTACACTGATTATGGGGTCGGAAAGGGATATGCTTGGCAACCACATAATAAACGCTTCAAGATTGTATACATACTGTCAAGTTATCTCTTGTGGAAGCTGTTTCACTTTCTTATTTCTTCTTAGCGCTCATTCTTTGCTTTAATGTAAGAAACTTAGTTCCACATAAACAAGAAAAGACACCAGGCGCTCGGAACGGGCAGCATAGTTATAGTGTAGGCTGAAGGAGTGTCTTTCGCAGACATTTTTGTACTTTATTGTTAGCGTCTTATTTGCTAGCTTCTTATTGCAGGTGTCTATTTTATAAGGTATCAGCAGTTTTCCATAAGAAACTACTTCAAGCAATGGCTGCTTCAAGGGACAGCGTGCCCCTAATTTTTCGCACCACTACCTGACAGCATTTAAATAACAAGCTTCGCAACTCCAGATTATGCCGCATCGCGTGTTTGCAGTCACTACAAATGAGTGACTACTATCTATTGAACTATACTTTGGCCACATTTCGGTCGCTTTGATATAGTAAAAATAGTAATAGCTTAATTATTTATGTAACAGTTATCAGGCGATATTTCAGTGCGACATGTGAAAGGAAATTTTATAGTGTTATAGCACATTACATGTGCTTTATGCAACAGACAGTCGGTTGTGCAACGATTTTCACGTTATAGATCTATGTGTTGAAGCCCTGTGCACCTATAAAGCAGCTATGGAATTGGAGTTCTTGGCGAACGATTTAAGGGCTAACATGTTTAATTAAAAAACCAACTTTAAACCCACACTGTTTATTTCAGTGCACATCTCAAGTAGGTAGTGCTTCCTCTCGCGCCCGGATGTCGTCAGAATTCAGAGCCTGGTTCTGCGATTGAGGCGTTGTAACTTATATTAAATGCACCATAACTATTTCCTATATTCGATTGGAAAGTATTGATGACAATTCACCTTTTTACCGAATGGTCTCGTTGATGTATGTGTACACATGGCAATGGCAGGAAT
Organism: Rhipicephalus microplus; assembly: GCF_043290135.1. Classification (NCBI taxonomy): domain Eukaryota; kingdom Metazoa; phylum Arthropoda; class Arachnida; order Ixodida; family Ixodidae; genus Rhipicephalus; species Rhipicephalus microplus. The sequence goes on along the minus strand of NC_134700.1, from coordinate 102,340,847 downwards.
ACGAATCTCGCTGTAGCCGAGAAAAAAAAGTGACCCAGAACATTTTGCAGTTCTCTATAAAAAAGTCATCGATTGATACTATTCTATTCCTTGCTAACGTGAGGTCTTTACTGGCAGCTTTGTGCTTTTGTTTTTTCTTCAGGGAAAATAAAACTGCTTGTTATCGTTTGGCACCGTCGTATACAGTGTTACACCTTCAATCCGCTCACAGCTCAGACAAGAGTGTAGGTTGAAAAGCTAGGTGAATCATACACTTGATACATATAGCATTTTATTTTTGCAGCTGAGTGCTTATTGATTGATTTGTGGGGTTTAACGTGCCAAAACCACCATTTGATTATGAGAGACGCCGTAGTGGAGGGCTCCAGAAATTTTGACCACCTGGGGTTCTTTAACGTGCACCCAAATCTGAGTACACGGGCCCACAGCGTTTCCGCCTCCATCGAAAATGCAGCCGCCGCAGCCGGGAATTAAACCCGCGACCTGCGGGTCAGCAGCCGAGTACCTTAGCCACTAGACCACCGCGGTGGGGCGAGCTGAGTGCTTAAGCTTCATTCACAGCCTGGGCGGCGGCCACTCCAAACTTGGAACACATGCGTTAAGCGAAGGGGAAACGAAGCATAGCCATATATACTATTGTTACGTGAATGACGAGTTGATAGACTGTCTGTAGTATCATCACAATAAAATACAGAAGGAAGAGAGAAAGGAAATAAAGGGAGAGGTAAAGAAAAATGAGAGTGGAAGAAAACGAGAATGCATCCTCAATTTCCCTTTTTGTCAGCCAACATGCCGCCGAATTCTTGAATCAATTCCGCTGAGCGGGCTACCTACGGGGGCACGGAAAGCATATTTTTTCAAATGACCTTTTCCATTAAACACGTGCTCTTCAGAGCCCATCTGGTATCGCTTACCTTCAACATCTTAGCGTTTAGAAGTACGCCGCCTGCTTCCTCGCCTGTTTGTAACTGCTTTCTTCTTGTATGCCCCATTATCGGTTTTTTTTGGGAACAGGCGTTCACCGCTATTGTCGGCAATCCTTTCTAGTAGCTGGACGCGGTGACCGTCTGCTTCTCCGAAGCTTTAAGCTCTTTCACTTATTCGTGTCTGAAGCTGCCGCTTCTTTTGCAGCACACTGCTCTAACTTTGCGCTTTCTCTTTTTTTCCCACTCTCTGAGAACATTTTTGAGTCACTACCACCTGACTAAAGTGAAGCGAGGACTGAGCTGTTCTCATTTAGAGTATTTTGCTTTTCAGATGGTGATCGTTAACAGAGAGACGCGCCACCACCATGAGATGACGTGACTACTAACACCTTTAAAACTAACACGCCAAGGATTGCACGGCACCTTTGTAAAAGATAGGTCATTTTGTCGAAACGTCAGCCAGACTGTCTGAGGCACTTCCACTGTTCACCCTGATTATCCTACTACTTTGCTTTTATCTGTCGGCTCCCATTAAGATTTTAGGGGTGAAGCTTTTTATAGCGGCACCTGTTCGTCCCTCGTAGCCATTGTAGTGTGTAACAAGTATAACATTTTGACCTCAGAGTTAGTGCCATCGAGAGATTTCTTCTGTCCGTTGTTGAACAATAAAAAATAGTGCTCAATGTACATGCCAATGGCTGCTAATGGCGAATGAGAGGCAGGTGCATTCGGCTTTTAGTGAACGCGCACGCTGCGATCACCATTAGCAGCCATTGGCATGTACATTGAGCACTATCTGACAGGAAAAGGTTGCTACGTTATATTCGCAGGGCGTAACCTCCTTGGTTTTAGAAAGGTTTAACGAGCGTTGGGCCACAGTGCCATGAATACAGTCAACTAGTATATGCCATCAACTCGAAATGGTTAAAGGTGGAAAGTAGACCCGAAGCGCAAGCCGTAAAAAAGTGTGTGTGTGCCACCTCTCGTTTAGTCGTTGGAATGTTCGCAGGATGGCGGTCTTTTTATATGGGGAATATATGATGAAAAGGTGCATGATGGTAGTACTTGAGGTGTGTTGAATAGATGGATGAACGGACGCACAGACAGATGCACGCACGAACGGGTGGTTGGACGCATGGACGGTCACACAGACGGATGCATGGACGTACAGAAGCAAGAATGAATGGACGGACGAATGCTTCGCCCCACTCTCCATCATGCACTCTGTGGATATGCCGCCAATTTTTTTTATAAAAAACCCTAATTTCAGCTAATTCAGCAAAGAATGGACAGAAACATAGCTTTCCGAACTTGTAATTTTGGTTCCTGCACCACCGCCAATAAAAAAAGACCACCGGGTACATCGATTCCCTGCCGTGGACGTAGTCAGGCTGGTAATTATGATGATGACGATGAAGATCTCAGTTGATTCGTTCATACACACACCTGCACAAAGCTTTCACGTAATTTTTTTTTGTAAACCAAGTTTTGGCCACTAGCCTATTGAATGGTATTGATTGGGTATTGATTAGTCGATCAACTCTAATCAAGTAGCTTTAGAATGTCGCTTAGAATAATAAGTCAATTTCGCATAATTTAGCTGATTTGTGCAGCAGGATTAAGCCATAGTAAGTCGCAATTACAAGAACTGACGTGTAATGAATTGGTTATTATCGCTAATGAACTACTTTTTTCATAATTATAATGACTATTGAGTTCAAGAAACTCGAAAGTGCGCAGTAAATACAACATTACATGTAGACACTCTGAATGTTCGCCAACCTGTGCTTGGTTCTTTATTAACAATAACTTTATAGTTGCGTCATACTAGCACAATGAGCATCGTTAATTTTTAACGCAGCGAACCTCAAACATTGTTTCGCGGTGTCTTAATAGTACCCTGAAAAGGAATCTTCACTGAAGACACGTACCCTATTTTAGCTTTTCTTGCCAACGTATAGCACACCATCTCATTGGGAGAGTTAGCTATAGGTGCCTGACGGCGGCCACGTTTCGAGACATATCGGGCCAAATACGAAGAGGTAAACACGGTATGCATTGCGTGTGGAGAGGAAGACGAGACTGCCGAACACTTGATAATGTTCTGTAAAGGGGTTCACTCTGTAGTTCAGGATGATGAAGCAGAGCTTTTCAAAGCACTGGGGTTTAGGGACAGGGAGGACAAAATAGACTTTAGGCAGGTAGAATTAACTCGAACGAGGTTAACTCAAACGAAGTCAAGGCACGAGTGAAAATAAACCCTTCACTGCAAAGTACCAGTCCTCAAGCTCACTATTTAAAGGAAGAAAAAAGATAAATCTAGTTTTTGGTTCATTAAGTACGAAGTAGTTTTGGTTCACCGAGTTCACTAAGCGGCTTGGGGGCGTTACCCACCACCCGACCTGAAGAGTACAGCCATATCAATCCATCCATCCATCCTTCCATCGGTGGTCGCACCCTGAACAAAACAGGCCACCGAACTTTTTACTGCATTATCAAAACGTGATTTACACCATTTTGAGCCCAAGACATTACAATGCTTGAATCTAAAAGTGCCTTTAGATATCTCCAAGCGCATTAGCACAGTAGCGATTCAAATGCTAAAACAATGGCCAGTCATTTCGAGATCTCCCATAGGCGTCTTGTTTTTACATATAATGAGTTATCCAACTCGCAGTATTGTGACCAGTCAAACGTAACTCTGCTAAAAGAAAGGTCTCAACGTGAGCTACTTATAAGCGAGAATGCTTTTAGAAAACCTGTAAGGGAGAGGATATGCTGATTTTTTGTTCTCCCCTGCCATAGAGTTACGAGAAGCGCCGCCGTGAACCAGCAGGAGGTGGCGCGACTTGCACGTGAGCTGGAATCTTCGGGACGATCGGTGGATCATACGCATTCCGTCATTCAGCCGGATATCGAAAGTCTAGATAGAATAGTTGTTCCTGGGCCGGTGGCCGAGGGAAAAGTGGCAACCGTGAGGTTTAATAGGTTTACCTAGACTGGGCAATAGCACTGCAAGCACAAACTGCCGAGTTCCTCCCACTGGGTTAGAGAAACTGCGGGCACCTGCGAATCCATGTGGCCGCTGTTTAGAAGAGGCGGCGTAATTGCTAGAATTTCCCAATGGATGAATTGTGTAACTTCAGACATTGGTGACTACTACGGACGGGAAGTGAGGTCGTCTCAACATGAGGACTTCGCAGTGATGTTTGTTAGCCGAGTGAATGACTTCCTGATACGTCGGTTTTTAGCCTGTTTTAAACGCCAGCATTCCTCAATATTTGCATCGACTGTCGTATGATTTCATCGCATTATTAGCTTGAACGCGTCGTCCGATATGCCAATCAGCACTTGGCCAACCTTATCCGACTCCGACACGTTTCTTTCGACTGCACGTCAAAAAACTAGCACGTTCTCAATATACGACATGTAAGGCTCTGTGTACGCCTGGGAAAAAATCATCAGATGGTTTAAAGTTCATAGCTTGAAAAGCGGCTGCTTTTCAAGCTATGAAATTCCCATATAAGTCACAAAGTTTTAGATGAAGCAGCCCTTGAATTACGTGTGGAACGCCGTACGAGTGTGCGTCCGTACGAACGCACCGCTACGCGTTGACCTCGCCGCCGGTGTTGGAGTAGCGCAGTTCAACAATCAATGGCAAGGCTGTGAGAAAGCTTGGCGTTTAATTCCCGCTACTAGGAATCTTTCTTTCTGATCGTCTGCAGACACCTTACAAAAAGAGAGGCAAACTTCTAGAAAAAAACTTTTTACTCAAAGCAAAATTGAAAAAAAAATTAAATAGATGATCACCGCGAAGTTCCATCTAACAGTGCCTCGTCTACGCCGCACCTGGCGCACATTCTAACGCGGATGAAAATACAAAAATGAGACAAAGGCCAGTATATTTACACTAAGTACGAGTAAATTTGCCACCAAATAGGAGCCAGCGTCTCAGGCTGCACTTCCACTTCTTTGTCTCTTCGTCTGCGAAACGGGTACGTCTCGTAACAATACGAAATAAAGAGTTGCGCTGCGAAAACATTTTATCATTGCCTTTTGACGCTCTATGGACCAGACATACGTGCATGCAGGTTTAGGCGTCGAGTTGCAAGCAACTGTATTTAAATAAAAAGAGCATAGGTGGGCATTCTTATGTAGTGTAGAGTATAGCGTCTACATTGTAGTGTTTCATTCATGGGGTGTTTCAGAAATACCGCACACGAGCATTATTGCTCACCCAGATGACAACGCCCTGCTTACGTCGCTTTGTTTTATATATAACTTCCGCACGATTTTGTATGCCGTGTAGTTGCATTCGTATACATTGCTTGCACGAAAAAATTCTTACAGTACTAATTGTTGCTGCATAGTCCGAACTACAAACAGACCTCTCATCAAGCAAATTCGGCAAACAAGACTGTTTACTTCAGCGTTCCTATCATAGAAATTTTCCTGTACTCACTACGCATGGAGGGACAGGTGAGGAGGTGTGGTGCCGATCAGCGCCCGAAAGTAGCTACACCCATGGGAATTCACTACTAGCACATAGCGTCCAAGGCCACCTACTGCAATGGGCGCTCCGCCCTGTTTGACCCTGCTACGTGTAACCTGCAGAGGAGGTCACGTACACAAGCTGCCGCCGCTCCCCTGATTCTCTGTCGCCCAAAGTAAGCTACTGTTTAGATGGACGAGGCCTTCGTGATCCGATGAACGTGCCGTGACAAAGAGGCACTTGCAGTTTTTGGAAGCAAAAATGAGCTACTTCGCAACCTGGTTCCCCGCAGGGAAGTTTCACGCGTTACTACGAACTTGCGGGCACTTTGCCAAATCACTTCGAAATTGTGTATAGGAGGCTGTTTCAAACATTGATGTTCTTGTTACACGTGAGACACCCAAGGTACTGCTACGTCACATAGAGGAAAGCAATTGTGGTTTCTCCGCTGGACTATATTGTGCAAGATCAGATAGAGTTGTATGGGGCAAAAGTAAAAACGTAATGTTCGTATCCCAAGTGCACAACGGCCTGTGAAGTTGCGCAAAATTGTCATCGAAATGTAAAGTTGATCATGAGAAAAAGTGTGCTCCGAGATCGCAGATGCGTCTCGGCAATCGCACTATAGAAATGATCCTATGAAGCACTGCCGTTTTAAGGGCGTCCATGTGAAATTCTACCACCTGACCTTAGCACGCATCAAGAAAATAGGAAACAAAGCTTTTGCCTATTGCCCTCATTTAATGACGGATGTCAGTGCTGGACTGAACGCGCAACTTTTTGCCCAGCAACGCAGTGACTTGGACACCAATCTAGGAAATGGCTGTTACGAGTCAAAGCTGGTTATCAAATAAATTACAAACGAAAAGAACGACCACCACATCACACAGTATGCAGGCGTCCATTGCTACGCTAACCACCGTTGGTATTTAGGAATCATATTTTAAAAGCTGCATCACGTGCACAATGTGCTCAACTTCAACCACGACCTAATCGACATCCTACGTGGCTACCATATTATCTCATCAAAAGCTTTCAGTGCTATTACACACAGAAATTTGCCCGAACGCCAACAAACTTTATTAACAGGATGCATAAAAAGAGTGGTACAAATCAATCACTATTTGTGTAACATGCATGCTTTGGCAGTGTCTTGTGGTTCTGACAGAATTTGAGAATGAATGAGACTGGCTTCAAAGAGCCCTTAAAACTGGAGCTTTTTCAGCTCAAGCACAGGCCGTTTAGCAGCTGAAGAATATGGTGGTAAAGTTAAACGTTACTGTCTCAACGTGCTAGCCTGGGGCGTCATCCTAAGGGTTGTTCTTCACGACCTGAATAAACTTTAACGGACCCCTGACACCAAATTTGTAAACTCGAAATCTTTTTGCCATTCGAGAGTCCTGCAGGATGGGGCTCTTTTGACCAATTTTTCGTAACGAACGTTGCCTATAGAATCTTTTGATTTAGACAGTGCTGATCCGAGTATTCAGGTCGACTCGACGATTTCTGTTGTTGGGCGTGGCCTTCTTGCCATGTTGCGGGGGCCAAGAAAGTATTGTCGACGTCAGAGAACATTTTCGGGGCGCGCACAATACCCCGACTGGCTCCCGGCGAGGACTAGTGTTCGTTACCCCTCTCGCTCTCTAATCAGGCTGCTCTGAAAGTGGTTTTGGCTCCTTAAGAAAGAATGCTTTTCTTTTGTCTCAAGGGCACATGCTCAAAGCTGCTACTTCGTTTTATTATTCGCTGCCTACAGGTCCCTCTATTTAAAAATGGCTCGTTGAGCATCACCGAAGCTTGAGCCCACGTTTATCTGCAGTTGCTGTCCCGCTGTGGGGCTATAATTTCTTATGGTATTTAGGGGTGCGTTTTTTTTTGCGACAAAGACTTGTCCTTAAGGCATAATTTTTGCGTGTATGTTTCAGACTGACGCAAATCATTCTCAATTAACGACGCTAGCTAAAGCTATACGATGCGTTATAGCATTTATGATTCAGCTTCGGCATTACTAGACGCAAAGCTTCGAATAACTGTGAAAACGTTGCACACAAATCGTTCGCTGTCAGGGGTCTTTTAACATGCATTCCAAGCTATGCTCACACTGAAATAAATAAATAAGAATAATCACGATCGAGACATTAGGTTCAAGTGTTATATGTGGAATTGAAGCTTAATAATGAGGTCACAGCTGCTTTTTTTCCATCTTTGTCACAGATTCCTATGCAACAACTCTTTCCCCAGTGCGCTCATGGGGTAGAGAAGCACCTCAAGCCTCTCCTTCTATTCATAGCGAGTCGATTTCTCATTCCACGACACTATTGTGGCTGAAACAGAGATTGAGGACTATCACCGAACTAACAAGCAATACAGTTATGATGACGACATAACCATGGCATATGCATTCGTAAGGGCCCCGCCGCGGTGGTTTAGTGGCTAAGGTACTCGGCTACTGACCCGCAGGTCGCGGGTTTGATTCCCGGCTGCGGCGGCTGCATTTCCGATGAAGGCGGAAATGTTGTAGGCCCGTGTGCTCAGATTTGGGCGCACGTTAAAGAACCCCAGGTGGTCAAAATTTCCGGAGCCCTCCACTACGGCGTCTCTCATAATCATATGGTGGTTTTGGGACGTTAAACCCCACAAATCAATCAATCAATGCATTCGTAAGAGCCGTACTCTAAAACGACACCCCCACCTTATGTCCAACTTCAAGAAATAGCAGCTGATGCGTGTGAAATGTTTCAGAAAACAATTCATTATTCGACCAATTATTGTTTATTATGGCAGTTATAGCCTTACTCATTCATTGATAAGCGGCATATTTGTGAACAATCATATAACAAATTCGTTTAAGCCTGTTTTCTATTCCACGTGAGGCAACTCTTTAAAAAGGAATCATTCAAACATGCTCATTTTTCTACGCCAGAACAACTATTTGCGTGGCACCCCTGCCCGTCCACAGCTCGCGAAACAGAAGATGTCGGTCGCACTGACAGTGCTTGCTTGAAAGTGGAAGAAAAAGTTGTGAAAGCGTTCATTAAGCTGCGCAAGCCTTGTAACAGAAAATGTTGAACACTAATGTCGTTGTTTCTCGTCGTCCGAACACTAATCCCAGGTTGTTTCCATACACATTAGCTATAAGTCAGGCAGGTTGTTTTTAAATTGCTTCTAGGTGTAGGTAAATTTTGGGTCGTGATTGCGTTCATTCCAAGCGCAAATAGGCTCGAATTAAACTGCAGTTACAGAGCACGAAAGGGCACGTTGTCGTTGGTGCAGGTTTTTCAACACTTCGAGGTCTTCTCGCAGCCGCCACTTCCTTTCCCGACCTCTAGTATTATGTCGCTGTAGGTTTTCGGGGTCTTCGGCTCGCCACTATATGACTTCGCAGCCTATCGTTGCGCTAAACGTCGCTTTCTTTCAGTTCCGTGGAAGTTGTGTGTTGTAGGATTTACACAATTATTGTGGCACCAGGTCATAATTGATGATAATAGTTATTTTTATAGGCCACACAAAGTGCTTTGGCACATACCCGTTTGTCGGGCTATCAGTTGCATTCTTCACTTCTGGTAAGCCAGTAGTGAGCACTAGGATTTACTGCGTTTATGTGGCACATACTGGATTATGAGAGAAAGAAACAACTTTAATCGTAATCGCAAGTGTAAGAGGAGTTATATCCTCTCCCTTAGATGGCATCTGGGAGTCTTCAGGCGCTAGCAGCATTGACGGCTTGCCTCATCGTTTGTAGCTGATCTTCGGTGTTCGAGCTAGGTAGTGTCGTCTTATTTTATGATAGCTTTTCTGTATGGGGTAAAGAACGAACAATTTCCTTAACAGCTTCGCTGCTCAAAAAAAAACTGTGTTTTCAATCAAGCACTTCGGGAAGATTGCGCTTCGCCTTCAAAAGCCGAACGAAATAGCATATGTATTCCCGAATAACTTTCCAAGTATGTCTGCCCAACCCAGTTCACAACTATTGGAAAGTGAGGGCTAAGCAATCAAGGAAAAAAAAGAAGCTTAAGTTTGCCTGCAGAAGTTCCCAATATTTTCTCAAAATATGAACAACCTAATGACCCAGTCTTCTTGCGGAAAATCATTTATCTAGGTATACGAAGCGTAATCTGAGCAACCTTATAGGCAGCTTGCTTATGCAAGCATTGTTCTTCCGCAGCTGCAATATGCATCATCGTTGTGGTCCCCTCATCAGAACTGTTCTACTCACAAGCCAGATATTGTACCAAAACGAAGTCGCATGTTTCATAACGCCTAACTATACGTCCCACATTGAAGCTTAACACAGATCAAGCAAGTCATATCACTCGTCTTTACATATGTGTTTCCATTTCTCTTTTGCGCATGTTTCGTAAGTGCTTCTATTGCATCACGCAATCTCCCTAGAATGTGGAAGAGCCTTTACGAAACTCATGTTGTTACATAATCAATAAAACACGAAGCATGTAGGAAGGAAGGAAGGAAGGAAGTATGTTTATTTACAGAAAGGCAGAGAGGTAGGCCTGAGCGATAGCTTGCTCTAGCCTGCTACTCTACACGGGGGGAAGGGAAAGGGGAAAAGAAAGATTAATGGATGACGATGGTGAGATAGAAAGGTGAGTATGTAGTGTTCTTTCTAGCTGAGACACATTTTATAGCCGCGCACATAGTCCAGTTGTTTCTAAAAAGGTAATAACTGCTCTCGTGACCGCAGTTGCACTGTTGGTGTCTGGCCAAGGGCCCAACATGGTCTCATCAGTTAATGACCTACTCCGATATTGTTCAGTAGAAGAAATCAGTGTTTGTCGTTCACGTGCGTATGCTGGGCAGACACAAAATATGTGCTCAAGTGTTTCTGGCACATCACAGTGTTCACAATTAGCACCGGTGTCACTGCGACCGATGATATGTGCGTAACGTCTGGTTTACGCTACACCAAGACGAATGCGGTGGATCATACTTGTGAGTTGCTGTTTCAATTTAGGAGGCATGCGGAACCTCATTTCCGGGTCCCATTTGTGAAGTCGCTGGTGTCGCCGTTCCGGTTTGGTCCAGTGCTGAAGTGTGTAGCTGCGCATCACGCAGCGAAGCAGGGCGTTCGTGTCAGCTCGTGAAAAGGCAATGCGTACTTCAGGGGCACTGCTTAAGGCATTTTTAGCTTGAGCGTCTGCCTCTTCGTCTCCCATCACGCCGCAATGAGCGGGAATCCACTGGAAAGTTATAAGATGGCCATTTGTTGAAGCAACCTGAATAAGTTCTGTGATTTCTATTGCCAAGCTGTAATATGAACCTTGCTTCATGATGCAATTAATGGTTTGCAAAGCGGGTTTGGCATCACAGAAAATCGTCCAGGCTCGAGGTCGCTCTCCGGAAATAAACCTTATTGCCTCTCGGATAGCGACAAGCTCTGCGGCAGTTGATGTGGTTTTATGGTCCACTTTGAATCTTCGAGCGATATCCATGTCTGGGATGACAAAGGCTGCGGCGGAGGTGTTTAGCGTGGTGCATCCGTCGGTGTGCACGTGCAGAAAATCACTGTACGTTGTATAAATGTGATATAGGGTCAGTTGTCTGAGGCCAACAGAAGAAATGAGCGACTTCTTCGTAATTCCAGGTATCGTAAAAGAGATAGGTGGTTTAGGCAGAACCCATGGTGGCACTGCAGGGGCATTTGGCGGAGAAAACCTTGAAGGTATAATATTTTCATGCCGCAATATTACTTTTGAGAAACTGCAATCTGGGTGAGTGGCGGGTAGTACTGACAGTGGGTGCTGTCTGTGTCTGCTCAGTAATCGTAGGTGAACTTTAAGTGGCTCGCAGAGCATATATACACTGATGGGACAAGCCCGAGCCTCTGCGATTGTGCCATTTGTTGAAGTGCAGCGTGGTAGGCCCAAGCATCTTCGTAAGCATTGAGCTTGAACACTCTCGAGTGTCTTCACACAACTAGGCCTCATATTGGAAAGCACCGGCATGCTGTATCGAATGTATCCCACAAATAGAGCATTGTATATTTGAAGTAGCGATGATTCTGATGGGCCCCATCTTGCTCCTGCTACGTGGCGAAGAATGAGAGCAAAGCTTTTCAATTTAGATTCAAGTACGGCGACAGGCCTCATCCACGATAGATCTCTGTGTACGACAACCCCAAGGAACTTGTGGTGCGTTACAGCAGGTATCGCTGTCCCATTAATAAATATCGGGTATTGCGACATATGCTTGCGCGTGAACGCAAGCACTGTGCATTTGTCGATTGAAAGAGTGAGCCCCTGACGTCGTAGATATTTGTATGTGATCGTCACTGCAGGCTGTAGTCGAGCTCGCAATTACGGACGAGTAGTTCCGGATGCCCATATGCATATGTCATCAGCGTATGCAGTGATCTTCACCGTGCTGGGAAGTTCTGCTGCTAGGCCGATCATTGTGACATTGAATAGGATCGGGCTGAGAACTCCTTCTAGGGGAACACCACGATGAACCTTATATCGATCGGTGTCTCCGTTACTTGTCGTCATGTAAATGGTGCGGTCCCTAAGGTAGCTAAAAATCCAAGCGTACAGTCGTCCACCGATGTCGAAATCTTCCAGTGCGTCAAGGATCGCATAATGCAGCACATTATCGTAGGCACCCTTAATGTCTAAGAAGACCACCGCCACTAATCTGCGTCGGCTTCTTTCCTCTTCAACGCTGGTGAACGAAGCATGTAAACGAACGAACTAACGCTTTCAGCTCGTCAGCTTATCCATGAGTCATTCTTCTATAGAATTATCATTCCCACAATATTGCGTCAATCTGCAACCATAAATAATTTCATGATCGCGTTCAAAAACATGTACTGAAATATTACCGTGTCATCCTAATTCTGTTTTTTAAATCTCCGTGCGCTGTTTTTTTGTTTGTATACCTATTATACCGTATTAGTACTGAATTCAGTCACCTGCAAACCAATTTCCTCCAATTTTTCAGTGTGTTCATATTCTTGTGCTGCAATGCCTCATTTGTTTCAAAGTTGTAATATACAAGAAATTTTTAGAGTTCAGTAGTATTTCAACTTGCATAGAACGCTGAAAACTTTTAGCCAAGCCATCATGAAGACAAGCCAGCGCTGCTAGCAAAAGCCCGACTGCACATGGAGAGCTACCACAATAAATTCTGTACAATTCATAGGAAGAAAATTTACAACTGTGGATTCAATAGTTGCATGATGCTCGCCAGCGCACACATGGGAGGCTAAGACACGGCTGCGAAGAGTTTCGGTGTAACATAGATTTCGAGATTTGCGAGTTAAGACGGCGCACAAGAGCTCGCGCACTTGTTTTGGCTTCCGGAAAAAGAACTTGTTTCTTACGGGCTCCTCCAATTAAGTGTGTTCTCCTTTCCCATTCCTTCCGATCGTGGAAGCAACGTATTATAAGCCATTTACCGCTTTCGCGTCCTCGAAACCATTTAATGGTTAATAAATGCTTCCCCACCACATCCCCGAAAGCAGTGAGCGGGTAGCGCTGATAGGCTGCACACTAAACCAATTCTGACCCTTAAGGGTGTAAATGAGCTTGTCGCCAGACGAACACCCTTTGCTCCCTATTGGGTGTTCAAAAAAGGGTGCTGAGAAAGGGTGCAGAGCTCAGCACCCTTAAGGAAAGGGTGCAGAGCAAAAATTTTGAAGGGTGTAATGAGTGCACCCTTTAAAAAAAGGTGCTGTGATGTCATAACACCCTTTCAAATGGGTGCTGGAAGGGTGCTCCACATCGACGTACCAGTGGGCCAAATCTAGGGTTGACGCTGGAGATGGCTAAAAATGCAGATTGCTGTATACTCTGTAGACCATGCTGAGTGACAGCCCACATACAGTTTGTTAGTACTTGAACACATGTACTAAGTCGTCCATTCCACCCTGAACACGTGCACCATGCACGCGGCCGGCCCTCCACAGAGTGCCTTCCGCAGGCGCTTATGAAACTAGCACTGAAACACAGTGACAGCTCTAGGTGGGGCTTTTGCATCATCGTCTTTTAAAACACAGTGTCTCTGCAGTGAAGCTACTGGTAAGTTGGCTCCAGTGTTTTGCTTTCTCTATGTGTAGGCAAATAGAGAATCCGGCACTGTTATCGAGAAGTGCTGCAATTGTGCCTTACCCTGTCCAGGTGCTGTTCATGTTTTCGTTTTTGGCTGCTCTGGATAGAACAAGCTGCACTTCTAAAGAACAGTGTCAAATTTTAGATAAGCTGGTACTGTTGCAAGAGCAAAGTTAGCTTCACCACAAAGGAAGTGTGATTTGGCGAAACCAAGTTCTCCAGCAGTCAACAAAGTGGAGGCCCACTTACAGCTGTCTGTACGTTTGTGTACTAGTTACCAAAGTGCCCTCGAGAAGCGCTCGGCAGAGTGCCGGATGCATGGTGCAATGTTCAAGGTGGAAGTAGACAATATGTAAATATATACCTTAAAGCAAGCTATATTGAATAAATATGTGTGTTTTAATAATCATGAAATTGATCCCAGAGTGCGTATATGGCCTGTGCTACGCATTTTTGGTCCAGAATGAATGTAATCTATTCAAGGCCCCTTGCTGCACACATGCATGCACAATTTATGGATGCTTGGTCATCATACAAACATGCATGCCTGCAAATTAAAAATTCACAAGTTTCGAATACTGGTGATTATTTCAAATGCCATATACTCACTTTGAAAGACACACAGATAATATGCACTAAATACAGAACCTTACCACATTGCGCTCTTTTAAATTATGTGTAGCAGACGTGAGCTTTTATGCATGTGAGAATGCAAGATATTAGGCCCCAACAAAAATGTATGACAAATAAATTAACATGATGCCAATAGTCACTATTTTATTGTACATAGCATACAACCGAAAAAGATTGACAATAGTAAACATGAGCTATGACCTTCTGCATCGATTGTAATGGTGAGATCTTTGTGAGTGAGGATCAATCTTCTGTTTTTTCAAATCTTTTTTCTTACGAGTAGACATCTTTTTTGTGACGAGACTTCTTTTTTAACTTTTAGCATTCTGACTTCCCTCCTTGCATAGTATGTAACAAATAAATTATTTAGAACAACAAAATATAAGTTAGAGGCACCAGCAGTCCAAAGGCGCTTATTGAGGGTGTTGCCGGTGCCCACAAAATTGAAAAAGAAAATAGATAGGAGAGTAGGTGTGTGGTAAAACATGTGGGCTTATATAACATGCTTTGGTCATCATGCTAAAAGCCTTGACTACAAACTTGCTCAAGGCCTATTTACAGCTCTCCTTTTATATATGTGTGTGTGTTTCTAAACTTGTGTGTTACAAAATCACAAATATTGGCAAAGTAATGCAAGTGGTGTTGGATTAATATAATGTGATCATTCAAACACTTGCACAATCCATCTTCAGCTGCCCAGGCGACTTTGGTTCCTTTTACAAAAATGTGGTCAGGGTGCTCCTTCTCTACAGCACATCCGCACCCGGAAGCCTAAAATAAAGACAGAAGTAATCACTAAGAGTTTCACAAGACAGACTGTCCAAGATACAATATGCGTTGTCATGCTGGAGTGTTCTTAGTTCGATGTGAGTAGAAGTCAGCATCAAAATTCGCTTTGTTTTCAACGGAAAACATGCTTGTTGGAGGTCCCCCAGGCAAAAAACTGTGTAAACAACTTGACAGTACCTATGGGCCTACAGAGGGTAGCACGTACAACAGATTTCACATAAAAAACAAACAGCATAGTAGAAAGGAAATTTATACACAAGAAACATCTGAGCAATGATTCAGCATGATGCACACGTGAAACATGACTTAGGTTTGAGTAAAAAAGCTATTCATCAAGTGATTGCGCACATCCGATTTGAACAAATTGAAGAAGGCACTGAAGTTAATTAGGGTTTTTAAAGAATTGTAAAGTGCCAATAAGCAATATTCTAGTCTAGCTCTACAATAGTGTGTCATGTATGTAGTACTAGTATTTTCCTGTTAGGTATGCTGTAGTCATGAACATATTCAGTTTTCCTAATACCTAAAACTTATTATGTTGCAGTCCAGCTGTTCATGTTCAATAAATAATTGTTTATGATAGCATTTAGGTTACAAAATTGATGCTAAAAATTTGGCAGACCTCACATACTTTGGTAATCGATGTTATGCGAAACATGCATAACATGTATTTTAATTTTTTTATTGAGCGATCTTATGAAGTGGAGCTCAATATAAGTACAAAGTCTCGCACACACATACGTTAAACAGCGGCATATGTTTCATTTGTTATGGGGAGATGTCACACCTTTGACAACATTAGCAGTTATTTGCTGTTTCGTAACGATGCCAACAGAAACATGGATATTAGCCACACTAGAAGTGGTAGGCTGGTATGAAGCACTGGTGTTTGCGCTGGCACTCGCGCCGATGGTAGCCCTCAACACTGCTACACAAATACTTCACAGGATGGTGCCCGACTACAATTGACTTTGACTCGACCTCACGACTGCATCATAGGAGTGCACATGTAATAGTTATAAAATTTGATAGCCAGTACTGCAACGGCAGTTGATGTTACACAAACATTTGAGACTATTTGGAAAGTATAACCGAGGCCGGGCATGGCTCTGTGGTAGAATACTTAATTACCAAGCAGAATACTAGGTTTGGATTCCTGCTAGGACACTTGACTTTATTCTTTGCATTCATTTGGTCAATGCTGCCTATGTCAGCTTTTTAACATGATAGCGTTGAAGAGCTCGTGTCGCAGAAAACCCGCCGCCGGCGTCTGCCCCGTTGGTTGTGAGCGAAAAATCAACTGTGCATCTGTGACCGAAAAATCAAGTTACCTAGTTTCCAGAAACTCAAAATTCCTACTTATGACCTAATGGAGGCGCGCTAATTGCAGCAAAACGAAACCCCCAAGTTGACTACTAGACACTCAACACAGGGCTTAACACACGGAAGTCTATTGACATCGGCGAAAAATTAACGTTAGATGTACAGCGCTATTCCATTTCCCCATTTCATGAACTATACAATGCCATGATAATTGTACCCTGGTATTTTTGGTGGGCTATATCGCACAAAAAATACAAGGATTATGTCAAAAGAATGGCATCAAATTTTACCGGCATGTCATCGAAATAGAGACACAGGCTACTAGTCTTATTTATAATGCTAAGAGCATTTAAGGTAAAGGCATTGAAGATAGCTGGTGGCCTTTTTCACTATCTAGGTATCAATTTTTCACTATCTAGGTATCAAAATTCTGCCATGTCAGTCATAGTTTACTGACATTGCAAGCTCAAGAAAAGTGTGGCTCTGAAGGCATCAACACAGCATTTTGCCAGATCTTTTAAGAAGGCAGTCTTTAAAATTGCTAATGTTTCCAATTTTTTTTTTGCTATAAATTTCGTGCTTTGCATTCAAATGTACCTCCATCCAACTTGTTTTTTTTTGCATTCGTGCTCTCACTAACTGCTTACCTTGTCTTGTCAAGTGTTCGTTGACATAAATAGGACTACTTGATCTAAAAGGAGCGGCCACTGTAGACAGACGTAAGTTTTTTGTTTTATCCAGAACATTTCATTTGTAACATCGTTCATAATGCACTATTATTTTTTTTCAAACTAGGCTTGTTTGTTCCTACTCTGTCTGCAGTGTCAATATCATCACGAGTAATGGTTTTTTCATCATCGCCCAAAAATTTCGGACAGCGTCAAAAGAAAACCCTCATCTGGGACGCCTTTGATGTCGGATAGTTCAACCTTGAATACAGTGTAAATTCTTCAATTTTCATCTGAAGTTGCTTATTTTCACCTGGAAGTTTTTTGTGCCTGTTTCAAGGTGCGACAGGCTTTTCATGCAAAGCCTTTATTTCTAAAGAGAGCGCGTTGACACTGTCACCACCTTCATTCCACACTTCTTGAAGGACCAAAGTTCAGTATGAATTTTGTGCTTGAAATCCTCTGTTTACCATGACAAACAATTCACAGGAAACATTGGTACTCTTGATTGGCAGTAGTGCATGCAGTAATACTAACACAATTAAAGCAGGAAATAAGTGTCTCACCTGTGCAAAAATTATTTTGGCAAGCACTGTGAAGACCACACACACTGCTGCCAAACTGAGGAGAATATGAAGAGCACTTCATATAAGTAGGCAGCGTCCAGTAGCTTGGTGAGGCACAGCGCATAAGCAGGTTGAACAGAGCTGATGCTTGAAACAATGGTTCAGAGTTCGCTGGTGCTTGGGCTCCTTGACCTTGTCAGGAAATTTCCTTGAGCAGCCTCACTCAAATGAAATGACAGACCGTGCCGAAGAATTTCTGCACCAGTGCAAAAAAATTATTTTAGTGAGGTTTGTCTAGACTGCATGCGCTGCTTGCCGAATTGCAGTGAATGGCTAGAAACGCATGGCCAACATATATTTAGTGGCACGCAACTGAGAAATACAAAAAGGGCATGCTGCAGTATAAATACAACGAAAAACATGCTGCTGCAGAGCTTTTCATGTCGATGTCATACATGTGAATTTTCATTCACCTTTATAGCTCACTGATGCACGAAGATGAAGTTAGAACTTTTAGATGAAGACCCCTTTTAGCTGTATCGACTGCACGTAATTAAGAGATAAGCATGCGTGAGTAATGCTGTTGCCTGCAATTGATAAATTCTTTTCTTGAAGCTGACCAAATATATGCACGAGTGCATCGATAGAGGCACATTTGCATTTCTGTAGTTATGATACCCATGTGATGTGTTTCTTAAGTAAATGCCATGCAATATGCCCCATATGAATATTTTATTCCGTAAAATTGCAATACCACTACATATACATGTCCATATGCGCATATGCATCCACTGCAGATAAAGCATAAAATTAAAGCAATACTGACACATGCATTTTTTACCAAGGTAGTGGAGGGCTCCAGAAATTTCGACCACCTGGGGTTCTTTAACGTGCACACAAATCCGAGAACACAGGCCTACAGCATTTTCACCTTTATCGAAAAAGCAGCCAGCAAGGCCGGAATATCATCCTGCGACGTTCGGGTTAGAAACCGAGTACCTTAGCGACCAGACCACTCCGACAGGACTTCAATCTCCCTGTTCCCCCGTGTAGGATGATAGACCGTCTTTGCTGGTCTGGCTAACCTCCCTGCCTTTCCACCTCTACCATTTATTCTCATGAGTTCAACGAATAAAGCTTCCTTCAAACGGCTAACATTCGGACGTTTATAATTTGCCTGAAATTGAGCTCACTAAATGAATATTGTGTGCTGCTTCATAGTGATCATTGATCTAAATTGTTCTGGTTGGCTAAAAAGGCACTACTCCTCACTTCTAATCAAACAGCACAAGCTGTCTAATGACCATAGGGGAGGAAAAGTGGAAACGCTAAGACAAAACATCAATCTTGAACCCCATGCCATCACAATGAAGCAGGCAATCTTCTGCAATATTGACCGTCAACCAGAATCTCGGACACTGCAGATAGCTACATAACGTAATGGTTTCCCAACATGACGTAAAGGCAGCAGAATCACATATTGCCTAACCTGCTTCATTATGATAACGATGAGACAATAACGTTATTGGCCTCTGTATGCTAATAACAATTTACCTTGCATATCATGTGACATTAACATTCAATATGACGTCATGAATCTTGCATCCTACCATGTGGTCTAAGTACCAACAAGGCGGTTTTAGTGACGTTGGTGCAAGGCAGTAAACAACAATCACTTGGTGAACATTATTTTTGATATTATTCAATTGGTCTGATGCGTACATCTTCAAAAAACGGCAGTTTATATTTGTTCATTCTTAGATAAATACAATGTCTAAGTTTGCATGTCAGCAGCAACATATGCACGCATACTGTGGTGTATAACCTTATTGTGTTTTGAGCAATAAATTAGGCATTCATACACTGCACATATCACAGGTCACTTGTAAATCTGCAGCGAGGTCATAAAGAATTTATGATATCAGATAAAGCATTACACTTGTATTCGAAAGTGTCATCGGAAGTTTTGGTATAACTTAGTTTTAGAATGTTTGTAGACATATAGGTATTCGGCAAAGTTTTAACTCTAAAGCGGGCTGCAGGGCCCACAATTCTTTTACAAACCAGAAGAATGCAATGATATGTGAGCAAGGGGGAACAAGCAGTACCACCAAAATTGCACTCGAACGAGTGAACTACTGCTCAACCTAGCGCCTGCACAGCTAAGGTACGTATATTCGGCCACTCATAGAGAAAATGTATTGACCCAGGCGTATTTGCACGCTTTGAGAACCGCACCTACAGCACGCTGTGTCAAGTTTACGCACACTTAATTAAGCTGAATATCATGGTAATTTAATGTTATACGTGCCCGGTGGATGCAAACACATTTGGTCACAAGGGAAAACACATCTACCTTATAGTAGTCACACACATTTAATGATCATGTAGCTGTTGAAAAGAGGACGAGTAACATATAAAACTTTCTTCATATACTTCTTTGGCACAGAAAACGAACAAGGCCGCGTAAATACCAACGCGGACACCACGTTATTCTTCTCCATTCTTCTAAATTAAATACGGAAAAATCTAATTCAACGCGAATCACCAGAATACTCCAACGCACGCGACACACAGACGACGCTTACGGCTTCCATGCGCCGTCCCCGAACGGCGTCCGACGGCATTGCAAAAATAAGCGTGAAGAGCATCGCCCGCCGACTTACAGCATCACAGCGCACATTGCTTTAACCTCCTTCCTCACAGAAAAAATTCATCCGCGCGTAACGTCCCTGAGCTTAGACTTGAGCCTAATGAAATCAGACACGCCAGCAGGCTCGCTACGTTAATAAAAACTCACTTATCGTCTACCAGCTAGAAAAACCTTAGTTCACAACGTTATTATACTATAGCGCTTTCGGTTTTAACCGCGGGAGGAGCATAACAGCCTGGATCGGGCACGCCGCGGCCTGGCCGAAGAAGCAAAAAACAAAGCGTCGACAGCAGAAACATCCACCTACCTTTTTAGTTTGGCGAGCGCTCGACGGTACAAAGCAGCCGGTCCTCTCTTGAGTATAGTGCATCTTCGTAACAAGCAGCACCGACAGAACACGAAAGACAGCGCAAGCACACTTTGAACAACTTAAAAAATCGACTTTAAACGCTCGGCACACGGCCGTTGCGGCCTCCAGGAAGATACCGCCATTTTTGTCCTGCTGACGCCACCGATCCGCATTTGCGCACCTAACTTTTTATATGATGAGTAAATAGATTATTTCTGCTTAAATTTTAAATAAAAAATAGTGAAGGTAGAAGATACGCTAGTGCGTATTGCATAGAATATTTTTTTACCTTTGAAAATGACAAAATCACATTACGCGTAATTGCGCGAAATTTGAAATGTGAAAGAGCGCGCGAAATTTGAAACGTTTGCTTGCTTGTGTATTTCTTATACCGATACCTTGTTAACATCTGTACATTGGTTGAGTGCTTAAGCTGGCTGTTAAAAACAGTGAAAAAGCGGTTGTATATTAGTACAAAGTACAGGCAGCAAGCAAAATTTGTCACATCAAAATAAGCGTATTAGTTGGCAAACAATATTTTAGCTGTCTTTAGTGAATTTTCTTTAGGAAAATGTTTTAGTCAAGGCTCATTTTAACTTGCTTTGAAGAATATTTCTATGAACAAAATCAAGAAAACGTTTCTTTAATGTTATAATATTAGAACGTCAAATTCCAAAGCCCGCCATAAAAATTGGTAACACGTGTCAACTGATACATTGTAAGGTTAACAAATATTTGTACAACACAAAAACTGTTTTATCTACCACGGTCTTGTTGGTTTGTATTTCTTTGCATCAACAAATGTATGATTTATATATACTGTCATGGACGAAGCTTTGTTTTCAGTGTTAGGCGCAAACGAGGCTATGTGTAAGTCACAATCCTGTTGTAGCTCTACAAGCTGCGTACTCCGCCATTGGCTAAGGAGCTTGTAGCGCATGGCTTGGTCAGCGCCGGCCGTGAGGCGACGAGAAAGAGGCAGCAAGAATGCAAGAACCAGTGCAGAACTTACGTTCAGCCGGGCACTATCGCTATTCAGATATCAGTTACTGCTGTGGGGCTATTAATGAGACCATGGTGTCTAACCACTAGACATCTAAAAGCTGTTGGTTATGCTCTATGACCACGTTACTCACAAAGCTTTGTCGGCGACTGTGCACCCTAATGGGTGCTCATCAGCACCCATTAGTTGTTGCACCCTTTTTGCACCCTAGTTTCCACCCTTTTGATGTGTTCACCCTTTAGGTTCCGCTTGTAGGGTGCTGAGACGCGAATAGGGTGCTCAAAGGGTGTGCTTAGGGTGTCGGCACCCTTTTTGCACCCTTAAGAGTCAGAATCGGTTTACTGTGTGAGCTCCGAAGGCGTCAATGGCGTCGCACTCAATCGCATTCGAGCGTGTTTCTTGTGAGTTTGGAGCACGTTAGCTTATGGCGAGTTTTTGACAAAAAAGTCAACGCTTCGTCGCAAAGGCGAAGCAATGAACGCAATAGCAACAACTTGGAAGGTCACGAGCAGAACGGAAAGCAGATAGAAACGTGCCCCACGTTTCTCACGCAAAAATGACACACAAAACGTCCTCGCAGGTACAGATGCATGCGAAGAAATGTCTCAGTTGTTACTTCACTGTGTCTGAAAAACACACGCGTTTCACAAACAGAAACTGCGATGATTGCAGTGACTTTTGTGCCGCCAGTAACTACAACAGAATCGGTCAATGTAAAGCCCGAGGCCAGCCAAGATGTACGATCACCCCTCCTCACCACCACGAGATAAGGGCGCGCGAGGGAGCGTCTCTCCCCTCCTCTAAGCGGGGAAAAATACGCGTAGGAGATTAGAGCATGCACTGTCACTTAATGTGGCCATGCGCGCTCGTTGCGCCATCTTGCTGGCAATGCTGAAAACACTATAATTTCCCCCGAGATGCCCGGGAGCATTGCCAAGTGGTAGATATAAGTAGCTTGCTGTTTGAACGGTGAAGGACGTGCTTTTTGGTGACTCATTGGTTAACGCCTCACACTCACCATTGCGAGTACCCAAGTTCGACGCCACGTGCCGGAGTCTTTCTCTAGTTTTTTTTTCATTCTTGTATTTTCATATATATGGATACGTATAAATAAATGGCGAATGACGCCGACGCCGGCGGCAAAATGCAGCCGAGGCTGTCTGTAGAATTGCTATCGCAGTAATAATATCTAGAAGGTAATGTAGCACCATCGTCAATGGTTTTTGATGGATATGTGGGGTTTAATGTCCCAAGACCATCATATGGTTATGAGAGACACCGTAGTGGAGGGCTCCGGAAACTTCGACCACCTAGGGTTCTTTAACGTGCACCCGAATCTGAGCAGACGGGCCTACTCCATCGCAAATGCAGCCACCTCAGTCGGCATTCGAACCCACGACCTGTCTGTCAGCAGCCGAGTACT
Organism: Rhipicephalus microplus; assembly: GCF_043290135.1. Lineage (NCBI taxonomy): Eukaryota > Metazoa > Arthropoda > Arachnida > Ixodida > Ixodidae > Rhipicephalus > Rhipicephalus microplus. The sequence continues at coordinate 102,317,962 of NC_134700.1, read as the reverse complement.
TTAGCCACTAGACTACCACGGCGAATTCAATGGGAATTCCACATGCATGAGACACTGTTGTGGTGGTGGAAATGACACTATATGCGCTTGCGAGGCTTTTGTTGGCCGGTGTTGAGCAAGGCAACGACTAAGAAGTTGATACTACAGCAAAAATAAAGCTTTTCTAAGGCTTTAATAGCGGATTTCTATCACGTGCAATATTTTGTAGTAACTGTCCAACAGCAAAATATAGAAACTTGCAGACGAGCCGAACACTGACAAAGTATATATATATGTATATATATATATATATATATATATATATATATATATATATATATATATTATGAGAAAGAGAGAAATCGTACAAAGGGGAACGTGAATTATGGGTATAGGAATGATCGACAGTACATAAATTTGCCTAGTCTTTGTTTTTTCGGCCCAGTATGGTTTTTTGGAGCCTGGATTCGCTTTGCCGCAACACGAAGTTCAGCAAACGTTCAGCATGTTACACTTCACCACATCGACGTTTTTAGTCTCACCAATTTTATTCGGCTCGCAAAGTTCACTATAGTTCATTTTTTATTTGAAATAAAACCAAAAAACAACAATAAAGCAAGCCACAATGATTGATTATTATGTGGGGTTTAACGTCCCAAAACCACTATATGATTATGAGAGACGCCGTAGTGGAGGGCTCCGGAAATTTAGACCACCTGGGGTTCTTTAACTTGCACCCAAATCTGAGCACACGGGCCTACAACAGTTCCGCCTCCATCGGAAATGCAGCCGCCGCAGCCGGGATACGAACCCGCGCCCTGTGGGTCAGCAGCCGAGTACCTTAGCCACTAGACCACCGTGGTGGGGCAAAAAAGCAAGCCACAAGTGTGTTCGAAGCTCGCAAGCATGAAGACTGGGCAAATGCGGGTACTACACATCATTTTCATGGTGGCTGAACGATCGCAGCGCCACAGTACCCTGTAGTGAATCTTAAGAAAATATATGGCAGAGTGAACGCTCGCTTTGTCGTGCGGTCATTCGTAACTTTTTACGATTCGTGTGAATCGACGAAGATGTTTTGAGAGTTATATAAAACTCGCTTCTGTGCAAAGATAAAGAAATAAACAGCTTAGGACGTGATCATTCATTAGGAAATTTCCAATTTTGACGCAAAAACTACGTTGAACCCAGACGCGCCATCGATGTTTTCAGCCTCTTCGTGAACGGTGAGAATCCGAGCCAAGTCCCAATCTCAAATGTTCCAGCATTCTCATACGTCCAACAGCTGGTAGTACGTCCATGTAAGTGTAGGAAACTGTAATTCGCGAAACAAGAAAATGTCAACAGCCCTATTACAGCAAATGAAGCCAGACGCAGTGCCAGACCCGCAAACACTCTTTGCTCTTTGCCTCTTCCCTTTTTGTCTGTCTTTCTCTCTTAGTAGTTCGTGAATATTGTGATGGGAGTGCTTTCATTGGAGCAATCACATCACAATAACTTTTAATAAGGTTTTAAAACTGTTGTATATACTGTAGCCCACCCCTAACGTAATGCCCCCAAGTACGGTCTTCAAGGAATAAAGGTGAAAGTGAAAGTGAAATATTTCAGTTTTTCTTTGTTTTTTACTGTTTATTAACCTTTTTATATTATTTGTTTTTCGTGTATGTTTCTTTTTAATATCTTTCTTTTTCTTTCTGCGTTTTTCTCTGTCGTTTTCTATTTCTGTTTATATCTTTAATTCTTCCATTCTCTTTTGCTGTTTCTGCTCTGCTCTCTCTTCTGGCTTTCTTTTTTGTGGCTGTTTATTTTATATCTCAATATTTCTTGGTTTCTGTGTCTTTCTGTATATTTATGTGTTTGTTCGCGTCTTGTGCTTAGTCATTTATTCGTGAAGTATCAATGCATTTCATCTTATAGGAAGCGAATATACCAATACCACTGCTGCATGCCACACTTTTCATCCTTCTACGCCACTTTCTTATACCTCATGCTGTCGATTTGTTGGGCAGCTCGAACACTTCAGCAAGTTAACAATGCAACGCCTCGAACTCTCGAGCCTCAAGCATTTTGAGACCAACACGTTGGTGGAAGACTATGGTTACAATGGTTCGAAAGCGCGATATCTCTTCCCATGCCATATCCCGTTCCGAGCTACTGCTGCAGGAAACTGTTGGGAGGCGCAATGAACTGTGAACTAGGCACGATAGTGTTCGTCAAGGACACGTAGACAAACCACGTACCACCCTTCCCCTTTCCACCCATGTCTCCTATAATTAGCACTTCCCTTTCGCCCCGACCACGGTGTAGCACTGTGCAGACAACGTGATTCAGTGGCGTTGAAGAGCAGCAAATAATCCAACAGTGTGTACTTCATGGCCGCGAGCAAGCCGCTGTGCAGGCATTGCAGTAGTCACGTCATTCTCGTTAATCAGTGGCCCTGCCTTGATTCTCGTAATGGCGTTCACAGTAGGCGGTTTTACAGCCCCATCATTTTCCAACCTGCTCTTCTCGAACTCCCCGTCTCTTACTGAAATAGCCTACCACTGCATAAGCTTCTGAAACGTGTTCGTAGAAGGCAGTTGACATGTTCTTGTGTGGCGTATGTTCGCTCGCCTATCTGACCTTGGTCGTGTTCGATGATGAGTCAGGTGAGGCGTTAGTGGAACTACAGCTGAGCGGGAAAGTCCCAGTAGTAAGCGGTGGTACTTCCTATTCGTCGACTTTCAAGAAGGCGGAGGAATGTGTCAAGTCTTACAAGGTTAATTAGAACATACAATAGACGCAAGGACCGCATAAAGGATGTCGTTTGCAGCAGTTGTGACTTAAATGTGAAGAAAGTAAAGTGGACCAAAAGATACTTGGCCTCGTGTAAGCAGTGAACCTGCAACCTTTGAACAAAGCTTTTTATGCTTTCCCAACCGAGCTACAGCGAGGGTCCTTCCCCATCTCATTCATGGGGTATATAAGTACAGCCTCCAGCATTTTCAATAATACCGCGCGAGCGTCGACCGCAGGCAGTATGAGCGCCTTACAAAGGCGATCATCTGCGGGACCGGCAACAGTACGCGCAGGCGCACAAAGCAGCGCTAGCGCAAGCGTCGTCTGCCACGCTGTTCCTTTCAAGACGATGCACGCTCCACCAAAACGGCTGTATTAGTCTCCTTAGATTAAAAAACGAAAACAAAAGCGGTGGGGAAAGTACCATGCGCACAACTTAAACCGTGATCTACCGATTGAACGTGAATCCCTTGAGAACTTTTCGCATTTTTCCCACTCTTTTCCACTTTTCCCATTCCACCTTCATGATAACTGGTTTATGGTCGGTAAGTTGAAGGGAGAGTGGCTCTTGGATTAATCGAAGTGGCAAATTAACAAATACACGCTCTTTGGAGAGTGGTTGTTGTTATGCATGTGAAAGCATATCAATATGTCATCTGCAAGAGCGCGCTGCAGCAGCTTTCCGAGCCCTCCACTGCACCGCTTTGTCCGCGTCGCTGATACTCGAAGCGCACTGATGGCTGAGTGAAAGGGGAAGCGGGCCAACAGAATACGCATTTTATAGATTTGGCTTCTAGCATACGCCTATTCCGCTAGCTCGCATCGGTGTGAGCGCATCCATCCAATGAGAGTGCAGAAACGTCATATAGTGGTCTCCTATCACACCAAAGCACGTGCCCTACGCATCGAAGTGGAACGAGCACCGCTGCGTTATTTAGTGAGCACTCGTTGCACTAGGGGTCGCTACGATAGACAACGAGGGACTAGCCTGCACCCTAAGGAGCTTCACTCATAAATTGTTAACCTTCGTGCAGTGTGCACCTAGCTGTTATTGTAAAGACTTCATTATGCTACCAATATTAGAACGATTTTCTATTAGTGATATGATTACCCACTTCGGCATTGTTGTACGATACACACATCACGTGTGCAGCTTCCAAGAATCGTTTGATTTTTCGACGTTTTGAGGTTAACAGCAGCTGTTGCATGTTAATTACCCATGTAGCTTCCAATATGGAGAGTGCTAGCTGCGAGAGAGATGAATTATCGGATAATGTAAAGTGTGTACCGATTTCTAGCTAAGTTATGCGAAGCCGTTTGCATTGATGTTCTGCTCCATTGATACACTGTTTTAGAAAAATAATAAATGTTTTTACCTTTTTTTATTACAGCAGCTCACAAACTCACACAGCGCAAACTAGCACAACGCAAACTTACAAAAGGTGAGTTTGCGCTGTGCCGTGAAGCGTACAATAGCGTTAGCCTAACGAAGCTCAAGGCAGCGTATTGCACAATAGTGAAATTTAAAGCTATTGCAGCCGTCATTCATCGATGAGCGTACTCGTTCAGGTGTACAATGTATAGATAAGCAGACATATGTTTTTTCTGGGCTGGGTAGTTTCGTAACGTTGAAAGTTGGGCGAGTTGGTGATAGTTCTTATGAAGCAGCAAGGTCCCATTTGTTCCCATTGTTCTTGTCTCCATGCACTGCTTCATAAGTAACATGGTTGGTTTCGTCTGCGTGACGACTTATCTAAACACAATTTTCTTTTTAGAGAACAACGTTCTGCTGAGAGAAAGCCTTGGATATATCAGACGTAGCCATTTTTTTCAACTTGAAGAACAAGGGAGCCAAGAAAACTCACTATAGAAAACAATTTATCACCCTAGAGCCTTACCTAATTGTCATGCCGATCAAGTGAGGCTCGAAAGAGTGCACAGAAACTCGGAGATGTTGCTGTTGTCTCGACCAAATGCAAATTCAATACATGACTACCTCTGAAGACAAGTGAGTGCCATAGAGGATATCTAACGCAGTGCTTGACTCGTTTATCAGACTGTGAATGATGATTGAAAAGAAACTAACACTAAAAAGGAGCTTAACATGCTGCTTATTGTCAGATGCAAATAAAGCAGCACAACTGACGATAGTTATAGCGCGAGAAAAAAACGGCGACACAGAGACAAGAAGGACACGAAAGACCCGAAACGAAGACACATTTGTTCTCGCGCTATAACTATCGTCAACCCATACCAACTATCCCATGCGGCCACACTTTTATGCACAACTGAATTCCGCAATGTTCGAACGGACACGGCAGCTTGGGCATTGCGTTCCGGCAACCTCTTACACCGACGTCCAAGCGCACACTTTTCAAAGATCGACAAAAAGTGCACGAAAATATTTATCTACGCCTTATAAGACACCAGTGATACTTACAATATGACAGGTTACCATAAAATGTCCTCCCAATAATGCATCATACTACGCGACTATAACTGGCGTTTGAAGTCCGTTGACTGGCTGTTTATTTTCATTATTATTGATTTTAGCATCAATTTCACGTCGTTATCTAGCCTAGTTCTAAAAAAGACGGAATCTACAAATTTACAACACAACGCTGTGGAGCATTCGGGCGTTGTTAACATTAGAATCTTCTCATGCTACGCATAATAGTCCGGCTGGAACCCCCATGGCCCTCCACGGAGTTACTTCAATACCAGTGGCGCGAAACCTTCGTGTGGTCTTCATGTAGCGCACCTTCTTGAAGCAGTTTGCAGGCTGCTTCCTCACGAGGTTTGTCACATTTCAGTGAAGAAACAAATGAAATGAAGTTCCTGCGTTAGAGGGTTTGCGTAGCCGAAGTTATGAGGACAAAGCTGCGGCAGTATGTTTTAACATCGGTGATTCCTTTGTGGTGCACTTGCAGCAGAAAATTAAAAAAAAATGACCTTGCAGACCTAGATCTTTCGGTCAGAACGAATGTGGAAGCACCTTTCTAATCCACGTCACTTGTGTATTCAAGTCAATAGAGTGCCTGCAAAAAAGTTTTAGCAATATTCAAGTAACAAGAACACAGGAAGAGTAAACACACTATTTCACTTTGCCAGCATTTGACAATGTCAGTGGGTGTATAAAGCGTGAAACTTAGCTGGTATGCAGCACAAAAAGTGCGAACAATGTATAAAAATTACAAAGACGAAAAGTTCCTTTCCCTCAAGTGAACATTGAGGTCAACTTTTATTATGACGTTGTGGTTCCCCAGTACACATCGTCATATCATTTTCAGAAGCCCCAGTCGCTTCAGTATTGCATCACGTATAAAAGTGTTATTTGAGCTTTTTTTTTTCACTGAACGGTGGAGCATCGAAATATTTTAGTGTTGTTGGCTAGTAGGACAGCAACTTCAATATTTCTACCATCCTATCTATGCTTGCTTCTATTTAAAAGTGAATACGCAATCAAGAAGCAAGTTGCCATGTGGGCAGCGATCTCTAATGATCATCTGCCCACGTTCTTTGTTTCTTTTCTTTTCTGTCAGGCATGTTTAACCATACGCTGTACTCTACCGCAGCCTTCACAACCAAATGCACCAAGCTAAAGCATAAAATTTTCACCGTGAAACTGAGTGTTAGAAGCTGCCATGTAACAACAATTTCATGCAATCGGGTTTGTCTTTGGACAGCTTCTCAACACCGCTGGAAGCTTACCTCTCACAGAGAGGTTCTTGGCCATAGGCACCCCCGTCACGACGCAAGCGGCTAATGCGCTCACAGGTGCGCGCAGTGGAGGGGCAGCCGTCCAGGTATTGTCGCGAGGCAAGTAGGGCTCCACGTTGGCTACGAATGTCTTGCCTGCGATGTCGGCGTTTGTACATTGAAGGAACAGTGTGTCAGCAAAATACTGGGCTTCGAGTCTAGCATGAAGATGTTATCTCGCATTAAATAAATGGAAAAAGTTTGCACGAACAGCTTTCACCGAGACAAAGTACACGCTCATGACAATAGACTCATTTTATGCGTGGGAAGATGGAGCTGGCAATTCGTAGTCAGCGCATTAACCCTTTGAAGCCTGCTGTTGCTCTGGGGCAACAACCCCTATCATAACTTTTTAGAAAAAAAAAACTGCTTTGCGACCCTTCTGGCGCTATATGTGGTAAAAGAAAAATGCTACCGAGGCCCTGGAGGTTTAAAAAATTACACAAACGTAAATGCATCGCATTTTTTTAGTGTTTAGATCCAGCATCTAACAGGTGGTGAAAACCTTTCCTCACAAGAAAGTAAATCTATTTGACTACATCGCAACAGGACGCCACTGCGACATCTGTTATACTGAAAATGACTTGGAAGACATAGTAGAGCTAATTAGTATGGCGGCATGTTACATCACAGAAATCTTGCTGTTGCTCACGAGCAACATTGGGCATGTATGACAGTACGAGCAGATATGGGATGATGTGATGTAGTAATTTATAGTGTGTGGAGCTGTTCTTTTTCATGCCTTTAGTGTGGGAGAGGAAGAAAACTATCATTTCAAGAACCGGTTCGCGCTCCTTTCATCTTCATCTTTCTTGTCTGTGTCACTTCCTGAATGATTGATTGGCTTGTGGGGTTTAACTTCCCCGACCACCATAAGACTATGAGAGACGCCGTAGTGAAGAGCTCCGGAAATTTCGACCACCTGGGGTTCTTTAATGTGCACCTAAATCTGAGCACACGGGCCTACAACATTTCCGCCTCCATCGAAAATGCAGCCGCCACAGTCGGGATTTGATCCCGCGACCTGCGGGTCAGCAGCCGAGTACCTTTGCCGCTAGACCACCGTGGTGGGGCCTTTCTGAACAAGTGCACAGATCTGTCAGGCATAGAAAAAAGAACGCCTTTATTTTTTCAAAAACGACTACGTGCTTTCATTCTCTTGTCATTTTCGCAATAATAAAACTGAAAAATATAGTTTTCATTAAGAAATCGAAAAATGTTCCCTTTTCCAGCTTTGAAATGTTTTTCTAAGGTACCCGACTAAAGGCCAGTCCCCCAGGGCCGATATAATTGAAAATTTTAGGAGGTATACACTTGAATCCCAATCTCTGATTTTGCAACGTGCATCTACACCTTATTGCAGGTCGCTACTGCTGGAAGGCATTCCATGTGAAGTAGTACCTTAGGTGCCCAATGTTGCTCAAGAGCAACAACTCATTACTCACCAATAAATACTCATAATTTTTCGTCTAAAACGTTATAAGAATATTCTATTGTTTTCTTACGCCTACCAAAGTTTTGTTCGTGTTGTTCACAGAAACAATACTTCGGGTGTGACAAGGTGAACGCTTTTTCCTCTTTTTTGTAGCTTTTTTGAGCTACATTTTTTGCGTATGTGTTTTAAGTAGGACACACACTCGAGCTTCTGACAAAATATCCTTTTAGATTAAGTTATTGCGCCTACGTTACTCAAATCATGTTATAACTCTTTACTATTGAACCCTACATTGAATTTTGACACATTTCCGCGAAACTGCAACTATAGGTTGTATTTTTTTAATAGCTTTCTTACAATCTAAAATACCGGTCACATTATGAATCTCGGTATTATTAGCCCACATACATGCACATAACAATAGAAACCAATGAATTTCGTGTTAGTGCAAAGTTTCAAGCACAAATGCGGCCAAGAAGGTTTTCAGCCGCGAAATATTATAATCTACACAGCTATAGAAACACATAAGTGGCGAATTACCGTCATAACTCTTAGAAATGGACAAACGTTACAGTTCAATCTTGAAAGATCGTAGAGCCAACCAGCGCGCGCGTTTATATTGTGAAACTTCCCACGTGTCCTGGATGAACTTGATTTTTTGCGTGGTCATTTCTGCCTACACGCGTATCAATATTGTAAGAATTTATTGGACTTCATTTTTCTCATCTGTAAGTAACCATCATCAGTCTTCGCGTCGTTCCTCTTAGTCGTCGGCGCCATCTTGCTGTTGTTTGTGTGGCATACTTGAATAAAGCGTCAGCTGAACCATGGTATTTCAATCGATGGAAGATCGGTGGAAGGTGCTTCCTGATCTCTTCGACCTCTCTCCATCCAAAGCCAGCTTCTGGAGCTTCGTTCTGGACGTCACTTACTCTAGCAGACCACCATGGCCCAAGAGCAAGCCCAATTGAACCACCCACCGGCCCAACCACCCACCGCCAACCCCAGCCCGGTCATCAACCCCCCTCGGGAGCCTCCTATCTTCTCCGGTCTGCCTGGCGAAGATGTTGAAGACTGGCTCGACAACAATGACCGCGTAGGTGTCTACAACAACTGGAACAAGACATTGAAATTAGCACGTGTCCAGTTTTACGTCTCTCAGTTTGCAAAGACGTGGTTCCTAAATCATGAGAGCGACTTACGCGATTGGTCTTCCTTCAAAGACCAGCTCCAACGTATTTTCGGTACACCGACCGCCCGTTCAGCAGTTGCTGCAAAGAAACTTGCAGAACGCACAACATTGCGGTGAGTGCTACGCTTCTTATATTGAAGATGTGCTTGCACTTTGCCGCCGTATGAACGACGCCATGCCAGAAGCTGATCGTGTCCGATACCTTGTGAAGGGTATCGGACCTACCGCTTTCAACGCCCTCGCCGCGCACAACCCTGCGATGGTTTCCGACGTCGTTTCAGGATGCCAGCGGCTTGATACCTTTCAGTCAATCCACCTTCGACCCCATTTCTCTGAGAAACCTCTGACAAACAGTATGGAGCTCTCATCTATCATTCGAGCCATCATGTGTGAGGAATTGCAAGCCTAAAATGTACCTCCTTCTAACAACGTTCCCGCTCAATCCGTCTCTTGTGATCTTCATGGCATTATTAGAGAATAAATGCCAGCCTTTCAAAGCACCCACCATGCTCCACCTTGCCCCCAACCCGCTTCGTACGCACAGATCGCTCCAATGCAACCCTCGCCGTCTCAATTACTACCACCTGTGCCTTATCATGACCATCTCACAGCTCTAGTCGCCCATTTACCGAATCCTACTTACCATTCTTCCTGGTGGGCTCCATGGCCTATTTGCTACTACTGTGGAATTCGAGGGCACATTTGCCGTTTCTGCCGACGTCAGCAGCAAGATGAACGTTGTGGTTATGCGGCTTTCGAATGTGATGACACATGTGCTCGAGGTTCCTACCGTTATACCGACAGTCCTTCCAACCACCAATTTCCGTCTCCTGTGCCCATTTCCAACACGACCAACAATACACGTGGCTCCCGCTCACGCTCCCCTTCGCCACTCCGACGCTCTGTTTCAACACTTCGGCCTGTCTCTCAACTGTCTGCCCAGCGATCGGAAAACTAAAAAGTGCAGTTTTTCGAGGGAAAACTGCATCGCGGCGAAATGACAAGTCCTCCTTAACGACTGCTGACTGTGAAAGGCGTGTGGGTGTTGGTTTTATTGTACAAGGGAGCAACTATTTCAATTATGCGTGCCGACTTGTGCTCTAAATGGCAGAAGCTGAAGACACCCTACTTGAATCATCTTTTATTGGAGCTAATGAAGCAATAGGTACACTATCGGCCCAATGTACAGCGTGTGTCTTCATTGATGTTATTCGTCACCACATCACCTTCATTGTCTCAATTTCGTGTGCTCAGGAACTAATCTTAGGTTGGGACTTTCTCTCATCAGCATCTGCATTAATTTCTTGCCGTCAACGTGTAGTCAAGATGACCGAGACCGATCACTGCAGCCAACGCATCGACGTGAAACCACTGCGTTTTTTCACAGCTTCCGATTCCATACAGCTCCCAGGTTAGGAGGAACTCATCACCATCACGTCTCGAAATATTGCCGAAGGTGACGTCCTTATCACCCCTTCCAGCCACTGCCTAGGTCGCGGCGTTGTACTCTCCTCCAGCTTGGTGTGGTTCAACGACAGTGCTGTGATGATACTTGGCCTGAACCCTACCCTGGAGCTTGTCCCCCTACCCCAAGGTTCTGCAGTGTCGTGTCATGTGGATACGCAACCGGTATCCTTGGTCTCTCTTGACGCCTTGCACGCGCAGCCATAACAGGGCCAGCCTATTACTCCCTCCTCCTTTGCTCCCGGAATAAATCCTGACCTTTATGCTTCTCAACGTGAGGCGTTGCTGAATTTGCTAACGAAACACCGGGCCTCCTTCGACGCCAATGCTGCGGCACTAAGACAGATCACAGTTGGGCATCATCGCATCGACATTGAAGGTAAGACTGTTGTACGCCGTCGTCCCTACTGAGTCTCCTTCGCCAAGCGCATAATCACCAAAAAGAATGTGAACGATATGCTAAAAAGAAACATCATACGACCCTCTGCCAGCTCTTGGTCATCACCCGTTGTATTGGTACAAAAGAAGGCTGGATTGGCACGATTTTTTGTTGATTACCATGTGCTCGACAATATTACCCGAAAGGATGTATATCTGATGCCCTTTATAGATGATGCACTTGACTCGTTGCAAGGCGCCTAATACTTCTCCACCCTTGACCTTCGGTCCTGATATTGGCAAATTTCAATGAACGAAGCAGACAAAGAAAAGACTACCTTTTCTACACCGGACGGTCTTTACAAGTTTAACGCAATGTCGTTCGGCCTTTGTAATGACCCCGCCGCATTTTTTAAAAGGATGATCGACACTGTTCTTCCTGGCCTCAAGTGGAAAACTTGTCTATGCTACCTTGATGATGTCCTCGTGTTTTCTTCCACTTTTGCTGATAATCTGCAATGCTTAGATGAAATGCTCACATGTCTCTTCAATTCTGGGCTTCAACTAAACAAAAAGAAGTGCCATTTCGGCTACAATATAAAAGTTCTGGGACACCTCGTTAGTAAAGGTTCCATCCAGCCAGATCCGGACAAAATTTCCGCAATACTCAATTTTCCGCGCCCCTTTCCTTCCAAGAACTACGCAGTTTTCTTGGACTCGCGTCGCACTTTCACCGCTTCATTCGCAACTTTGCCACTATTGCCGTTTCTCTCCACAAAATTTTTGCTAATGCCGGTTCCTTCGATTGGAATGATCAATGCAAAGCCTCATTTCAAGAACTGAAGAACGCACTGGCATCCCCGCCATTGTTTTGTTCTTTCCATGACAAGGCACCTACGTTATTACACACTAACATTAGTGGAAAAGGAATCGGTGCCATACTCCTTCAGCGCAACCATGCCTTTCGCAAGAAAGTTGTCGCGTATGCAGGCCGCACTCTGACCTCTGCATAGAAGAGGTTCTCGATAACCGAACAAGAGTGCTTGGCTGTTGTCAGGTACATCCAAAAATTTCGTCCATATATACGTTTATGTATTTATTTATTTATTTACAGTACCTTACAGAGCCCTCGAGGGGCATTGTGTAAGGGGGGCGGTACAGATAATATGTTAAAAATATATATATACATATATATCTACACAAACATAGGCAAATATTGAATATAATAAAAATGCAGCTCAACTTATGAACATGTAAGCAAAATACATACTAGAAAAGTGAGTTACAGTATGTTAAGGTAAAATACAAAAAATATTATAACAGTAACTACAACCTAGCAATAGTGCAAAAACATCGGCAACAGTCCTATAAACACTCGTGATTACGAAGATGCGATAGAGCAGTTTTTGGTGCATAAGTATTTTTTAATAGTATGATAGAACTTTGTGTGGTCTTGTTCTGACCCAAGATCATCTGGCGAATCATTCCACAAACGAATAGCTCGTGGAAAAGCCGACTGGTTTAAAGCGTTAGTATTGTTAGTAAGAGTTAGATCATCTGGCAAATCATTCCACAAACGAATAGATCGCGGAAGAGCCGACTGGTTGAAAGCGTTAATATTGCCGTACATGCGTGATAAGCTAAAGGTGTTATGTAGTCTGCTCGAAGTTTGATGTGCTAGATTAAGGTGAACAGATGGCATCATGCTGGTGTGGATGACTTTGTGAAATAGTGATAAAAGTGAGATGTCGCGGCGAATTTTCAGTGGCTCGAGTGCAAGGCTATGTTTAATCCGTTTTACACTGGATTACGCGCTATAAATCGACAAGCTCTGTTATGTATACATAACTTATATATAGGGTATTGTTGATATGGGGACTAAATGGAGGATGCGAACACCAGTTGAGGATGAATTAGAGCAAGATAAGTCAGTTTGCGCGCATCGGAGGGAGCACTGTATAGATTTCAGTGCAGAAAACCTAATGATCTTGATGTGTTGGCACAGATAGAAGTGACATGTGTGGACCACGAAAGAGTAGAAGTTAAGTTTATGCCTAGGTATTTGTAATGATCAGTGCGTTCTACAATGTTATTATCAATTATATATTGGCTATTAAAGATATCACGCTTGCGACTAAAGTTGATTAGTTTGCATTTGGAAACATTAAGTGTCATTTGCCATGTTTTGCACCATTCAATAATATGCTCGAGGTCTTTTTGAAGAGTTATATGATCGCTATTGTTGCGTATGGGACAATAGATAATGCTGTCATCGGCAAATATACACATACATGAGAATAAGTTGTCAGGCAGGTCGTTAATGTAGATGAGGAAAAGTAAGGGACCAAGAACACTGCCCTGTGGTACACCAGAGGAAATGCACTAAAGTGATGAAGAGTGATTGTTGGCGATAGTGAATTGTTGGCGGTTAGTTAGAAAGTTTCTGAGCCATGTTAGCGAGAGTGAATCAAGCTTTAGTGACGACAGTTTTAGTATGAAGCGACAATGAGCAACACGATAGAATGCCTTTGCAAAATCAAGAAATAAACAATCGGTCTGTAGATTACTGTTCATGTTAGAATGTAGATCGGTGGTGAACTTTAGGAGTTGAGTCTCGCAAGAACGACCCTTTCGAAACCCGTGCTGGTTATAGAAAAAGAAATTGTTAGATTCTAGATGCGCATAAGTGTTAGAAGCTATAATATGTTCAAGCATCTTGCAACATATGCACGTCAAGGAAATGGGGCAATAATTTCAAGGTGAACTTTTACTACCACTTTTATGGACTGGCACTACCTTCGCTATCTTCCAGTCAGAAGGCAACAGTTCTGTAGTCAGCGACTGCCGAAAAAATTTGAAACAGGATAGTGCCAGACACATAAACAGTGTTCTTCATTATTTTTTGAATTGATATCGTCAATACCAAAAGATGATGAGATCTTCAGATTTTCAACAATTTTACCTATGCCTTTAATTGTGATATCTATAGGTGACATGAATGAGTAATCGCGTCCAACAATTTCTGGAAGATGATCATGCTCACTAGTAAACACGGATAAAAAGAATGAATTAAAGACATGAGGACAATCAGTGTCGGCAACAGGAGTCTCAATTGCATCGTGTAATGAAATGAAGTTATTGTCGTGATCAGGATTTATTACTTTCCAGAATTTTTTCGGATTAGATTTTAGGAGTGAAGGCAAATCTTGGGAATAGTATTTATTTTTCTCAGTTGTATTTTTGTGGCAATATTTCTTTGGGCATTCCTCGTATCTACCCCAAGACGTGTGTGAACGCGAATTTTTCGCAGACCGACAAAGCTCCTCCTTTTTGTTTCGAAGTCTGCGCAAAGGCTTGTTGAACCATGAATTTGTTTTATCATTCATAATAGTTATCAACGGCACGTGTTTTACTATTAGAGCTGAAATCTCATTCTTGAAAAGAACCCAGTTTTCCTCAACTTAGCGACTGTAAAAAGAAAGCAGTAGCACATTGTCAAGGAAAGACTCAAGTTTCCTGTTAATGGCTTCATAATCGGCTTTATTATAATCTCTAATTTTCTTTGATTTGGTTTCTGCAAAAGGTGGCAAGATAGAAAAATCAACTTGCAGCAGTCCGTGGTCACTAAAGCCATTCAAATAGTTTATGTGGTCTATAGTTTCAGATGCAGTTGTAAAAACGAGGTCAAGTGTATTTGAACCACGAGTTGAGTGAGTGATAACCTGAGCCCAATCGAAGTCTAGAGTTAAGTGAATGAAGTCAGTTGAGTACTTACAAGAAGATGACAGCTGCTCCCAGTCAATAAATGGTAAATTAAAGTCACCGAATAGATAAACGATGCGAGCCTCACAGATTTCGATGGCAGAATTAATGCTGCTGCGCAACTCGTCTAAGAAATAATGATGACAATCGGGAGGACGATAACGGCTGCCGAGCAACATCCTTGTGGAACTAATTGTGCAAACTAAACATATAATTTCAATCTTATTATGAGAAGCAACCACATAATACATGATGGTTTTTTAACAGCTATAAGAACACCACCACCCCTTCTGTCTGGACGATCGCTTCGATAGACGTTGTATCTGTTAGCATGCGTGAAAATCTCATTGTCATTGATGTCAGCGTTAAGCCATGTCTCATTGAAAACAAGAATATCTGAAAAGCTGTCATCGATATAAGATGAGACTATTTCATGCTTGGATAAGAAGCTTCTAATATTAGTGAATAATACTGTTAGTGATAGAGGAGTGCAAGGCTTATGCAGCTCCTGCTTCCTAAACGTTTGTACGTTTCCTTCTGGCTGTCTGCTTGAGCGTATAACTGACTTAGTGACGGCGTCATAGACGTAAGTAACGTTTTCTATGCGCAGCTTGTCTACTACAAGCCTAAATGGCTTATTTTGAGTTCTGGCAAACTCTATTAGCTTTCTGCGGGTTTGTCGCGTTGCCAATGAAAAATATTCGCGTATTGAAAACGTAGTGCCCTTCGGATTTCGGGCACGCGACAAGATTTGATCCTTATCTTTAAAAAAGGTAAGTTTGGCGATGATTGGTCGACACTTTTATTTATCATGTTTACCCAATCTATGAAACCGTTCAAACTGAGTACCAGTGAGTGTAAGCTGCAATTTTTCAGAACAAAACACAATGATTTTTTGTTCAGAAGCTGCCCAATCCTCATTAGCATTGTCTTCCACTGGTCGACATTTTACTATTGTGAAAGATCACCATGCTCTTTGCTGGTTGTCGACAATCAAAAACTTGTCGCGGCCACTTGGCCTCTGAATTCTCTGGTTACAGTCATATGACTTTTACGTCGTCTATAAGACAAGAAAACAATACCAAGATGCCGATACTTCGTCACGATGCCCTTTGCTGCAGTCTTCGGCGCACATCACATCCCCTTGTCAAAATAACTATGCGGAGGATGCCTCGTCGATATCATCCATTTCTTCCTTGCCTTCATCCACCCGTCCGTCAGCACTTACGACTCACCAATGAGCCGATTCTTATTGTACTGACCTCATCGATCGGCTTATCGGTGCCTCATCTTCCCAAATGCCAGGCTCCGGACACAAGTCCGACTATTCAAGTTGGAAGACTATGTGCTCTATTGATACATTTTCCACCTTGAAGGCCATCGATGGGTTCCCGCCGTACCACGCGCACTACTCAATGAAGTTCTGCACGCTTAACACGACGACCTGACGTCAGGCTACTTGGGTTACTACAAAACCTACGAGCGCATCTGCAGTCGATTCTTCTGGCCAGGTCTTTCTACGAGAGTAGCTAAGTATATTGCCTCGTGCGCACTTTGCCAACACCGCAAGCGGCCCACTACTGCTCCATTCGGGACCCTACAACCACTTTTTTGGTCAGCAGAGCCGTTCTCTGTCGTCGGAATTGACCTCTTCGGGCCTCTCCCAACTACATCAGACGGCCAGAGATGGATCGTCACCGCGTTTGATCACTTGCCCCGCTACGCTGAGATGGCCTCGATCACTTCAGGAACTGCTTCCGAAGTAGCAACTTTCTTCTTGAATGCTATTTACCTACGTCACGGAGCCTCTCGTGTTCTTTTCAGTGACCGGAACAAGGCATTTCTTTCAAGCACGCTCAGGGAAGTTCTTTAAGATTCAAAAACAGTTCATAAAACAACATATAACTATCACCCACACACCAGTGGCTTAACGGAAAGATTTCATTGCACGCTGTACGACATGCTGTCTATGTATATCTAACCGGACCATCGCAATGAGAATGCCATTCTTCCTTTTGTCACGTATCCATATAAAACGGCAGTTCAACAAACCACGGGCTATCCTCCATTTTCTCTAGTATATGGACGCCAACCGACATCACTACTCGACGTTTCATTCTTTTCTGGCCCCGTCAACTCTTCAACATTCATTCGCGACCAGTGTCTATCCCAAGTTGCTCAATACCATTGTCTTTCCCGTGGTAAACACCGAAGCTAGCCAAAAAGATCGCAAACATCGTTACGATGCCACTCACCGCGTCGCTCTCTGCAGCCCTCGTGACGATGTACTTCTGTGGACTCCTGCACGAACGCCTGGCTTATGCGAGAAGCTTGAGTCTCGCTATCTTGGCCCCTACTAAGCTGTCGAACAGACCTAACCGGTGAACTACCGTGTCACTCATGTTCATTCCCCCACTGACCAACGCTGCCGCAGGACAGAGATTATGCACGTTTCGCGCCTCAAGCCTTATCGTATGCGTTCCACAGCGTAATTCGCAGCCAGGCTGGACGCTTCCGTCGACGGGGGAAATTAGTGTAAAAATTTATTGGACTTCATTTTTCTCATCTGTAAATAACCATCATCAGTCTTCGCGTCGTTTCTCTTGGTCATCAGCGCCATCTTGCTGTTGCTTGAATAAAACGTCAGCTGAACCATGGTATTTCAATATATTCATTTCGTGTCTTGCTTAGGTAAAAGTAACAATGTTCATGTCTAAAAACCATAACGTCACTGAATGTACTGACACGAGTAATCAGCAGAGCTCTCTCATAATAAAATTATGCAGTTATTCGTTTTCACATTTTCTTTACACAATTCTGCTAAGAATGGCAACGAATGCACTGACATAAAGGCATTTGATCTTGTTAATACTGGCTTCAAGTTCCGCATCCTTTCCCAACAGTGTTTCTTCTATATGGCCGGATACCCCTGATCAGCATCCCGTATACATCTAGAACTTCATGCTAGCTTTTTCCTTGCTTTTAATGGGACACCCACCTATCTATCCAGATCAGAAGTATGAGAAGTATGGCGGGAAGGCACTTCAAGTTCGAATTTATCAGCAGAAAGTGTAAAGTGCTGGTTTACGCACCATCGTAGCCACCGATGACGTACAGCTCGTTGTCGAGTTGGACCAAAGCAAAAGTGCTGCGGGCTCTTTTCATGTGAGCCACTCTCTGCCACTTGAATGGAGGCTCAGCCGCGCTGCGCACCACTGCCGAAATCACGAAAACCATGGAAGCGGTACGTGAGTTTTCAGGTGCCTTGACGTGGTCATCCGACCGTCACCGCTTCACCAGCTTAAGTAGGGCTGGACGAGCAAGTATGGTTATACGAGGAAATACAGGACAGTCAGTACACATTCTCAAAGAACAGTTCAGCTTCAAATTGTCGTCTCTTAGCTGAATGTCCCACCTATTCAAAATATTCACATTTTTGTACGTTTACTACCACAGTTAGCAGCATTCACATTACCATGGCAACAGCAAACTATGCCAGTTATCATCAAAATGTAGAAAACAGACGCGTACAATTTCGCTTTAGGTTACCGGGTAATATGCCTAGTTTAGAGAAGCAATGAAGTCTTGTTTCTTCCAAGGTGTTGCTAACCAAGTCGAATAATATTTGCATCTTTTGTGCTTCGCTAACAGCCGCTCTTATGTTATGCCAGTACAATTGCCAGTGGTATGATGGTGAACCTTTCAACATTGACTGTCCGCATTGGCAAATCATATACTCCATCAAGGTGTTCCATAAATTTTCCGCAGTAATTTACCAGAATGGGCAGCATTCATCCCCCAGTTACTCACTGACTAATTGTGACTAAAATGTTATGAAGATAGCTGCCTTAAGAATCAATATTGTCACCTGATGTGAGACGTCGACGGCCGTCAAAGCCACCCAAGACGTAGACGTAGTCGCCCATCTTGATCATTCGATGGCTGTTGCGAGCAATCGGCAGTGAACGAACAAACGACCAAGTGTCAGTCTCGGGCGTATATTCCTCAGCGCTGTCCAGGCAGCGCTCGCCATTAAATCCGCCACACACGTACAGTCGGCCTGCATTTATACGCATGAAACAGATCGAGAAAGGGCAGAGACAAGTAGAGTAAATGTTCTTTTGCACCTATAAGTGTGTTTGAAGGAGAACTTACGTGCCAAAACAACAATGTGAGCTAAAATTTAGGAGGGAATGTGAAGCTCCGGACTGATTTAGACCCATGCAAAGTTTTCTAGTGTGCTCAAAAATTTTAGAAGAAGCTTTTTAGAAGAACCACGATAACATCGACACGCTGTCACGCCGGGTGGAAGCACTAGAGCAAAAAGCCACCATAAAAGCTAAAACCAAAGCCAGAACAGTAGTTTCTGTGGATCCTACGGCAAATCTGCCTGGGCCACCAAATTCAATGTAATCATCATGGCTTCCACAACCCAAAACACGTTAGAAATTTGGCAGTGGAATTGCGCTAGCTTCGCGACCCGTAAAACCCCACTGCTGCAGTACATTAAAGCGCAACCCAAGAAGCCACACGTAATATTACTGCAGGAGACCCTTTGTGATACTCTCACATTATCGGGTTACCACCCCATCTCACAACGAGGGGATACCAAGAGAGGTATAGTCACGCTGATTAGCAAGAAATTTGCTCACATAGTACATGAGGTATTACCCACCCGCAGCCGCCTGGAAGCGATACTCGTCGAACTCGTACCAAACCGTTTTTTAAAACAAAGCGTTTTTATCCTTAACGTTTACAGCTCCCCGTCAGACTACAGACAGTCCTTCCATGCGCTCTTAACTAAAGCCACAACGCTCGCGCGAAACTCTCCGCTTGTTATAGCAGGCGACTTCAATGCCCCCCACCCGTCATGGGGTTACCCCCAGGCAACGGCTAAAGGCACTAACCTCACGCGAGCAATTGACGACTTGTCCCTCACACTCATCACAGATCACCGATTCCCTACGAGACTTGGAACATCGGTACAACGCGACACTACGCCGGACTTGGTATTTACCCGTAACGTCACAGGCCACACCTGGACCAATACGCAGGAAAACCTGGGCAGCGATCACTTCATCATACGAACCGAACTACCCAACGCATCAGCCCCACCCCGTACATTCACGCTAACGGACTGGGATGCCTTCCGCACCCTCCGCAAAAACAACACAAAGGAATACAACACATTCATCGAACTACTCACCTCACTTCAGGAAGACATAGCCAAAACAACGAAAACAATACAAACAGAACTCGAGGTCCCGAGAATGGACCCACATCTGGCACATTTGCTCGAGGCAAAAGCGTCAATACTCGCGCGCTGGAAAACACAACGACTAAACAGACGCTTACGAAAACGTCTATCAATACTGAACCAAGACATTGCCAAATATTGCACGGAGCTCACACGACTCCAATGGCATGAACTCTGCTCGGCGGTCGACGGCCGCATGCGAACTGGGGGTAAATGGAACCTCCTAAAATACATGCTGGACGACTGCGAAACAAAAAACAACCAGAGTCATGCCATAGACCGGCTCCTACACTCGCACAAAAAGATGGGAGGAACAAACTCATCCTTTCTTGAAGAAATCTCCAAACGTCACCTCCCCTTAAACACAGCACAACCCACCGACTACCCAGAAATAGAATGCGAAACGATACCCGAACTCGACGAACCCTTCACGGAGTCAGAAATTCGGGAGGCATTACACAACCTCAACAGCAGATCAGCCCCCGGTCCTGACAAGGTAACCAACCGCCTGTTGCGAAATTTAGACGACCAAGCCATCATACTACTCACAAAAGACATTAATTACATGTGGGAAACTGGCCAGGTACCTGAACAATGGCGCACGGCCACGGTAATCCTTCTCTCAAAGCCAGGTAAACCACTCAACTTCGACAATCTACGCCCGATTTCCCTAACCTCATGCATAGGAAAAGCAGCTGAACATGTCATCCTAAATCGTGTATCGCGCTACATAGAGGATCACGAACTCTTTCCGTTCAACATGGTCGGGTTCCGTCCGCACCTTTCAACACAAGACGTCATGCTATTACTAAAGAAACAGATCTTCGACTCAAAAACGAGAGATGTTCGTGGCATTCTCGCCCTAGACCTCACTAAAGCATTCGACAGCGTCTCACACCGCTTTATACTGGAATCCATTGCCAGCCTTGGTCTCGGTAAAAGATTCCAGGCGTACATTCGTTCTTTTCTGCAAAATCGAAAAGCTCAGCTGCATTTATCGCAACTTACATCCGACACTTACACATTAGGTTCCAACGGGACACCACAAGGGGCAGTCATTTCTCCACTCCTTTTTAACATAGTAATGAAGGGACTATCTGACAAACTCCGCGAGATCCCAAACATAAACCATGCTATATACGCAGATGACATCACCATCTGGTGCCCGGGAGGCTCATTGGCGGAGTTGGAGCAAGCCCTTCAAACTGCTCTCAATACCACAGAAGCCTACATAAAAAACACTGGACTTCGTTTGTCGCCCACAAAATCAGAGTTGCTACTGTACCGGCAATCTCGCCAAGGCGTTCGTAACTTAACACCCTTAGGTGATCTACCCATAGCGCTACACGCCAAAGATGGGCAGCGAATACCCCGCGTGGACTCCATACGCATTCTCGGCCTCCTCGTCGAGGCCACTGGCTGTCATGCAAGAACAATTAAACATATCACAGCTAAAACCGAGAACATGCTCCGACTCATTCAGCGAGTCTCGGGTCGTAGACGAGGCCTTGGAGAGGCCAACCTTCTGCGCATATACCACGCGTTCCTAATGAGTCACATCAATTACGTCGCCTCTGCCCACAACTGGACGAAGGTAGAAAAGACGAAACTAAACACACTCATGCGCAAAAGCATTAAACAAGTCCTTGGTTTGCCTCAAAACACGAGCACTTCCCGTCTCGACCAACTAGGCATGCACAACGGCATCGATGAAGTGATCGAGGCCCAGACCACGGCCCAAGTGATCCGCCTCTCCTCCTCCAAGGCAGGCCGCCGACTTCTAAGCGAGGCCGGCATGTCCCCACACCCCTGCCTTGAACGCGCAGTAACCCTCCCCAGAGTTGTCCGAGCTACTTACATGGTAACCCCATTTCCGCGAAATGTCCACCCACAACACAACGAAGGCAGACGGCTGGCCCGCGCTCGCGCGATCCTAAACCGTACCGCCGCGAATCGCAACTCTACCGCATTCGTCGACGCAGCGCAATACGGTAACTCCTCCTCTTTCGCACTCGCGGTAGTAGATGGCGACGGAGCCCTACGCTCAGCCGCCTCGGTTAGGCTATCAACAAGCGCCATAGCCGAACAAGTTGCTATAGCTTTAGCGATGACCGACCCCTCACTCACTAATGTCTTCACAGACTCTCGCGCCGCCATTCGGGCTTACGAAACCGGCAACATCGCTCCAGAAGCAGCCCGCATTTTACAAACACGGAAATATACGGGCTCGCACTACCTCTCTTGGTTCCCTGCCCACATGGGCAAAGACGTTCACCCACAACAACCCAACCTCAACGAAATGGCTCATGATCGAGCACGAGAACTGACCCGCCGTGACGATCAATCAGCCACCGAAGAGCTGGGCCCAGACGTGCAGTTTAATGACCCACTACTCACCTTCCATGAAATTACCTCCCACTACCGACACAACAGAAGCCGATACCCTTTACCCCATTCAAAACTCGAACGCGCGCAAGAAGTAGCCTTTAGAATGTTACAAACGAGATCGTACCCATCACGGGGCCGACTCAGCCATTATAACTCAGACATAAATTCACAGTGCCCAGATTGCACAGAAGTGTACTGTTCACTCGCGCACATGCTCTGGCAATGTCCCGCGTTACCTCAGGGACCTCTCACCAGTGAGTCCGACTGGGAGGAGGCACTCAGGAGCCCCAATCTCCGAAACCAACTTAAGGCAGTCCAGAGGGCCCAAGAACTGGCGGAACGCCACCACGTTCCCGCCCCGACTCGGGCGTCGCCTACGGTAGCGGCTGCTAGGATGTCCCACGTGGGCACCCTGGTGGCTTAAACTCCTCAGGACCATATATTAAAGTTCTTGACTGACTGAGCTTTTTTTTTGCTCGGTGCTTGAAACAAAGGGATGAACTCTACGCAGAATTTTGCCGTCGTCTTAGGCATCTCCATCATGCGCCATATATATGAAGTGTACGTGGTCAATTTTCGACCATCTCCGATCCTGCTGAAAGAAATGGTCACCTATGCTTGCCTATGGTTACCTATGGTTAACTATGGTTTAGTGGTGCCTTGTGCTTTGCCCATCGCAAGGCGAAAAAATTCTTAAGAGACAAATGCCCGCCGTTTAACCCCCTATTTACGACACCTATTCGATCAAAAGTACAAATACATTCCCATGCGCTTAATATGACCAATAATCACCTTTATTCGCAAATGCGAGCATGAAAAAAGTTTAAATGAACAGCTATTGTGTTTTTTTTCGTAGTTTGGTCGTTTCGACGTCAGATAGCGTCACGTCTCGCAGACGTCAATCAGAGGCGTTTTATTACTCGGACGACACGGGCTTGATGCGGTCTTCCAGGGCATCAGCGTAGTATTACAAATCAGTTCTGCGGAATCTCGCAAGATGGCCGAAGGGTTAAGAGAGAGGAATGCAGAACCTGCTAACAGCACAAGGCCACAAGGAAATCCATGCGGATTCTTTAAAAACAGAAAGTTTCTTACTTGCCGAAAAATGCGGCCTGGTGTGGAGATCATGCCTATCATGAACATCTTCGAGGCAGTTCTTCTACCGACTGAGCTGACGATAGAGCTAGCGATTAGAACCGCAAGGGCAAATTAATGAACAAGTTGAATCACACAGACATGTACTTCTGTAAATCAGTTTTTCGGCGTCACGCAAGGTGCCGGAAGGCTCGATATAAGGTAAGCTTAAAATCATCTACGTAGGCCCGAATGTTAATACACGTTCATTCAAAACCAGCTAGTTTTTGCCCTAACTAGTTGACCTGATTTGTCATTAAGCCAACAGTAGTGAACATTAGTCAGCACTAGCCAGTTTTTATAGTTTGCGAATCAGTGCGGTGTAGGACAGGACATTACTCGTTTGCCGCGCGTATACAAATCACGCAAAGTTAATTGCGCAACTCATGAAAATGTTAACCTGCACACGGGAACACGCTCACTTTTTAAGGCGCAGGCAGCAGCATCGCTGCGCTTTCGGTTTATGCGACGCACAACGACCCACTGGCCCGTACGCGGACAGTAGCGCTCAACGCTCGGCGTTCGTTCGATACCTGCGTCAGACAATGCAAAGCACCTTGAGTCAGTGCAGTGGTGTGTCAAACAGCCAAACAGTGGCATCCTGGAAAGGCGGTTGTATACAAAGGTATCACAATTTCGCTATTATTACAAACTTAATGTTTCTGCCGCATCACTTACACAGTGATAAATCTCCATGGATCCTAACAGTTGTTCGTGCTCTTCAAGTTCTTTTGTTAGTCATCTACGCCCTCCGCGATAGCTTGGCTGTTAGAGTGTCACGCTAGGGCGCGTGTTCGAATCTTGACAACAGACCTTATTTGAATGAAGGTGAATGGCAACAGCATCCACATGCTCAGATTTAAGCGCAGGTCAAATAAGAGATTCTAAAAATTCATCCACATTTCCCCGCCACAGCCTGCTTCGTGAACTCTTTGAAGATAGCACGAGAACGCTTCGCTGCAATTGGAAAACCACGCCGGGTGGTTTTCACCTTGAAGTCGGCTCAGATATATGAAAACACCACGTTAAGGTATTTTGTCCTTATTAGTTGCAGATCTTCAGAATGTGTGGTGGCGAAGTAGAGAGAGAGAGAGATAAAGATGCAAGGAAAGGCAGGGAGGTTAACCAGACGCACATACGGTTCCTGCACTAGGGAAGGGTTAAAGGGGAGAAAAGAAGTTGCAGAAAGATGAGAAGGTACACACAATCACGAGCACGCTCGGGGAGCACACACAGTTTACAGGCGGTCGCTCAGGTTTGTTGACTTAAGGTAAAGTAGAAGTGATTTAGTTGCTTTCTGCGCAACTGAGGCAGATGCCCAAGGTCCTAGTATCTTCTGCACACAAAATGGTCCGGGGTCAAGTCGATTCAAAACCATCCGTAGCTGGCATCGCTGTGTGTCGTAGCGAGCGCCGCTGCACAGGACGTGTTCGATGGTCTCTTCATCTCCGCAGTAGTCGCATGTAGGAGTGTCTGCCATACCAATGCGAAAGGAGTACACCTTTGTGAATAAAACACCCAACCAAAGGCGGCATAACAGTGTCGTATCGGAGCGGGAAAGTTGTGATGGTAGCTTTAGCTTGAGCGAAGGATCCAGTTCATAAAATTGACACCTTTGGAAGCTGGTAGACGACCAGAACGTGCGTGTGAGATCTCGAGCCAGCAAGTAAAGTTTTCTTGCTGCATCATTCCTTGATAGAGGAATCGGGACTACACGGGTTTCTTCATGGGCTGAGCGGGCTGCATCATCGGCTGATTGATTTCCGGTAATACCGATATGTCCAGGCAGCCATTGATATATAATATCATGCCCTCGTGCTAGAGCTTCTTGATGGCAATGTCTTATTTCTTGTACCAGGTGGTCATGGCTCCTTCTACGCATGGCAGACTGCAAACTCTGAAGCGCTGCCTTCGAATCAAATAGAGATCACTAGCAGGCGTGTGCTTGGCTACTCTCTATAAGTGTTACGACGCACTCGAGTGAGCTGCTGGCCAATCGGCGCCAGCGACACAATCGTATATCGAACTACGGGCTCGGGCCATCTCTGGAAGTTATACTGGCTGGCCGGGTTTACCGACCTTTTTTGCAAGTAAAATGTTGCTTCAATAGTGTGCCTGAATACAGTTTCTGTTCTCTTTTTAATGTTTCTTCTTGCTGCATATGCGTATTTCCAGTTTCGTTTAAGTCTACAGACTTTCGTGTCACTTACCGGTGTGACCTCCCAGCGCGTAGATGTATTCCCCGAGCGTCACGGCTGCGACATAGGCCCATGGTACGTGCATGGAGGCCTCTACTTTCCACTCGCAGCTGTCCATGTCGTAACTCATCGTTGAGCGCAGGTACTTGCGCTCATGCATGCCACCAATCACGAAGACGCGCCTGCCGTACACGGCCACTGCGTGGTACGCTCTGAAAACGTATTGTTATAATTGAGAAGCTGCGAGGGGGCATGACAGTATTGCTAGAAGACGCGTGACACTATTGCATATCCGCAAAATGTGTATGTTTAGACAGATACAGGAAACCGTTGTGAGGCAGGGTTATAGTGATGAAAATAATTTATGCTTATGTGTATTTGCATATCTGTAATATTTTCGAAGTATGGTTCGCCGCAGCGGTGTGACGTGGTGACAGCGTATCGGCTAGTCCCCCGAAAGCTGCTGATTGAATCCCAGCTACGGTGGTCTCATTTTGATGGTAGAAGAATGAGAGAGGCACGTGTACTGGCGTTGTCAGCGCCCGTTCAAGCGCACCAGATGGTCAAATGTTTCGAAGCCCTGCACTACGTGTCCCTGTAATTATACACCGGTCTTGGTAAGTAAAACCGCAGATATTACTTTATTATGTTGAATTATTTCACGTCAGTTTTACTCTCTTCTTAAACATAAATAACCTTGCTCAAATGGCGGTATAGACCCGCTAACCACCCTTCAGAAGTCTCGCTACTGGCGCTAACTGCAACTCGTACAGTGAGGGCCCTACACATTCTGCCATTTTACAGTGAAATCTGCTATGAAATCCCAACAAGGACCTTTTCGTTCTTTCGCCGTAGTTGTCCGATTCCGCTGGCATCTGCAACTGCTGTCGCTAGAAATCAGAGGAAACAAACGAAATAAAAAGTGCTATGGATAGGACTGGGTTCAAACCTGGGCTCTCTACTTAGCGGCCTAGCATTCTTCCACATGCCTATGTTCAAAATTTCTTCGCATAAAGACCCAATACAGGCATCATGCCGTGCAAGCAATGACGTTAACATGTATTATAATGCATACTAGGACAGCAAAAGAAGGCCTCAATGCGAACTGTATAACCAGTTGTTACACAATAAGAATTGCACATAGAATTGGTCATCTAATGCCTCTAGCCAGTAACAACGTGTTCGGTGATCAGCAAGCGCATCAACATAGTGCACATAATGCTTTTCAAATGCGTATCGGATGCCTCGCTTCTCTACAGAATGAGAAAGAATGGCGAATTAGGTGCTTTCCAACTTGACCAAAATTACGGTTCGTGGCGTATCGGGCACCTTGCAAGCGTATACTCGCATTAGTAGTCGTATAAAATTTTATAGCTGGTTCTACAGAAATGCTGCTCTTCCGGCTTGCGCTGTAACTTTGCTGCGCTTTCCGCATAAACCTGTTTTTTTAAGCAGCAGCAAAGAAGCTTTCTCAGACGTAGTGTGCGTAATAGCTTCTAGAGCGCACAAAATGGTGTCACTCTGCTGCAATGCCGGCTGCATTGTTCCACATGAAAGCCGTAACAATTTCAGCCGGAGCTCAAATCAACCATTGTTTTCACGCTCTGTTTCCTACCCATTTTTTGATGTAGATACATTGGCAAATGTGGAACGATTAATGCTTAAGAAAATTTGTCTTGTTCAAACAGTGCGAAACGAAAAAAAAGCCTGTTCACTCTGACATTTCCAACTCAGCTAATTCCCACATATTACTCTAGGTCGTCGGGCGTGGCACCTGAAGTGATGCGCTAAACAATCGTCTCGGCAAAATAGGCACCAATTCATGTTCGCACATATAGTTCCCAAGTAAAATAGGACTTTCATTGTGATAATAAAGGTGGACGCTTGCTCAATACAACACTGGGATATTCATTGACTTTAGCTCCTTTACAATTAGCAGCAAAGCAGCAAAAATTCATTTATGCCCGCAATATTCGCATGAAATCAGACACATATAGCTCAATATTATTTCAAGGGCAGTTATGTGCAAACTCCAGAAGCCTTTTGTGGTCATAGCCATTGCGATAAGGTTTATTGTGAAGCCCAGATAACATCACGCCGCCTGTTGTCTTCTGTATGTGCGAGTAAAAGCCGGCGACAGCAACCGACGATGGCAACTCAAGCGGGGATGAAACGCGTCTGTCGCCTTTCGTCCAGCCTCCCTCCCTCCGGAAGAGTTATGGGAAAATGAGTTATGGCTGCGTCACTCTGTCAGGCATTGGAGTTTCTCAAATTATTTCAAGCTGTACGGTTGAGGCACCCACGACCTCCGACGTAGGCGTAGCTCTCGCCGACTGGTTGGCCCTCCGCGACCTCCTGACGACGTGAAGCTCTCGCCGTGAGGTGTCCCATCTTCGAACTTTTTCTACCGGCTCCCGACTTTCCTGTCTCCTTCTTTTAAAGACGAAAGTCTTTCTTGAGGACTTTTGACTGTCTGTCTGTGCATTTGTCTGTTTGCGTGCCCTTGACGATCGATACCCTAACTGCACCAAACGATACCACCAACGACCGACCCCATTCGCAGCGCCCACCAATATTGCTCAAGTAGTGTTAAAAATTAGGCGCGTTTATAACGATTAATTTTTGTGGTAAACAGTGCGAAAAACGAAACAGGCAAGTAGGAAGACACAGGACAGCCTTTGTCCTGTGTCTTCCTACTTCTCTGTCTTCGTTTTTTGCAATGTTTACCTTAAAAATGAATATTGCTCAAAATTCAGTGTTCATACTTGCGCGTTTGTCAATTAAAAGGCAATTACTGCTCATATCTGAGGTGCCATAACACGTCAATATTCTGTGTGTATGTCTTTTTACTAGAAAAGGCATACATAAGTAATTCTAAGGGCCGTAACGTTTATCACGCTGCGTTGACAATGCAACACTTGCACGAAGAGGAAAATGTTTCCAACGCTTTGTTAAGACAGCACGGTGGTGCCACCTATTCATCGACTCGCGTTCTACACCTTATCGCCTCCAAAACAGGCGCGCACGCCGCGCACTTCAAGATAACTGCCAGATAGCGCTCAAGTTTCACTTGTGACGTGACTTGATGCGATCGTTCACCTCCGCTGCACGCTCAAGGTACTGCGACGCAGCGCCTCCAGAATACCATTCACCAATTTTCTTGCGCAGAACATCAAATAAACGTTTTCTTCACTCTCTCCAGACGCAAGACTATCATCTTTTGACGACATTTGCAGTGCAACAAGCAAATACGGGGCCATTTTTTTTCTGTTGCTTGCCTTCCTGCTTGTTGATTTATATCTTTCTATTAGTCATTTATCTCTCTTCCCCACCTCTCCAGCAAGGCATGTGCACTGGCTTTGTCAGTGCTCGTTCAAGCGCACCAGATGGTTGAAATTTCTGAAGCCCTCCACTAGAATGTCCCTGTAATCATATACTGGTTTTTGCAAGTAAAACCCCAAATAATTTTTGATTACGCTGAATTATTTCACGTCAGTTTCACTTTCTTCCTATACATGAAAAATCTTGCCGGAATGGTGGTAAACCTGCTTGCCACCCTTCAGAAATCTAGGCGTGGTCGCGCGCGTTCAACACAAAGCTTATAACCTTTGTAGGTACTATGTTTTCACCGCTGATTTTGCGTAGAAGTAATGGACGTTACGAAGATGGCTTCACTGGCTGCAGCGGCTGTTTCCTAGCGCCAGGGTTGTGTTGAGTGATGCCAGTTTGCATGGTAAATGAGCTGGCTGCTAGCGCTGATTAGTACAGGCATTCTAATATTTCGGGTCAAGCTCATTTATTCACTCCACAGAGAAAGTGGTTTTTCTCGCAATCGCAATAGCTTTCACGTTTAAATAAGCACTTAAGATAAAAGTGATAGAGTACGGAATTGCACGCAAGAAACCTGACTAAAACGACTCTCCTTGAGCATCTTTATTGCAAACTCCCAACCTGACCTTCTGCACTAATTACTTCTGCAGTTTCTCTTCTGCACTTTCTGTACCCAGCGTGCTGCACCAAATCGACCGGCTACGGGCTGTTCCTGAATTCATGCGTCAACGTCGCCTTCGGAGGCATAAATTAACGTCCTTAAATAAAACGTGTTTACCTTGCACTGAATGCGGGCTGGTTTCTGTGACGAACTGATCGGTTGGCGAGCGGGTCAAAAGCCTGGATATCCGACAGCGCTTGGCCGTTGCTCCAGTCACCGACCGCGAAGACCATGGTGTACGGCAGGCGGGGAAGCCAGCACTCAGGATTTTCTTTTCCGCATTTCTTGCATAGGGGTTTCTTAGTGAGGTCGTCTGCGTAAAGATTTCTTTCGCACCTATGCGGCCACGAAATTGGAGATCACTGATACTCATTCAAGAAATATGTGTTGCTTTGAGGACTCACTGGGACTCACCAAAAGTTCCCTCAGTTGGTCTCACTCGGACTCTCAGTCTCTGCACGATTTTTTCAGCCGACTCGCTCTAACTCAAGCTGACCGCCGTATGACTAAGGTGGACTCACTCCGACTCACGGCTTCATCTGAGTGAGCTTGAATGAGCCGGCTCCTTAGATAGTTGGCGTAAGAATGAGCTTTTTCAGTTTTAACGCCATACCTCACGTAATCATTATTCTACGATACGCATTTATGTTTTGTACATTCTAGTAGTACGACTTATTCATGGTTTCAATTCAGAAAAGACAATTTTATGAAATACGGCACTCGAGACATATCCTTGTCAAAAGTTTCCCTTGACAGAGTTTGCGAGGGAACATCTTGACGCCCTCCCCACCCCTCTAACTCCATCTTCGGGTCGACATCTATGAAGTAAAGCATTGCTGAGATACCTGTGCAAAGACTTAACTAGAAACTGAAGCTGATATAACGCTTGTAGTAGTGCTAAAGATGAGTAAATAGGAACATATGTCGGCCATAAAAAGTGAAGCTCCCTCAGACTGACAAATGAAATACGTAGCGCACCTACGGCCCACTCGAACCCGGACTCACTAATATTTACCTCAAGCGGATCACTAGTACTCGATCTAGTGGAACTTTTTTTCTCAAGTGGAGTCACTTTGGCTCAAACTCATCAAAACATTACACACTCGGACTCAGACTCACGGCCCGATGTGCGCCTGGGTGTCTGAGTGTGTAGACTCATGGGTGAGCTTGCCGACTTATCTATAGCCACAGTCAATGATGGTCACAGGAAAGTTCACTGAAAATTCTCTCAACGTCATATTTATGTAAACGTCATAGCTGACTAACCAAGAATGTCAGCATCGTACCTTGAACATAGGTCGGCATACGCACTCATCAGTCGGCTAACTCAGACTCGGACCGAATGCGAATAAATCTGAGTGAGTCTGGTTGAAAAAAATTTTGGTGACGCTTGAGCGAATCTAGTTGAGGAAAGTTGGTGGGTTTGAGTGCGAGTGGGCTCTAAGCGAAAAATATATTTTGTGCGGGAATAAGTGAGCTTTTTTGGGAGGGGGGAGTATGATCCTCAAAGCCAGTGACGTGGCAGGCTTTCACGTGATTATATACGTGACCATCTCGTGCTTCCGATTAGCACACGTGCCTAATCTGGTAACTGATTGATTGATATGTGGGGTTTAACGTCCCAAAGCCACCATATGATTATGAGAGACGCCGTAGTGGAGGGCTCCGGAAATTTTGACCACCTGGGGTTCTTTAACATGCACCGAAATCTGAATCTGGTAACTGTCACGGAAATCTGGCGAGATCCTGGCTTGGTGTGCATGCGAAAGAAAATGACAAAAAAGGACACTTCTTACTAGTAAAAAATTGGTCATGGCATATATGTCATGTCATGTCATTTTCACGTTTGTCATAGACTAACCTCATGCAATACCAATCTCGGTGTATCAGCTCGGGAAATCAGCTTGTCCACGCCATTTGCACGGCATATGCATTGCGCTTAACATAGGATTCCTGTCATGATCCTCATGTCATTGCCAGCGAGAGGGCGGGTGCATGGTGGGTTTTTCGAAACATGCCTCGCGCTCGCCATCTCGGAGGCATTGCTCATGTTACCACCTGTAATTTATGTTCACCTTACAGTCACTTCAAGCAATATCAATTAGGCTGAATATCAAGCCATCGAACCAGCTGCGAACACGCCGCGAGCACGCCTCGAGCACGGCATGTAAAACATGCTGCCCATGAAAAGCATGTCATGGCTAGCCAACCATGCACGGCCGTGAGCCCACCGTGAGCGCGGCATTTAAGTCGTACTGTACGTGAAAGGCAAGCGATGATTTTCATGTGAGCACTTGTAATTCAGGTTCCCACTACACATATATCTCGTCATCGAAATTGTGGCTTATATTCATCTCATCAAACAGCCGTGAGCACCCCCCTACATTAGTGAAGCAAACGATCTGTACCTCCTGTGTGGCGAAGCGCACCGAGAGCACGTGGCGGCGAGGAGAAAATGAATGCGGTACTTTTCTCGTTATAGTGTCTTTAGATGGAACAGAATTAGTGCAACACATAGCTCCAGTCATTCTTAAGTCGACATGTAATTTATGTATCGAAGTAGCGCCCGCTAGATATTATCTGTTTTTTGAAGATGAACACATACCAACTAGCTGACGTTTCAATTCGTATGAACTTCACTTTCGTTTGCTCACAAACTACGTGTTTTATTCGAGTTCATGAACATGCATGAAGAAAAATGCGTGTTTTTTTTTTCTCTCCAGAAACTCGCATTAGTCCTATACGTTTGATAGCTTCGCAGGTCCAACAATACATGCCTCTTTTTTGTTGTGTGCAATTCGACCCCACGCGCGTCATAGAATATTCTCCATCATGATGAGCAAATGTTTAAACATCTTTTAAATATTCAGAACATTCATTCACAGCATAGAGTGTTGTGAATAACTTGCGTGTTGTAGCTGTGGTCGTGTCAATGCATAGCGCTAATTCTGGACTACAGTTGAATATAATGGAAATTTTATTACTGTACGGCAAAAAAAAACACTGAAAAAGTTGAGTCAGCCTGGGAGATAGTCAACACTGAATATTCTTGCGGAACAAGCTGCAACGTGCTCATTCAAAAATAAATATCTATCGCTCTATGTGACTGAGTGTTTATTATGAGTATTCTGTTATTTCTTGAATAATTTTTTTTGTGTTTTCATTTCAGTGTATGTTATTTCTGTGCTGATCTAGAATATTTTGCATACGTGTGTGGTGAACAATAAGCATTATTATTGGCAGTTGTTTTCCGTTTGGAAAGAATGAGTCTGTTGCCTTTCTGTTAGGTTTTGTACTTATTGCGTCTCGTCGCCTTCCGTCTTGTTGTGTTCGCCTCAATGAGAAGAGTGACAGTATCTTTGTACCTCCGTTAGCTCTTACTATTATGCAATTATTATAAAACATACGACAGGTCGCTTTTGAGTGCAGGAGACGTGTGTCACGTTTGGCTGATGGAAATCTGACGCTCTTAATTACGTTTCCCTGGGTCGTTTTGGGCAGCACCGCTTCAACTCCGAATGCTTTCAGGTACTCTCACTTTAACCTTGTAGCATGGCCGAGATCCGATCAACCAACTCGCGCATCTATTCTGGTACATATTCTGCGCTGACGTGCACCCTCTTCCGGCCTTCGATTGTCCTGGCTAGCAGCCGCATATTCACTCGCACACGTGTAGTCTGGCTCAGATCAAGAGCAGTCTCCACAATATAACAATCTGAGATAGGGTGCGATAACGACCAGGGTGATGTACCCACTCAACCAAAAGTTTGCAGAACATAAAATGGCCGAGAAAGATGTATTTCCCTTTTCTTAGAGAACACATCTCCAAATAATCTTTCCAGCCTCTAGACGTGCCTACAACCTACGAAGCTACATGCTAGGCTTGAAGTGACATGCACTAAAAGAGCAGAGCAGTGGAACTTTTGTGGGTGGGTGCAGTAGTTATAATTAAATTGAACAGCAAAAAAAAATATTGTGACAATGCGACGTTTTCAGATCTATAGGTCATGCATGTTGTCGCAATACGGGTGCGCTCACCGGCGATTTCTACGTCGCCATCTTCGGCGTCTATTTACTCGGCGTCTGCCTCGACAGAAACAGCCAAAGCGTCATCATCGGCAACTTCAGCATCGTTCGGGAGTGCAGGAGCTTCAAGATCGGCAGCGTCCGCAGGAGCCCCTTCAGCTGGGGCGTCTTCTGCAATGCCAGCGCCTTCTGTTGCTTCTCCGTAAGCTGTTTCCATGTGTAAAGTTGCATCCTTGTCGAGAAGGAACGAGATGGACGTGCACAAGCAGGGGCCCCGCTCAAGGGCTTCCGACACGGTTTCACGATAGGCGACACTGTTGGTGATCACGGGGCATAAATTCTGGAACTCTTCCAGGGCACTGCGCACCAACCACGAAAAAAAAAAGATAATAATGATTATAACACTGTCGCTCAACTTTGGCAAGGACGATTCACTTCCCTGGCAAAAATATATACAGCTTTGTGCTGTTACTTGAAACAGCGTAAAAGTATCCGGCAGGCCGTTACGCATTGGAGTATAAACAATGAAGTGGTTTTTACCACCTTCAATCATTGCATGTGCTTCTGAATCTATGTGCGTTGCATTTGCGTTACGTCACCGTCGAAACCCGGCTGCCATTGCCCGTGAGCTATCTTGGAACTTTTTAACCAGGACCGCAACATCATCCACTATTCTGTCACGTAGGGTCAACTATATAGTATTCATTTGTTAAACACATTGAGTGTATGGCGTCTCTCATAATCATATGGTGGTTGTGGGACGTTAAACCCCCCGAATCAATCAATCAATCAAACATATTCAGTGTGTTCTTTTCAACCTGCACGACTGACGTCATGCAGGTGGTCATCAAGAGAATTCCAAGAACTAACTTTGCATTTTAAATCGACATTGAAGGTTTATGTTGCACTATTCCCAATAAAGAACTGCTTGTGGCAGCACGCGATCTAACAGAACTACTGGGGGCAATCATCTATCCAGGATGAATGTCGTGTGTCTGTGTATGCTTTCTTACAAATATTGACGATGTATTCGTCATCAATTGTTTTGGAGTTTAAGCAGTCAATGTTCTTGCTTACAGGGGATATTTGCATATAATAAAGCGTTTCTCTGTGTTCTGCAAAACATTTTGGCTAGGTTTTGCTGCTCTTTTCGAGGCTTGACGAGTCACGAAAGTGTGTGCCGTATCTTAAGGTACTAAAACAATTTTATGATTGTTATAAAAGTGTCCTCTTCCGACTCCTTACTTGGCGTTGTGCACTAGGTCGTGGGAACTTTTGATGGTTCGGTTAACGCCTTTAAACTTGGCCACAAACTTCCATGCAATCGTTTCAGAGCTTCAGTTAACCTTGCATAGTGGCGAGCATATTTGTTGGTGTTTAAGCCTGCTAGAATGCCCCGCCGCGGTGGTCTAGTGGCTAAGGTACTCGGCTGCTGACCCGCAGGGCGCGGGTTCGAATCCCGGCTGCGGCGGCTGCATTTCCGATGGAGGCGGAAATGTTGTAGGCCCGTGTGCTCAGATTTGGGCGCACGTTAAAGAACCCCAGGTGGTCGAAATTTCCGGAGCCCTCCACTACGGCGTCTCTCATAATCATATGGTGGTTTTGGGACGTTAAACCCCACATATCAATCAATCAATCAATGCCTGCTAGAAGTACGAATACACTTTCGCTGGTTGGGTTTACGCACTCAAAGACCATTAAAAAGAAAATATTTCAAACTGTTTTTTAATCATCTTAAAAAGACCGGCTTAGACAACCATTTCGAAAGGCTGGAAGCTGCTGGTTTCCCTAAGGATCTGCTATACGATGTGTCCGAATCCGTACTTTAAAAGATTAAAAGAGGCCACAAGGTAATACCAATAAGCCAATGAAGCGCATCTGGGAGAAAGTATTTAAAAACCCACCTTATGTACAGCTTCCGGCCTTTATAATATTGTTTCGTGAGCGTCTACTGCAGGCAGTATCAGCGCTCTACCATGGCAGAAATCTGCGAGACCGGCAACAGTACGCACAGGCGCACACTAGCGCAAGCGTCGTCTACCACGCAATTCCTTTCAGGACGATTCAGGTCCTACTACAATGACTGTATTATTTATCTTAGATAAAAAAGAAAAACAAGTGCGCGAACAAAACCATGCACAAACCTTAAACCAAGATCTACCGATTCATGTTCTCCTGATCTTCTTTGCTGTGATTACAATGACAGAAGCTGCTCAAAATTAGTGCGCAGAGAAATTGGTATGAACAACTAACAAAAAGTAATAATAAACTGTGAAAAAACATTATTTTACCGCACGGCCCTTGTCAGTTTATTCCAGCAAAAGAAGGTGCTAGGACAGGCAGCAGCACATGTTTTTGAACCTAAACGTTGAAATAAAAAAGCAAAACGTTCATGACATTTCTGTCTGCGATAGAGAGAGCACTCCTGGCACATTTAACAAAGAAAGGGACTGTTTCTTTTTGAAAGGAACAGCCTGGCAGACCACGCTTGCGCTAGCGCTGCTTCGTGCGTCTGCGCCTACTGCTACCAGTCTCGAATATTATCGCCGTTGTAAGCGCTGATACTGCCTTCATTCGGCGCTCGCGCGTTATAATTCAAAAGGCTGGAGGCTGCAGTGTACATATGTTTCGTATAACATCAAAAGGTTGCTGGGCAACATGGCATAAATATTTTACTTTCGCATCCCTGCAAACTCTCTAGCCTCTGCTCACGCGTGGCTCGTGGAAAGAGTAGCAATCTAGTGTGCACCCCGAAACGCGAGCGTTATTTCACTAAATTTGCCACACGTGTGGTGTGCGTCATTCCGCTGACTTGCGATAACGCTTCTATCGGCCGAAGAGGCCAATGTATTATTATAAGGTGACATGAGCATTACGCGTTTTTTTTATAATTCGAATGATGGAACTAATCTCGCATGTCGCTGTCGTGAGTGTGGTTGCCACTGACTTTTCAGTAATGCTACTCATCTCGTGAGATGGAAGGACAAAGAAGAGCGTTGTTGTTAATGGATTGTGGGGTTTAATGCCCCAAAACCACCATATGATTATGAGAGACGCCGTAGTGGAAGGCTCCGGAAATTTTTACCACCTGGTGGTCGAAATTTCCGGAGCCCTCTCAGGGTTTTTAACGTGCACCCAAATCTGAGCACACGGGCCTACAACATTTCCGCCTCTATCGGAAATACAGCCGCCGCAGCCGGGATTCCATCTCGCGACCTGCGGGTGAGCAGCATATAAGTCTGGACGTAAGCATGAAGACGCTGATACAGTGTCGCGTGAACCCATACCTTCAGTCAATAACGACGAAGAGGACGATGACCGTTTCCTGGGCGCCCTTAGCTCATCTGACTTGAGCAGACGCCAGCGAGAAGATGAAAAGATTCGACCGCTCATTGACTATCTGGAGGGTCATAGCGCCGTTATACCTCGCCATCTATCTCGCGTCGTCACGTCTTTCTGCCTCCGAGATAATGTGCTGTACAAAAAAAAACGCCCGCTCTATGAGCCGCGCTTACCTCCTCGTCATTCCGAAGGACATGCGGGACGAAGTCCTCTCCGCGTGTCATGACGAGCCCACATCTGGTCATCTAGGTTACTCGCGAACGCTCGCCAGAGTAAGTGAGGCGTACTACTGGCCCGGACTTTCGGCAAGCGTGAAGCAGTACGTCAAAAGCTGTCGTGAATGCCAGCGTCGAAAGTCGTCACCAAGCTAGCCGGCTGGATTACTTCACCCAATTGATCCCCCCCACAAGCCATTTGACCAAGTCGGCATGGACATTCTCGGCCCATTTCCTTTATCGTCCGACGGCAACGAATGGGTCATTGTGGCAACTGACTATTTGACCCGCTATGCTGAGACACAGGCGATACCACGAGCCACGGCTTCTGAGGTAGCACAGTTCTTCATGTGCCACATTGTTCTGCGCCACGGTGCTCCATCTACAGTGATAACCGACAGAGGAACAGCGTTCACAGCACAGCTTATTGATGAAGTTTTTCGACTGAGTAACACTAGGCATCGAACGACGACTGCTTACCATCCGCAGAGCAACGGCTTAACCGAGCGACGAAATAAGACAGTCACAAACATGATCTCCATATACATCGACGTCCAACACAAAACAAGGGATCGCATTTTGCCTTATGTGACGTTTGCTTATAACACCGCCGTTCAAGAAACAACCCGATTTACACCGTTTCGCCTTCTCTACGGCCGCGAAGTTTAGAGGATGCTGGATGCGATGCTTCCTTGTGAAGGCTCACACCACAGAGAGGAAAGAAGTGCGAGCCACTTAGCCAATGGACCACCGCGGCAGGGCCAAAGATGAGCGTGAAGGCATACTACATTAAAGAAAGTGGAGATAAATGTATGGCGCACTGTCGATACCTCTTGACAAGAAATTTCGTGTGTAACGACAATGACAAGAAAGATGATTGCTTATACCGTATCTTTCACCGGGTGGTGTCTTAGACGTTATTAATTCGCTGCACATTTGTTATGGGGTTTCCTTGGTGACTGCTTCTCTTCAATAAAGTCACAGTTAGTTTCAGCGCTGTTTGCGTGAGCCTCTTCCATGTGTCCCGTGCTTTTGGAGGCTTTCTTTTTGTATAATGAACCAACCACCCCATATTTTTGCTCTTTTGAACTAGTTCATTTCACGTCGCAATGTGTCACTACCGGAAACGTAAACATGAAGACGAAATTCGAGAAACACAAGGATAGTACGCGTGCGTCTGCGCTCTTTCCTTGTGTCACTGTTGAAGCTCACGCTACATTCATATCGGTATTATAAATCATTTTCCTCCTCATACATGCTATGTCATATTTCTCAGAAAACATTTTATGATTCGGATAGTGGGTTCACAAGTAAAATTTGTTAAGAAACGTTGCTGGGCTAGTTCATAATTGATTGACATGTGGGGTTTAACGTCCCAAAACCACCATTTGATTAAGAGAGACACCATAGTGGAGGGCTCCGGAAATTTCGACCACCTGGGGTTCTTTGACGTGCACCGAAATCTGAGCGCACGGGCCTACAACATTTCCGCCTCCATCGGAAATGCAGCCGCAGCAGCAGGGATTCGAACCCGTGACCTCTGGGTCAGCAGCCCAGTACCTTAGCCACTAGACCACCGCGGCGGGGCAGGGCTAGTTCATAAGTAAAGTTCATAAGTAAAGTTTAAACAAACAAGTAGCCGCCTCGTTTACCCAAGTTAGTCCTTAATTTGAGCCTAAATAGGCACCATGGTAACATCACTCACTTGTGCAATCGGGACAATGAAAACCTGTAAAAACGAACCTTTTTTTAGCGCGAAGCATTTCTTAGCGAACTTCGGCGACTTTGAGCGTATCTATCTATCTATCTATCTATCTATCTATCTATCTATCTATCTATCTATCTATCTATCTATCTATCTATCTATCTATCTATCTATCTATCTATCTATCTATCTATCTATCTATCTATCTATCTATCTAGCCGCTAACAACTTTTAGCTCTCCTGGCAGTTTGATAATAATATTGATGCGAAACTTGGTTTGGCATAACAAGACTGTATGAAGAACATATTTGACTGGTCATAACATGTAAATCATGAAATGTATGTCAGTAAAGTCATTATTTACATTTCATGGTCCTGCAGCTCTTGAGGTGGTTTCATTCACATGTCATGTTGCAAAACTGGTATGGTATGGGATGATTGCATCTCGAACACAAGCGACAAACCATAACATGAAAATTATGACATGCATGTCATGTGACAACATTACTACATGCCACGCTCATGATTCGCTTGCGGCCGTTTTGCGAGCGTCATATATACCAAATTTGGTATTACAGTACGTGAATGGGTGACGAAGGTATGCGACTGGAGCAAACATGGTAATCATGAGATGCGTGTCATGTAACGACATGACTGCATGCTACGCTCATTATGCACTGGTGGCCATTTCGCTAGCTTAACTTATACCAAATTCGCTATTACTGGACGTGAAGAAATGACGAAGGTATGATACTGGTGCAAACATAATAAACATGAGATGCGTGCTATGTAACAACATGACTACATGCTGCGTTCAATATGTGCTCGCGGACGTTTCACTGGCTTCACATGTACCAAACTCTGTATTACGCGACGCGAACAGACGGCCTAGGTAAATGACACATCCACACATGATAATCACGACATGTGAAAGAGACATATCAACATTTCTCATTAGTGCTTCGCATATAATCGATTCCCACTGTACACGGGATCTGTCATTTTTTTTTATCAATACTCTGCGACCGAAACGTTGACGACATGTACAGAACAACACAGCACTGAAGTAGTTGGTATAAAGATCCGCCGTAGAAAAACTTAGCTGTACATATGGGCATAGCACAAAGCAAAACTGGTACAACGTCGTTTTTTTTTCACTCTTGTTCTTGTCAGCACAGGTTGACGTTGCAACGATGTTAAAATAGGAATATACTTCAGGTCAAGGTGGGGTCACCGCTTCCTTCGCAGGAAAATTTTCGCCTACGCCTCTTCTCGTAGCCTTGACGTGAATCGTTCCGTGAACTTACGCTTGTTTGAAAACGCTGACGTGAACGCATTGAAGCAGCCGCCGAAACTCCGGCTCACCCAGCACGGCAGCGTTGCCGACAGCATTGCACCAGCGCGCAATAGCGTACAGCACGTCCTGCTCCTGCCGAACATTTAGCTCCGGAGAATCCGGCAGCTCGCAAAGCTGGCTGACTGGCAACTCTTGAAACTCCTCGCTCGTTCGCCATATCTGCATGCAACACGCAAGCGCAATAAGCGGCTAATATTGCGGTGATACAAATACCTTGGTTGCGCCCTTATCATGTCCGAATAATGAATATCTTGAATCTTGAAAGCTCAAAACCGACGAGGATAGAAAGGAACACAGACACAAGTCAGAGAGCAATCCTGTGTATTTGCGCCTTGTCCTGCAT
This sequence comes from Rhipicephalus microplus, assembly GCF_043290135.1. Taxonomy (NCBI): domain Eukaryota; kingdom Metazoa; phylum Arthropoda; class Arachnida; order Ixodida; family Ixodidae; genus Rhipicephalus; species Rhipicephalus microplus. The sequence continues at coordinate 102,277,259 of NC_134700.1, read as the reverse complement.
ATTGCATTCGAGCATCACATTCGAGCATCACAAAATTGGAGCATTCGAACATCACAAAATTAAAAAATAAACTTCAACCCTAAATTTCTTCGCTGATAATGAACTTGTAACATGAGAGGTCTCGGTGTGCAGCGTGTCAGTCTAAACTAAGAGAATGGTTCTTTTTAGTGTACCTAAAAAAAAATATTGCCAACTGCTGGTGCAACACGAGTCACTGCAAACACTGCTTTGAAGGAATATTTGCTTTTAAATGCCTACAAAAATAGATTTCAAGTAAAACATCAGAGGTTCACTGACATTTTAGTCCTATCACTTCATTGAACTTGGACTTGTCGTTGACCTCGTGTTCTAGCGACTTAACAGCAATCATGAATTCTTTTTGGGGCAGGCGTAGCGTTATTATGATCCCTTTCTTGTGCCCAATTCAGGAGCTATCTTGAAATTTCTGCGGTAGAATGATCCGAAGACATGCAGTGAATTTAGCTTAGAAGTTGAAGTCCTGTACTGCAGTGAAATGAGGTTACATTGTGATCGATTTTTCATGTTTTTTTCCTTGCTAGAGAATTTTCATTATAGAGGCAAATTAATAATGGCAGAACAGTTATAAAACCTTCCCTCGCACTAAGGAGTGCTTTAGTAATCCGCATTTTAATACAAATTGCTTTATTGAGATAGGGAGGTGAGGTGGGGCAAATGACTCTACATCGGGCTTGGTAGCGTTGTGACAACGTTGTTTTCAGCTGAATATGACAGGGAAAAAAGGTTAGCACAAAGCAACACAATCAAAAGTCCATTTGAGTTATCTACAACTGGTTTCTGTTCTAGCAACCTCACAGTTGTATGAAAATTTATTCATACATGTACCTCCTCAATCAAGGTTTTTTACCTCAAAGATACTTTATTTTCCTAGTGAATTCTTTTGAGCACAAAAATGCGTCTTCACAGTCCGGCCATAACCAGTTCTTTAGGGTCCTCCCCATAGTTCTGATGATTTGCCTATCAGGTTTGACTTCTCTCGTTCATACTAGGTAAAGGGGTCGTTTAAAGTTTGCCATAACAAAGTTATCCTTCTCGAAGGTTTTTTCTGCGGAATGCGCACCATTGAATCCTAAACGTTGCTAGTATAGAGGACCAGGGCTGGATCTTCCACAGCCACCCTGGCAGTGAGAGCCCGCACTTCTCAGATGCTCCCACAGACGAGAGTGGCGCATGGTAGAGATGGTGCGTGCGCGCATCGCCGTAACAAAACCAAATGAGTGGCTACATTGGCTGGTTGGTATTGCATCTTCTGAGAGAAATATACTTCCTTAGTGTGCAGAGAATGTTTCCGAGGGAACATACAGCAGAGAGATAGGACAGAGCGGACACTTACAACCAACTCTTTTGCACAGATGGCGGGAATATAGATACAGCCAAAAGGGTGAGGGATCACACACAGAAGAAAGGACATGTCATGACATATGTGCCAGACCATCTTATTCCAATCCTAAAATGACAAGTTAACTGAAAAGATACCTGTCAATCTGTCAAATAATGAATACGGATATCGTTTCAGTTAAGTTGTCATTTTAAGACTAGAATAAAAAGATCTGGCGCATGCGCCATTATATGTCCTTTCTTCTGTGCGTGGTCTTTTAGCCCGCTAGACCGTATATATATTCCCGCCATCTGTGCAATAAAATTAGCTGTAAGTGTGTGCTCTGCCTTATCTCTCTGCTATATCTTCCTCATGAAACATTCCCCGCGCACTAAGGAAATATATTTCCCTCTAAAAAAAGAAAGGGCACTGGTGGTACTGTTGCGCATTCAAGTGCAACAGTATGCAAAACGAGGATGTATAGAGGAAAGAGAGAACGTAGAAAGAGCAGGCTGCGTTGCATTTAAGCGGTCAGCCCAGCAAAGTTCTGCTCTCGCTCACCTTTCTAGTGTGGTCGGGCTCGTTTCTAAACCGGATGGCACGTGTCTGGTTTATTTATTTCATAGTGAAGACAGCCACCAGTAGAAGCCAGGGCCGAACAGTAGAGTTTAAACGGTGTTTTGCCAGTTATGAAACGAGCATATTATACGAAATACGACATTGTAAACTTTATTTTTATCTGGCCAACTGTGCGTTAAGCAGTGATCTTAAAGGCTAGCGACGTTCACATGTGTACATCTAATTGACCATCACCACCATAATTTATCTGATGCCACTGCACAAAATGAAGGAAACGATAGGCAGGTAGTTTTTTTTTGTAAACAGTGGCATGTAAACAAAAGCTGCGTTGCCCAAAACACTTGTGGAGAGCCATGTTCATACGCCTCTAGGCTATTATAAAAGATACACTCGTGGTGACTACTCGATGCCGATTGATTGATATGTGGGGTTTAACGTCACAAAACCACTTCATGATTATGAGAGACGCCGTAGTGGAGGGCTCCGGAAATTTCGACCACCTGGGGTTCTTTAACGTGCACCCAAATCTGAGCACACGGGCCTACAACATTTCCGCCTCCATCGGAAATGCAGCCGCCGCAGCCGGGATGCGAACCCTACTCGATGCCAAAGTGCCTCTCTTTGACTTATTTAGGCAAAAAACAGGGTTTTCGTTACGAATAATGGAGCAGACTACTTAAAGCTTAGTTTTATGGAGCCAGACAATTTAGTGAGCGTTTTTCTAACTTCCTGCTGTGGCTGAATAACGTTGGAATTTCCGCGTTGCTAGAAAAGTATCAAACATCTTTGAAGTTTACTTGTTGTTTAGTTCACCTAACACACAGTTTCAGTTTTTTCCGCTTGTCTGTGTCGGCCTAAAATGAACATAACTTTTCAACATCGATGATTGCTAGGCTTTAATGTGCCAACAAGATATTCTGTGGTATGCTTTGGTGTGCGTACCAAGATTGTGACCGCTGAGGGTTCTCGAATACGCACATATCTTTTGGTTCGTGGGTGCTCTTTTTATATTTTGTCGCCATCGAAATGCAGCCATTGTGGTCGGAGATCTATCTCGCGCTAGCAAGCATAAGGCCGTGACACCACTCATACTTTGCTGTTACAGTGGTTTACTTGATCAACGTGCACGTACATACGTCCCGCAGATAGGGAGTACAGATTCCGCCAGAAAAAAAAGTGATGCCGTAGCCACTACTCATTCATTTTTTACTACAGAAGTGTGCAGTGTAATATCGTCGCCGCACGGGCATATAAGCCAGTACTACCATAGCACAAAATATTAACCAGAAAATAATCATGAGGGAGTTGCCATCACTGCACAATGCTGTCTCTTTGATGCCACATGTATAGATTCAGTCCGCTTTGCAGAGCTTCTTTCCGTTTTCAAGTGCTATTTATGTGAGAGTAGCCTTCAGACAGGTTTTTAAAACCACAGTGCAGTATTACTGGCGCAATGGCTTTTACAGCTGTTCGTTCCAAAATGAAGCACTGCATTGCCACAAGTGCGTGCTCTCTCTGCAGCCAGTCGTCTACGCGCGAATGACTGAGTTGTGTCGCCACTCTCGGCCAATTGCTTTTTTTTGGCGAGCCACCTATCCAGTCCTGGTCTACTATGAAACCAAGACTTTGGTCAATCCAAGTCCCGAAAAAACGTGAAATTTTGGCGGTTTTATTTGCGAAAAAAAACAACATATGAAACCACATCAGCACATCTTTCATAGCATTTGGAGATACCATTTAAAAAAAATACAAGAGCTTTGCAATAATCCACAAGTGTCAGTGCTGAAATTGGGTTTGCATAGATTCTCTCATCTTGTGTTGTCTATCTGGTGGTCAGTCATTTTCTTGCGTAGTATTAGCTGATGCGCGCCCAAGAATAATGCAGAGTTGAAAGTTCGTGCGGTCTTGTGTCTTGTTCTCCGGTTATAAAATTATACGGCCATAGACCATTTCTGAAGACCAGTTCACCTCCCTATGTTCACCTCCCAACCCTATGTACCATTTCTAGAAATCATTAAAGATCTTGTGTTTATTCGTAAATTGGTGAACCACGCTTGTTTGAATCCACATTTATTGAAACCTATTCCTCAATATTTTGGTCTGTGATAGACTTTTTTGCACAATGACTATTAAAATATTCGCTCATTTCTTTTCATAACGGCCACATAGCATTTGATCGGAATAGTACAAAATAACGTCTGCTGTCAATGTTTCTCATTGTTTCAGCTTGTATATATATTACACTGCAGTGCTTAGAACTTATTTTGAGGTGTATTTCTATTCTTGTATGTAGGTGTTTGAAAAAGCTCAGCGTTTCATCAAGACGTGGCTGTTGAAGTTTGTTAGTCTGGATGGAGGTTAGTAAAGGCACTTCAAAGATGTGTTCGTAGATTTGCAGCCCGATCACTGCTGCCCCTCAGAGCAGGGATCTTTAACAGCCTGTGATGGTTGGTTTCCTGCCCAATCGCTGTTTTCAGGACCCTAAGCAGCCCACCGTCATAGCCTCGTCTCCTGCTGCAAACTCTAAATCATCGCCCCACCTTTGCTGCCCTGGCCAGCTTTATGCCCATAGAGCCTTACTGAACTCTCCTCCTAGTTAGGGCTGTATTACTGAACAGCAGTAACTTGAAAAGCTGAACTGGAAAATAAATGGTTTGGCTCGGTACATTTAGAAAAAAGTTACAAAAATTATGTTATGGTAATTTTATCTATGGATTGCTTCTGTGCGGAATATTTGTACCGAGCAGGTATTTTAGTTAATAATTTTAGCTAGGACTTGAAGAAACAGCCTATGTTACAGTTTCTCGCAAAACTGAGGAGGAATGCGTGGAGAAAACAAGACAGTAACTAGCCTTGTGCAGTTTTAAGTTCTCCATGTGAGGAGGGAAATAGGAAATGCCACGAAAAAGGCAAAAATGGCCGATTTAGTGGAGTCGTGTAGTTTTTATACACTATAGTCGTCCAGTGGTTAGATGCCTTGAAATATACTACACCGCGAAGTTCATACGGGGCTGCTATTACCTGCTAGAAGAAGTTTTGGGGGCACAATGTAAAGTATACTGGCTAAGAAATGTCGGTAGTAAAAAGTCCATACTAATAACAGTGGAATATTGTCAAGCCAATGATAGTGAATATTCGTCGTAAAGCGAATGGTGGTGTAATAATGGCAGTTCATTGGCAACAAAGTGGCACGAGTATGATCCTACGCTGAATGTGTGTTAGCAACTACGTCGGTGAAACAGCGGGCCTTTGTTAGCATGTGTAGAGTGGGCCGGCGTTAGCTGAATATTGGCAAATGACCGGCAGAATGTTGGGCCCAGGTGGCTTGAACACATGTCATACTTTGGAAGAAGTTGAACTTGGTTGAGATGCCAACCTTGGGCCAATTTTATTATATATTAGCCGATAAGGGTCCGAGATTGGTCCAACACCGGTTTGCTGCCTGGGTACCTGTCTGTAGCTACTAGCACTAGTTGGTGGCTTTCCGGGTTTCAAAAATGGGATGACGATAGCCTTCTACCAAGCTTCAGGTAATTTTCCGAATATTCAAACTTGGTTAAACAACGGTAAAAAATTTCTACGGTGCATTCGGTGAGATGTGCAAACATTTCGTAGTGTATTTTGTCGAGTCTTGGTGCAGTTTTCTTGCCTGCTGTCAATACTCTGCGTATTTCTTGATAAGTAATTAGGCATTTGTATGGTTCATTTGTGTTTCCACTTGTTGGAAGGCGTTGTTTTTCGGCTGCGTGTTTTTGTTTCAGAAACGAATGTGTACAATCTGATGAGCTGGAAACGGCACAGAAGAATTCACCTAGACTATTCACCTGCTCTTCGATACTTGTCTGTACACCAGGAGGCGTAACCAATGGTACAGTGCACGGTGAAAATTTGCCACCTATCGTCCAGACCCGTTTCCACATTTCCTTTGACGTGGGGGGTGCTGTTTATGGAAGAGGTGCACCTTTCCCACGATAGTTTTTCAGCGTTGTGGTGGATGTACCTGGCCTTGGCTCTAGCTTTTGGCCTTGGCTCTAGTCTCCCGGTGTTGGGTACCTGCGAAAGGTTCCCCAGCCCTTATTTTCCTTCTTTTTAGCTTCTCTGAATTTGTATGTGTACCATGTTTTGTGATTTTCTTTTGCTAGTTCGAATATTTGAGGGATAAATAGCCGGGCAGCTGTTACGATGCAGTTTGTAATACATTCGTTTAGTTTATCTATGTTGAGGCCTTATGTCACTAGCTTTTTCAGGCAAGCCTTTTCTTGGAAGAGGGCCCGGTCGGCTAAATTTACCCATGCACCACACCGGTGTTGGACCAACCTCGAACTAATATCAGCTGACGTCGGCCTCGACATTGGCCAAAGTTTGGCATCTCGGTAAAAGCAACCTCCGATGTCGGACCGATGTTCAGGCCAAAGTAGAGCCGACATTTGCCGGTTCAATTGCCAATATTCAGCCCACTCTACACATGCCAATGAAGGCCTGTACTTTCACCAATGTAGTTGCCAATTTACATCTAGCATAGGACCGTTGTCGATCACTTTGTTGCCTATGAAATGCCAATATTACCCCAGCATTCGCTTTACGACGAATATTTCCTACCATTGAATTGCCAATATTTCACCATTATTAATATAGGCATTTTTACTCCTATTATTCCTTAGCCGGTAGATTTTACATTACGCCCCCAGAACTTCCCTTCGCACCTTATAGAAGCCCCGTACGAGCTTCGCGGTGTAGTACACTTCAAGGCGACTGACTACTAGAAGCTTACTGTAGAAACCCTACACGATTCCTTTAAATCATTCAATTTTGCCTTTTTTCTTGCATTGCCTATTACCCTACCAAAGTCTAGAGCGTAAGACTGCGCAAGTCCAGTTACTGTCTAGTTTTTTCCACACAATTCTTCTCAGTTTGCGAGAAATTGTAACATAGGCTGTTCAATCAAGTATAAGCTAAAAACAATAACTAAAATAACTGCTCAGTGCAAATATTCCGCACACAAGCAATCAATAAATAAGAATACCAGAACACAATTTTTGTAACTTTTTTTCTAATTATAATAAGTCCAACCATTAAATTTTTTCAGTTCAGCTTTTCAAGATACTGCTGTTCATTAATGCAGCCCAAACTATGCGGCGAGTTCAGCAAGAATCTATGGGCATAGGGCTGGCCAGGGCAGCAGAGGTGGGGCGATTATTTAGAGGCTGCAGCAGGAGATGAGGCAATAACGGTGGGCTACCAAGGGTCCCGCAAGCAGTGATTGGGCAGGAAACCAACCATCATAGGCTGTCGCATATACCTGCTCTGAGAGGCAGCAGCGATCGGGCTGCAAATTTATGAACACATCTGTGATGTGCCTTTCTTAACCTTCGTCGAGACCAACAAACTTCAACAGCCACGTCTTGAAGAAACACTGACGTTTTTCAAACACCTGCATACTTGAATAGAAATAGACACCTAAAAATAGGTTCTAAGCTCTGCAGCATAACATATAAGTAAGCGAAAACAATGAAAAACTATGACAGCAGACATTATAATGTACTATCTAGATCTAATGCCATACGGCCATTATGAAAAAAAAAATGAAGAAATACCTCAACAGTCATTGTGCGAAAAAATGTGCCACAGACCAAAATACTGACCAAAAGGTTTCAACGAAAGTTGATTAAAACAAGCTTGCTTGACTAATTTACAAATAAATACAAGGTGATACATGATTTATAAACATGACCTAAAGGGTTGCAAGCCAGGGGAACTTGCCTGCTGCTATAGCCTATTGCTGTATAAATTTGAAACAGGACAACCAGACACAGGACTGCACGAACTTTCAACTCTGGATTATTCTTGGGCACAAATCAGCTAATACTGCACAAGAGGATGACTGACCACAGGATTTACAAGCTCAAGATGAAAGAATTATTGCAAACTCGATTTCAGCCCGGATATTTGTGAATTATTGCAAGGCTCCTGTATTATTTCAAAATGGTATCGTCAAATGCTTTCAAATCAAAGCTATGAAAGATTTGCTGATGTGGTTTCCTATGTTGTTCTTTTTGCATTAAATCAACCTCAAAATTTCACGTGCTTTATGAGACTTGCATTGATCCGAAGTCTTGCTTTCATAAGAGACCAGGACTGGATAGGTGGCTCGCGAAAAAAAACAGCACTTGGCAGATAGTCGTGACGCAATTCAGCCATTCGCGCCCAGACGACTGGCTGCAGAGAGAGCACGCACTTCCGGCACTGCTGTGCTTCATTTTGAAACAAGCAGCTCTAAAAAAATTGCGCAAGTAATACTGCACTGTAGTTTAAAATTTGTCTGAATGCTACTCTCACTAAATAGCACTTGAAAACGGAGAGAAGCTGTGCAAAGCGGACTGCATCTACGCATGTGGCATCGAAGAGACAGTGTTGTGCAGGGATAGCAACTCCCTCGCGATAATTTTTTAGTTGGGATTTGTTGCTATGGTAGTACCGGCTTATATGCCCGTGCGGTGACCATACTACACTGCGCACTTCTGTAGTAAACAAAAAACAAATTAGTATTGGCTGCGGCATCAATTTTTTTCTGGCGGCATATGTACGCCCTGTCTGCGGTATGTATGTACGCGGACGTTGAACAAGCAGGCTACTGTGACAGCATAGCACGGATGGTGTCGCGGTCTTATGCTTGATAGCACGGGATAGATCTCCGACCACAATGGCTGCTCTTAGATGGGACGAAATATAAAAAGAACACCCGCGAAGCAAAAGATATGTGCGCAATAAAGAACTTCAAGCGGTTACAATCATTGTACGCACACTACAGTGCACCTCAGAATCATATCTTGTTGGCACAATAATTCCTAGCGATTATCGATGTTGAACAGAGCTGCTCATTTTAGGCCGACACAGGCAAGGGGAAAAAATTAAACTGTGTGCTAAGTGAACTAAACAAGGAAACATCAAAGACATTTGATACTTCTCTGGGCGCGGGTTCGAATCCCGGCTGCGGCGGCTGCATTTCCGATGGAGGCGGAAATGTTGTAGGCCCGTGTGCTCAGATTTGGGTGCACGTTAAAGAACCCCAGGTGGTCTAAATTTCCGGAGCCCTCCACTACGGCGTCTCTCATAATCATATAGTGGTTTTGGGACGTTAAACCCCACATATCAAATCATTTGATACTTCTCTAGCAACACAGACATTCCAAAGTTACTTAGCCATGACAGCAAGTGAGAAAAACGCTTACCGAATTAGCTGGTTTCATAAAGCTATGCTTTGTGTAGTCTGCTCCTTTTGGAACAAAAATCCTGTCTTTTGAACACATTAGGTTAACTAAAGGCAGGTTATCATCGAGTTTTCACCGCGAGAGTATGTTTTATAACAGCCCAGTGGCGTATGAACGTGGCCCTGCATAAGTGTTGTGGACAACTCAGCTCTCCTTTACACGCCACTATTTACAAAAAACAAGAAAAAAACTACCTGCCTAACGTTTCGTTCATTTCGCGTGGTGGCATCAGATAGAGTTCGGTGGTGATGATCAAATATATGGACGCATGAAAACATTGCTGGTCTTAAAGATCACTACTCAATGCTCAGCGGACCAGATAAAAATGTTTACAATGCCGTATGTCGCACAAAATTCTCGTCTTATTTCCGGCAAAACACCGTTTAAATTCGACTGTTTGGCCTTGGTTTCTACTGGTGGCTGTCTTTACTATCAAAGAAATATAGTACACGTGCCATCCGGTTGGAAACAAGTCCGACAGCACTAGAAAGTGAAGCGGTAGCAAAATTTTGCTCGGCTGACCACTTAGATGCAATGCTACCTCCTTTTTCTACGTTCTCCTTTTTAGATACTGTTGCACTTAAATACGCAACAGTACCACCAGCGCCTTTTTTTTTTGAGAGAAATATATTTTCTTAGGGCGCAGGGAATGTTTCAGAGGGTAGATATAGCAGAGATATGAGACAGAGACACTTACAACTAATTTCATTGCAGAGATGGCGGGAATATATATACAGCCAAGCGGGTGAGGAGATCACACACAGAAGAAAGGGCAAATGTTGGCACATGTGCTAGACCACCTTATTCCAGTCTTAAAATAACAACTTAAGTGAAACGATACCTGTATTCATTATTCGACAGTTTGACAGGTATCTTTTCTGTTAAGTTGGGACTATAGGATTAGAATAAGCGCGTCTGGCACATGCGCCATCATTTGTCCTTTTTTCTGTGTGTGATCTCCTCACCCGCTTGGCTGTATTTATATTCCCGCCATCTCTGCAAAGAAATTGGTTGTAAGTGCCTCTGCCTTACCTCTCTGCTATATCTTCCCTCTGAAACATTCTCTTCACACTAAGGAAGTATATTTTTCTAAAAAAAATGTAATACTAACCAGCCCGAGTAGCTACTCCTTTGGTTTTGTTACGGCGATGCGCGCACGCACCATCTCTGCCAGTTACCATTCTTGTCAGCGGGAGCAGCTGAGAAGTGTGTGCTCTAACCGCCAGGGCGGCCATAGAAACTCCAGCGCTAGTTTCCTATACTAGCAACGTTTAGGATTCGATAATGTGGGTTCCGGAGAAAAAAACCTTCGAGAAGAATAAAGAACTTCGTCATTGCAAATTTTGAACGACCCTTTTACCTGGGATGAGAGACAGATGCCAAACCTGATAGGTACATCATCAGCACTCTGGCGAGAACACTAAAGAACTGGAGATGGTCAGACTATGAAGACGCAATATTCTACTCAATTGAATATACCAAGCAAATAAGGTGTCTTTGAGGTAAAACATCTTAATTGAGGAGGTGCATGTATGAATAAATTTTTATACAACTGTGATGTTGCCAGAACAGAAACCAGTTGTAGATAACTCAAATGGGCTTTTGATTTTGTAGCTTTGTGCTACACAATCATTTAAAGTGAATATGAGCACAGCTATTTCAAGAAATATGTATTTTCTTTTTTTAACCCCACTCAGCAAACATTGATGAGGTTTTTATTAGAAGTCACCATGCCTGTCAAATTGTTTGAGAATTCAAATGTGGATTTCCCAAGAAGGTGACCATGAGATTAGTAAAACTTGGAGAAAAAACTGAGTTTTTAGAGATGCAGAGATGTTATACTCTACTCCAAATAATTTTGCCATTAACTTTTTTAGACATCAGCGAGCATATTAGTACTCACAAATATGTGGCATATACATGCATCAGTCAGTGAACAAACTGTGCAGTGTCTAGAAACTACAACTATAAGCCCCTCTAAATGTTATAACGCTTTTCCGCAGGCCACTCATGTGTTATGGCGAAAGAGACTTGAGTGGTTTTCCTGCACAAGTTAGAGCAAGACCCAAGAAATTTTCGAACCACAATCCCTCCCACTCCATTTTTTTCATGAAGCGGTTAGGTTTAGGGCACAACTTTTTGGCTAGCTTCCAAGGTGCGTTTGACCAGATAAAGTAAGATTGGCACGCGCCAGTTGGCCTTGAAATGGCACCAGATATCTATCGCATGTGGCGTTGCTATGGCAACTCACGTGGTCACGGCATAAACTAAAGCTGGTAGTGTACAAGCTCGATGTGCTGGGAGTTTGTACACCTCTAGCTTTAGTTTCTAATGGTTCCTAACACGCCATGGCCGCTCTTGCTGACAGGAAAATTCATATTTCCAACGAAGTGTTGCTGGGTACTGCAACACATATTTTGTGTTGTAGTTGTGTCGTCCCGTCGGTAATTATCTGCGGGGGTCAGCAGACCGACAGGCATGCGGCGTTGTTACTTCATCTGGTCGATCGCGTTTTGCGAGTGTCTTGACCTAATGAGCAGCCATATTAAACTGCGGTTTAGGGTTGGGGCTCGCCCGCATAGATGGATGACGCAAACTACAAGTGGCTAAAGTGGTCCCCATTTCTCGCTCCAATTATGGCAAATGAGAAAATTTTGAGGCTGGTCGGGCATTTTGGCACAGCGTGGCACAATTTCGGCAAGTTTCATGGTTTTGGCACAGCTTGGCGCACAAATTAGAAATTTTATCAAATGGGCGCAATCAGCGCAGCTGTTGCGCCTCTGCATTTGAGAATCAAAATGAAATTTTCTAAGCCTTCGTATGCTAGGTATAGCAGCCACTTAACTCAATGTACTTCATTTTTATTGAGTAGAAGCTATGTGGGACACCCCCCCCCCCCAGTAGACGCCTTCAATATTTCATACGTCCCTGTATTTGGCACAGCAATCTCAGTGAACTCTCCACCCAAATTTTCTTCTAGCATGATTTCTCCGTTGTTGAGCATCATCATCATCACCACCACCACCATCATCATCATCATCATCTTCAGCCTGAATACGTCCCCTGCAGGACAAAGGCCTCTCCCATGTTCCGCCAGTTAACCCGGTCCTGTGCTTGCTGCGGCCAATTTATACCCGCAAACTTCTTAATTTCATCTGCCCACCTAACCTTCTGTCTCCACCTAACCCGCTTGCCGTCTCTGGGATTCCAGTTAGTTACCCTTAACGACCAGCGGTTATCCTGTCTACGCACTACATGCCCGGCCCATGTCCATTTCTTCTTCTTGATTTCAGCGATGATATCCTTAACCCCCGTTTGTTCCCTAATCCACTCTGCTCTCTTGTCTCTTAAGGCTACACCTACCATTTTTCTTTCCATTGCTCGCTGCGTTGTCCTCAATTTAAGCTGAACCCTCTTTGTAAGCCTCCGGGTTTCTGCTCCGTAGCTAAGTACCGGCAAGATACAGCTGTTATAAACCTTCCTCTTGAGAGATAATGGCAATCTACCTGTCATAATTTGAGAGTGCTTGCTAAATGTGCTCCACCCCATCCTTATTCTTCTAGTTACTTCAATCTCGTGGTTCGGCTCCGCGGTTATTACCTGCCCTAAGTAGACGTAGTCTTTTACAACTTGAAGTGCACTATTACCTATCTCGAAGCGCTGCTCTTTTCCGAGGTTGTTGTACATTACTTTCGTTTTCTGCAGATTCATTTTAAGACCCACCTTTCTGCTCTCCTTATCTAACTCCGTAATAATGACTTGAAATTCGTCCCCTGAGTTACTCAGCAATGCAATATCATCGGCGAAGCGCAGGTTACTAAGGTACTCTCCATTAACTCTTATCCCTAACTCTTCCCATTCTAGGCTTCTGAAAACCTCCTGTAAGCACGCGCTAAATAGCATTGGAGAGATTGTGTCCCCCTGCCTTACACCCTTCTTGATTGGTATTCTGTTGCTTTCTTTATGAAGCACTATGGTAGCAGTTGATCCCCGGTAGATTTCTTCCAGGATGTTTATATATACTTCATCGACGCCCTGATTCCGCAGTGTCTGCATGACGGCTTTTATTTTTCCTGAATCAAACGCCTTCTCGTAATCTATGAAGGCTATGTATAGTGGTTGGTTATATTCTGAGCATTTCTCTATTACCTGATTGATAGTATGAATTTGGTCGATTGTTGAGTAGCCTGTTCGAAATTCTGCTTGTTCCTTTGGGTGATTGAATTCTAATGTTCTTTTTTACTCTGTTACCAATTACCTTTGTAAATAGCTTGTATACTACAGAGAGCAAGCTAATCAGCCTGTAATTCTTCAAGTCCTTGTCATCTTTTTTCTTATGTATTAAGATGATGTTCGCGTTCTTCCAAGAATCTGGTACCCTTCCCGTCAGGAGAGACCTCTTAAACAGGGTGGCTAGTTTTTCTAACACAATTTGTCGTCCATCTTTCAGCAGATCTGATGTTACCTGATCCTCACCAGCAGCTTTGCTTCTTTGCATGTTTTCCAAAGCTTTTCTGACTTCTTCTATTATTACTGGTGGGGTGTCATCTGGGTTACTGCTAGTTCTTATAGTATAAAGTCATGGTTGTCCCGGCTACTGTACAGATCTCTGTAAAACTCCTCCGCTATTTTAACTATCCTATTCATATTGGTAGTTATTTTGCCTTCCTTGTCCCTTAGTGCATACACCCGATTTTTGCCTATCCCAAGTTTCTTCTTCCCTGCTTTGACGCTTCTTCCGTTTTTCAGAGCGTGTTAAATTCTCTCCATATTATACCTTCTTACATCAGATACCGTACGCCTATTAATCAGCTTCGAAAGCTCTGCCAGTTCTATTCTATCTGTTGTACTTGAGACTTTCATGATTTGACGGTTCTTAATGAGATTCTTCGTTTCCTGAGAAAACTTGCCAGTGTCCTGTCTAACTACCCTGCCTCCAACTTCCAGGTCACACTCCGTAATGATACTCGTCAGATTATCATTCATTGTATCTATGCTAAGGTTGGTCTCCTCACTAAGAGCCGAGTACCTGTTCTGAAGCGAGACTCTGAAGTCCTGTACTTTCCATTTCAGTGCTAGCTCATTTATTGGCTTCTTGAGCATCATGTCGCGACAAAAGAGGTGTTTTTGGGATAGTGAAATTACAGGTACTAATATGCAACCAAATTTTTGCTTTTTAGTGTGTCTTTAAATAAAATGCAAGCGTACTTCACCTTATGAGAGAACTGCCACAGAAATCAAAGCTTCAGTTTTTAGACGTAAGGTTAACACTGTACACAAACTGGGGTGAGATGGCTGAAACTAAATTGGGAGCAATTTTTGGATCAGTGAAATTTCAATTTTGGAGGGGTTAGCCGGCTCTACCTAATTGTCCTGGGAGATTAAAATACCAATGTTTAGCAACGTGGAGGTACCAGTGCATATTTTATTGACCTATATACCATATTACACTGAAACATAATTTTAGGGAGTTTTTGAACATTACATCGCTAGGTATGATCTGCACTTCTTGTTTACATACCCCACACCTGACCTATCTAGCCCTCGTAACACGTAAAATAATATTTAAAAAAGGTTTTGTTGAAAGCTAGGTCCCGTGGAAACATTAAAAAACACAACACACTCAAAAAAGAAACTAACAAGTGTGATTGCACAAGAATCATAGTGACGTAAGAGTGGTCGTTCGCCTAAAAAAAGCCTGACATGACAGCTTGAAGAGATTTTAACGCACAAAAGCATGCTGCACTGCCGTTCGCAGCCACCTCATCCAGGACGACCTTCAAGAGTGCAGCGCGAGAGCCAAGAAACCTTGCCGCATCGACTGATGGACGGATTTCACTTACGATAGCTTTTTATATGCAAAATGCAATGAGGACTCACCTGTCTAAATAAATTAGTAGCTAATGGGTGTAAACCGGGAATAGGTTGCACACAGTTAGCCGCTCACGGAACCCATTTTGAGAATCCTTGTGCATGTGCAAGAGCATCATGGAGAAGCGTCAGATGCAGGGAAATAATGACTCCACGTTTAGAGTTACTCGCTCACAGCTAACAAGTACTCGTACGTGACCGCATGCAGCAGCGTCGACATGAAAGCCGCAGTGACTGGAAGAACGCGCTATGCACGACAGAGAACCGGAGTCGACCCTGCTATGTTTGACACCCAACTCGGTGGCTTTCGCTAGCAGACAGTGACGCTAGAACACACAACCTAGCTAGTAGACGCAGCATGCTCGATGCACGGCAACACAATTTTGTGCGGTAACGTATCCTTGCTAATGTGTAAAGATTATGGTGGCACCATGGGAGCCTTTGTCACCAGAAAGATGGAAAGTGAAAAAAAAACACAAATTGGTGCGTTCTATTAGTCAAACTCACCAATTTTCCCCACTGAAGTTGAGGTCGGCACCCAAATACTAGCTTTCAAGGATGTTTCGGAGCAGTTTGGTGGATTTTCGTTATTATTTATGCTTTTAGAGGAGCTTGGCGCAAGAAAACGGAAATGTATCGAAATATCGCAATATTAGCAGGTTACTCCTTACCAATGCATGTTTGTTGGCAGTCAGGCCCAAGTCGCAACAGCCTCTTTTGCTTTACACATTAGCTTTTTCCATAGCGATCAAAGATGGATTGGCTGCATCTTTGGTACAGGGGCTGTGTGCAAGTCAAGTGTGCCCAAGTTAATGAGCAGTGTTTATGCTCAGATCCAGAGTTTTTAATAGCAGGGTTTCCAGACTATGCGGTCACTAGGTCCTGTGAAAAGGTGGCGAGATAGATCAAACATTTCAGCAAATGCAAAGTGTGGGAAAAAAATCATGAAAGCCGCTTCAGCCTGCTGCCTATCTTCAAGTTCTTTATTGATACAAGCTCTTATTAGTACACAAAAATACACAACACTTGGTAGACTTGTTCACAAGGTGGCCCACAATAAGACTGTCACATCCACATATAATGCGGCAATGACATGTACGGCTCTCGAAAAGCTGGGCAGCACTTGCACACTTGTTAAGCTCGGGGTCAAAGGGAAAACCATAAATAAAGGTGAATGTGGTCAGAAACACCAAAGCTCCGTGACCGGCGCGACCAGCGTCCGTTGGTGTGGCCGGGTGGCAACAGGCGTGAAATCTGACATGCTGCATTTCGCACCGACGACGTTTTTTAGACAGCACCACGTCTGCCTCTCTTCATCATGGAGGGACGCACTGTGCGTTCAAACATGCATGCGTCAAAGCATCGCAGCGTAGCGCGCACCTGCGAGTACATGACATGCAGATCCACAATGAAGGTCAGTGGGTCGATCCACTGATCTCTACAAGGGGATGCCGGCGCGTGTCGTGGCATAACCGCTGTAACGCGATAAAACGAAGACCAGCGCGCACGCTTGCCGGCTCACGTCGAAGTGTATTCACGCCTTGAGTGTGGCGTGTAACATTGCTCTTACATGACACGCATCTCATGAATCTCATGTTTGCACCAGCCACATACCTTCGTCATTCATTCACGTGACGTATTACCATATATCGGCATATGTGAAGCTAGCAAAATGGCCGCAAGCGCATTATGAGAGGGGAACGTAGTCATGCTGTTGCGTGACACGCATGTAAAGGTTATCATGTTTGGACGTGTCATCAACATATGTCATCCGTTCGCATTACGTAATACTGAATTTCGCACATGTGAAGCTAGCAAAACGGCCGCTAGCGCATCATGAGCGTAGCATGTAGTCGTGTTTTTACACGACACGCATCTAATGATTATCATGTTTGCACCAGTCACATACCTCCGTCATCCATTCACGTCCCGTAATACCGAACTTGGTTCTTGATTGATTGATACGTGGGGTTCACATCCCAAAACCACCATATGAATGTGAGAGACGCCGTAGTTAAGGGCTCCGGAATTTTGACTACCTGAGATTCTTTAACGTGCACCCATATGTGAGCACACGGGTCTACAACATTTTCGCCTCTATCGAAAATGCAGCCGCCGCCACCGGGATTCGGACCTGTGACCTGCGGGTCAGCAGCTGAGCACCTTAGCCACTAGATCACCGCGGCGGGGCAATATGGTTCATGAGAAGCTAGCGAAATGGCCGCAAGAGCATCATGAGCATGGCAAGTAGTCATGTTGTTACATGACACGCATTTCATGGTTATCCTGTTTGCACCAGTCACATATCTTCGTCATCAATTCACGTTCCGTTAAACCAAATTTTGTATATGCAAAGTTAGCAAAACGGCCGCGACACATCATGAGTGTGGCATGTCGTCACGTTGTTACAAGACACGCATGTCACGATTTTGATGTTAGGGTCTTTAGCTTGTGTTCGCCATGCAGTCATGTCATACCATACAAGTTTTGCAACATATGTGAATAAAACCACCTCAAGAGCAGGAAGACCATGACATGTAATTCATGAAATTTATGACATATATCATGATTTTCATGTTATGACTAGTCGGTTATGTTTGTCATAAGGTAATGTTATATAATACCAAATTTAATATTGATAATGTAGGGAACTATGCGAACGACGACGAAGCAGCATGAAACGGCAAGCCACAGCGTTGGTGCACGCGCGCAACCCGAGCTTGCGTTTGTTTTGTATTTTCGGCCTGTTGGTGTTCCTCGCTCTTCTGGCGTTCCTCGGCCTTCCAGTAGGTCTGTACGTAAATAAACTGCGTGACATCTGGTGGAGGTGTGTGGACTCCTGTACAAGCCTGGAACTTCGCTCCCGTACGCTTCCCCCTCTACGTGACACGAATATGGCCACCGAGACGCCTCTCCAGCCGGGACCTTCGACCGTCCATGTCACTTGCGGTGCCGTGTATCCTCAACGAGACCCTCCTATCTTCCCGGGCTCCACTGAGTCGGACGTCGAAGATTGGTTGGCGAGGTACGACAAATTCGGCGCAAGTAACAAATGGGACGACCCAAGTAAGCTGGGCTACGTCATATTCTACCTTGCGGACACCACGCAACTGTGGTTTATTAACCACGCAGCTGACAGTACTACGTGGTCTGCATTGAAGACGGCTATTACGGACGTCTTTGGACGACCTGTGGCACGCAAGCTTCAAGCCGAGCACCGTTTACGTCACCGTGCGCAGCAACCAGGCGAGACCTACACGGGCTACATTGAGGATGTGTTGCATCTATGCAACCGCATCAACTCTACCATGCCTGAGGAAGAAAAAATCAGGCACATATTGAAAGGCATTGACGACGGCGCCTTTCAGATGTAGCTCGCGAGAAATCCCCCCACAATTGCTGTCCTCGTTTCCCTCTGTCAAAGCTTCGATGAATTGCGTAGGCAGCGCGCAATTGCTCGTCAAGCCCTCACGACGCCAGACACGCTCGCAAGCTTGCACCTAGCTGCCCATCCTACCGATCAGCAGCCGCTGCTTTCGACAATCAAGGACTTCGTCCGCGAAGAGGTAGCGCGCCAGCTGTCACTGCTGCCACTGACACATGAGCCCATGCAAGCTTTGACACCGGACCTCCAACACGTCATTCGGACCCAAGTCGCTGAAGCCCTTCCGCCGGTGCATCAGCAACCACCAGTCACTACGCCTCTCACGTACGCCGCCGTCGCTGCTCGTCCTACGCAACAGCGTATGCCATATGCTCAACCTGTCACGCCACCCTATGTCGTGCCTACAACCCCAATCGCGGCGCCGTATCCCTACGCGAGATCTTCAGATCCATTTTACCGTCGCTCAGACGCTTGGAGGACGCCGGATAATAGACCTATCTGTTTCGCCTGTGGTATCGCTGGACACGTCGCTCGCCACTGTCGCCGAGATCCCCCTCCAGTCGACACCGTGGGCAGGCCAATGCCATCGTCATCTAGGACGCCATCAAGGTACACCACT
Source organism: Rhipicephalus microplus (assembly GCF_043290135.1). Classification (NCBI taxonomy): domain Eukaryota; kingdom Metazoa; phylum Arthropoda; class Arachnida; order Ixodida; family Ixodidae; genus Rhipicephalus; species Rhipicephalus microplus. The sequence continues at coordinate 102,258,180 of NC_134700.1, read as the reverse complement.
GACGGTCCTCGACCCTACGCAAACCATCGGTCACCATCGCTTCGACGACGCTCCCTGTCACCTATGCGTCGCCGACCTGCCACGGAAGAGGGAAACTGATCGGTGCAGCTCCGGAGGCAACAGCTGCATACAATTCGAACTGCTTAAGGCCTCCATCTTTCTCGCCGCAAAACGTTATTGACGTCAATGTTGAGGGAACCGCCGCACAAGCGCTTATCGACACAGGGGCCGCCGTTTCCATAATCTGTGAGACATTATGCCGCAAGTTGAAAACGGTGACGACGCCTCTTTCGGGCCTGATGCTCCACACGGCCAACTCACAGTGCATAGAACCTACAGCTGTGTGCAATGCACGTGTCATTATCCAAGGTGAACTTTATGTCATTGAATTTTTTGTGCTGGCATCCTGCTCCCACAAAGTCATTCTTGGATGGGACTTTCTTTCGCGTCATCGGGCCATCATAGATTGCTCACGTGCAGAGAGAGAGAGAGAATAAACTTTATTGGGTTCCAGCATGCGGGATTCCCTCCGGCCGCGCAGGGCGTGGGGTTCACCCTATCTCACGTTACACTAGAAGTCCTAATGTCACGCGGGCCTAGACCTCAAGGCCTTCGTGCCCCGTCGCCGCTCGGGTTACTGAGGGTGTCCCCCTTTCGCCTTTGCAGCGCCAGTGCGACCTCGGCCATCCTTGCCTGCGTGGCAAAGCTCAACATGGGCAAGCGCACGTACGACTACGTAAGATCCTTCCTCACTCGTCGCACGGCGAGGCTAGAGGTGGGAGGCGAACGACTCGAAGAGAGGGAGCTAGGAAGCGTCGGAACCCCACAAGGGTCCGTGATATCCCCGCTTCTATTCAACATCGTGATGATCGCCGTCGCCAAGAGCCTTGACGCGCTCGGACCGAAGATCCGGTACTGCATCTATGCCGATGACGTCACGATATGGGCGACGGGCGGCAGTGACGGCGACATCGAGGCCGGACTGCAGGCAGCGATCGACGCCGTGGAGACCACGCTGAGAGACACGGGGCTGAAGTGCTCGCCACAGAAGTCCCAGTTATTGGTGCTCCCACCACCGGGAAGATGGAGAAAGCGGGCCGCGGAAGAAGCGGAACGCAACATAGTCGTCCGAGCCAGCGACGGCACGCCGGTCCCGCACGTCCAGAGCCTCCGAGTACTAGGCATGTACGTGGACGCCCACCGCACGAACGGGACGGCAGCCAACCACATAGTAACGAAGATCGGGATAGCGACGAGACTCGTCAAGAGGGTCACGTCGAGGTCCCGAGGAATCCGAGAAGCGAGCCTCCTGCGACTGCTGCAGGCCTTTGCAGTTAGCCACGCAGCATACGCGGGGGCCTTTCACAAGTGGACGGAAGCGGAGAGGAAGCGAATCGACGCGGCCATCCGCAAGGCGTATGCGGGTGCCATGGGCCTGCTCAACGGCACCAAGACGACGGCCTTGCTATCTCTGGGAGCGCACAACACGCTCTCGGAGATCGGCGAGGCCCAACGTACTGCTCAATTGACGCGCCTGGGCCGCACCGCGGTCGGCAGGCGGCTGCTGGAACGAGTGGGCCTGTCCTCCCCCGAGGAACAAGACCACGAAACGTCTCCACTCACGGAGTCAACCATGCGAAGACTGGTGGTGTATCCGCTGCCAAAGAACATGGGTCCCGGCGAAAGCGAGGGACGACGAGCGGCGCGAGCCAGGGCGCTGCTGCTGCAACATCAGAACGACGAGGGCGCCGTCTACGTGGACGTGGCCAAAGTCAAGAACAAGGACGCCTACGTGGCGGCGGCGGTCGCCGCAACGACGGGCAAGATCGTCACGTCATGCAGCGTGCGTACGCGGAGCGCGAGCCAGGCCGAGGAGATGGCGATAGCCTTGGCGGCGCGCTCCCCGGGCGTGCGGACAATACTCAGTGACAGCAAGACGGCCATCCGTAGCTTCTCGCGCGGAGCCGTGTGCGGGGCGGCTGCTAGGGCGTTGGCAAGCGACGAGTCCAAGTCGAGGCTGACGCTAAAATGGTTCCCGGCTCACATGGGTAGGGACCTGATACCAGGATCTCCGAACCGCAACGAGGAGGCGGATGCCGCGGCCCGTGGTCTCGCCACGTGCCGGACCGCGGCCGCGCCCGCCTCCGAAGACACGACGGCGACCAAAGAAGAAGGCGAGGAGCAGCTGCTCGATTACGGCGACATCCTCGCGTGGTACAGGGAGCAACGGCGTGGCTTCCCGCCTCCGCACAGGGATCTTACCCGGTGGGAGGCGGTGAGGTTGCGCCAGCTCCAAACCGAGACTGTGCTGACCCCATCGCTAGCGCGACACGTGTGCCCCGAACTCTACGTGAGTGAAATGTGCAGTGTGTGCGCGAGCGCGAGAGCCACCCTGGCTCACATACTCTGGGGATGTGACGCAGACAGCGCGGACGGTCCGGTGTTACCGCCGCAAGTAGAACAGCGTGTGGGGTCTACGGACCCAGAAGACCAGCGAAGGGCCGTCCGGCAGCTCGAGGTCGCACTGGCTCACGTGCAGAAGTTGCCCTTACACCGCTGCCAACCTCTAGTTTGGTGGATTCTCTTTCTTAACCTTACAAACTTGTCGTTGTTGCAGACACGGAAATAGCACCGAGAACATCCACCTTTGTAGCCCTGACCTGTACGGCCGCTCATGCCGGAACTGTTTTGTTCTTTCCGTCTGACGTATTTACCGGCCGCCGTAGCCTACACCTGCCCTTTGCCGTACTCACCGTGGAATCCGGTGCTACCGCCATGCTCGTCGCGAACTCGGTATCGTCGCCAGCTAGCTTACTTCGCGGAGAATGTTTGGGTAACATACAAGACGTTGACCTCTTGCGCCCTCTATAGTTCACCGAACACGCACCTCACCTCCAGCTCAATGCTATGACGCCACCTGTGGCCATACTGCCCGCGCCAGACTCATTCCAGCCCTCTGTTGCCGCTGAGCTATCGCCGACACAAAGAAGGGAACTCTTGTCCCTTCTTCGAGAGTTCCGTTCTGCCTTCGATTGCGCTCAACCATCTTTAAGTCGCACAGCGAACATCCCGCACCACATTGACACCGGTACTCATGCTCCCTTACGCCAACGACCATATCGAGTTTCAGCAGAAGAGCGCCGTATTATCAACGAACAAGTCGACGATATGCTGAAGCGTGGTGTCATCCAGCCATCGCAGAGCCCTTGGTCGTCCCCTGTTGTACTTGTGCGCAAAAAGGATGGATCTATTCGATTCTGTGTCGACTTCCGCCGGCTTAATAAGATAACTCGGAAGGATATGTACCCGTTGCCACGCATCGACGACGCTCTTGATTCTTGCAAGGGGCAGAATATTTCTCCTCTTTAGATTTACGCTCAGGATATTGGCAAGTTGCAATGGCTGATCTTGACCGATCGAAGACTGCATTTGTAACACCTGATGGGCTGTATGAGTTTAACGTCATGCCGTTTGGACTCTGCATGCCCCAGCTACTTTCGAACGGATGATCGACACCATCCTTCGCGGCTACAAGTGGAACACGTGCCTTTGCTACCTGGACGACATCGTCGTTTTTTCTCGCGACATTTTGACTCACCTTGTTCGTCTTCGTGCTATTCTCACGTGTCTCACCTCTGCTGGCCTTCAACTTAACATCAAGAAGTGCCATTCTGCCGCACGTCAGCTCACTATACTGGGTCACGTCGTCTGCAAAGAGGGTGTTCTCCCGGATGCGGCAAAACTCCGCGCCGTGGCCGACTATCCGAAGCCCAATTCCATCAAGACGCTTCGAAGTTTTATCGGCCTGTGCTCATACTTTCGTCGATTTGTGCGCAACTTCTTTTCCATGATCGCCCCTCTTACCAACCTGTTGACAACTTCAAAAGACATTTCTGCTTGGTCAAAAGAGTGCGACGAATCCTTCACCGCGCTTCGGCGGTTATTACTATCACCTGGTTTGGATAATACCATTATCCAAACGGTCAGGAGAGCGAAAGGTCATAGGCCGGTAGATAGATCGATAGATAGATCGATAGATAGATAGATAGATAGATAGATAGATAGATAGAGAGATAGATAGATAGATAGACAGAAAAACAGACAGACAGACAGACAGACAGACAGACAGACAGACAGATAGATAGATAGATAGATAGATAGATAGATAGATAGATAGATAGATAGATACGCTCAAAGTCGCCGAAGTTTGCCAAAATTGCCTCGCATTTAAAATGGCAGTGGAACTGCCCTGGTTTCAGGCGGAAAAGAGGGCAACTGTGGCAGCTGGTGCTGTCACAACAAAAGCCACCTGCTGTCATAGCAGCTCAGAAAGCGGAAACAACCAAAATGACGCGGCTACGAGACTTGTAGTACCGGGGACGCAGAATGCAAAGTTCGTACATTAGTCGGTAACTAAATTACAGAAATATGTCATCAGCCCATATAAGAAATGGATATACCGCATCTCATAACACAAATCACCCACAAAGGGTGCCATGGGAAGAGTGCGTTCGTACTTGCCGGAGACAGAAGAGAGCGACGCTCGACAAGCTCTTTCAAGAGATGGCGAAATCGGTGAAAGGGAATCCACTAATCAAAGTTGAGGACGTCATTCCCAGGCATACAAGCTTGGGATATAAGATCCAATTCACCAAAGGTAAGAATATCGCAAGACAAATAGAAAGATTGGGAATGACACTATTAACAGATCCTACAATTCTAACGAGAACAGGCAACAGCATATCTAAGAAAAAAACAAGTCCGGACTGGACGATAGTACGAAACTGCCACAACGTGGACTGGTACAACAGCCTTGAAAACCTGGGCACCGATTATTGCATACTAAGCACAAGGAGGAAGTAAGTTTATTTACAGAAAGGCAGAGAGGTCGGCCTGAGTGATAGCTTGCTCTAGCCTGCTACTCTACACTGGAGGAAGGGAAAGGGCAAAAGAAAGATTAATGGATGACGGTGGTGAGATAGAGAGGTGAGTATGTAGTGTTCTTTCTGGCTGAGACACATTTTATAGCCGCGCACATAGTCCAGTTGTTTCCAAAAAGGTTATAATTGCTCTTGTGACCGCAGTTGCACTGTTGGTGTCTGGCCAAAGGCCAAACTTAGTCTCATCAGTAATGACCTACTGCGATATAGTTCAGTAGAAGAAATCAGTGTTTGTCGTTCACGTGCGTATACTAAGCACAACAATTCACACAGACCAAATCCGCTAACACATCGGCACAGCTAAAACAGCAGACTGGCATGCATACACACGAAACCAATTCTGACCCACAAGGGTGTCAAAAAGGTGCTGACACCTCAAGCACACTCTTTGAGCACCCTATTCGCGTCTCAGCACCCTACAAGCGGAACCTAAAGGGTGAACACACCAAAAGGGTGCAAAACTAGGGCGCAAAAAAGTGCAACAACTAATGGGTGCTGAGGCACCCATTAGTGTGCACAGTCACCGGCAAAAGTTTGTGAGTAACGTGGTCATAGAGCATAACTAACAGCTTTTAGAGGTCTCCTGATTAGACACCATGGTCTCATTAACAGCCCCTCCGCCGTAGCGGATATATGAATAGCGATAGTGCCCGGCTGAACGTAAGGTCTGCAGTGGTTCTTGCATTCTTGCTGCCTTTTTCTCGTCGCCCCACGGCCGGCGCTGACCAAGCTATGCGCTAAAAGCTCACTAGTCAATGGCGGAGTACGCAGCTTGTAGAGCTACAAAAGGATTGTGACTCACATATATAGAGCTCTCGGCCTCGTTTGCGCCTAACATTGCAAACAAAGCTTTGTCTACGACAGTATCTTATAAATCATACATTTGTTAATGCAAAGAAATACAAATCAACAAGACCGTGGTAGATAAAATAGTTTTTGTGTTGTACAAATACTTGCTAACCTTACAATGTATCAGTTGACGCGTGTTACCAATTTTTATGGTGGATTATGGACTTTGACGTTCTAATATTATAACAATAAAGAAACGTTTTCTTGATTTTGTTCATAGAAATATTCTTCAAAGCAAGGTAAAATGAGCTTTGACTACAACCTTTTCCTGAAGAAAATTTACTAAAGACAGCTAAAATAATGTTTGCCAACCAGTACACTTATTTTGTTGTGACAAAATTTGCTTGCTGCCTGTAATTTGTACTAATTTACAACTGTTTTAACACTGTTTTTAACAGCCAGCTTAACCACTCAACCAATGTACATATGTTAACAAGGTATCGGCATAAGTAATACACAAGCAAGCAAACGTTTAAAATTTCGCGCTCTCTTTGACACTTCAAGTTTCGCGCGAATACGCGTTATTTCATTTTTTTCTTTTTCAAAGTTAAGAAATATTCTATGCAATACACACTAGTGTATCTTCTATTGTCACTACTTTTTACTATAAATTTAAGCAGAAACTATTCATTTAGCTATCATATAAAAGATTGTGTGCGCAAATGCGGATCGGGGGCGTCAGAAGGACAGAAATGGCGGAATCTTCCTGGAGACCATAACGTCCGTGTGCCGAGCGTTTAAATTAGATTTTTGATGTTGTTCAAAGTGTGCTTGCGCTGTCTTTCGTGTTCTGTTGGCGCTGCTTGTTACGGAGATGCACTATACTCAAGAGAGGACCGGCTGCTTCGTACCGTCGAGCGCTCGCCAAACTAAAAAACTCCCAAGCATTTCCTCGAGGGTGAACATGGCTAAGAGCGAATACACGGAATGATGCTATGAGGGGTACTTATTAATTCGCACTATTATATTTATTAATCACACTATGGTGCCTTTATGGTGTAATGGTTCCTGGGAATCGCAATTTGATCACACGGGGGAGTTTACGTTAGCTCACTGGCGAATGCCAACGGATTTTAACTTTACTCCCCCTCACGACCCGCTCTCGACGGGAGACTGAGAGAGAAGACGGGCGCGCGAGAGAGAGGGGTGCGCGCGCAGCTGCAGCGAGCGAGGAGAGCGGAGGAGCGAGCGAAGGGGGAGGGGAGGGGGTATAAGGCGCGTTACTGACACCGATATCAGCGTCGCGTCCGTGGCTTATTCGGTAGAGCATCGCGCTGCGGCCCGCCAAGTCCTCTATCTTTTAAAGATAGAGAGAAGACTGCGGACGCCGCCGACGGCGGTGGATGGTTTGGGGTCACTTATAAAGTGTATTCACACTTAAAAGGTAGGTGGATGTTTCTGCTGTCGACGCTTTGTTTTTTTGCTTCTCCCTCCAAGGCCGCGGCGCGGCCGATTCAGGCTGCTGTGCTTCCGCTCGCGTCGTCGGCTCCTCCCGCGGTTAACACCGGGAGCGCTATAGTATATTAACGTTGTGAACTAAGGCTTTCCTAGCTAGTAGACGATAAGTGAGGTTTAATTAGCGTAGCGAGACTGTTGGCGTGTCTGATTTCATCAGGCTCAAGTCTAAGCTCAGGGACGTTACGTGCGGACGAATTTTTTCTGTGGGGAGGAGGGTTAAAGCAATGTGCGCTGTGCGCCTGTGATTCGGCGGGCGATGCTCTGCACGCTATGAATCACTATATTTTTGCAATGCCGTCGGACACCATTCAGGGACTGTGCCTGGAAGCCGTAAGCGACATCTGTGTGTCGCGTGCGTTGGAGTATTCCAGTGATTCGCGTTGAATTAGATCTTTGCGTATTTATTTAGAAGAATGGAGAAGAATGACGTGGTGTCCGCGTTGGTATTTACGCGGCCTTGATCGTTTTCAGTACCAAAGAAGTATCTGAAGAAAGTTTTATAAGTTACGCGTCCTGTTTTCAACAGCTACATGATCATTAAATGTGTGTGACTTTTGTGTGACCAAATGTGTTTGCATCCACCGGGCACGTTTATTATTAAATTACCATGATATTCAGCTTAATTAAGTGTGCGTAAACTTGACACAGCGTGCTGTAGGTGCGGTTATCAAGGCGTGCAATTACGCCTGGGTCAATACAATTTGTCTATGAGTGGCCGAATAGCCGTACCTTAGCTGTGCAAGCGCTGGATTGAGCTGTAGTTCACTCGTTCGAGCACAATTTCGGTGGTACCGCTTGTTCCCCCCAGTTCACCTATCATTGCATTGTTCTGGTTTTTAAGAATTGTGGCCGCTGCAGCCCGCTTTGGAGTTAAAACTTTGCCGAATACCTTTACGTCTACAAACATTCTAAAACAAAGTTCTACCACTACTTCCAATGACACTTTCGAATAGAAGTGTAATGCTTTATCTGATATCATAAATAATTTATGTCCTTGATGCAGATTTACAAGTGACCTGTCGTATTTGCAGTGTATGAATACTTACTTTATTGCTCAAAACACAATAAGGTTATGCATCACAGTATGCGTGCCTAAGGCGCGCATACACTGCTGCTGACATGCAAACTAAGACATTGTATTTATATAAGAATCAACAAATCTAAACTGCCATTTTTAATGATGTACGCATCAGACCAATTAATTAATATCAAAAATTATGCTTACCAAGTGATTGTTGTTGGCTTGCACCGACGTCACTGAAACCACCTTGTTGGTACATAGACCACATGGTAGGATGCAAGATCCATGACGTCATATTGAATGTTGTCACATGATTTGCGAAGGTAAATTGTTGTTAGCATACAGAGGCCAATAACGTTGTGGTCTCATCGTTATCATGATGAAGCAGGTTAGGCATAATGTGATTCTGCTGCCTTTACGTCATGTTGGGAAACCATTACGTTATGTAGCTATCTGTAGTGTCTGAGATCCTGGTTGCCGGTCATTATTGCAGAAGCTTGCCTGCTTTATTGTGATGGCATGTGGTTCAAGATTGATGTTTTGTCTTAGCCTTTCCACTTTTCCATCCTATGGTCATTAGACCGCTTGTGCTGTTTGATGAGAAGTGAGGAGTAGTGCCTTTTTAGCCAACCAGAACAATTTAGATCAATAATCACTATGAAGCAGCACACAATATTCATTTAGTCAACTCAATTTCAGGCAAATTATTAACGTCCGAATGTTAGCCGTTTGAAGGAAGCTTCATTCGTTGAACTCATGAGAAGAAATGGTAGAGAAGGAAAGGCAGGGAGGTTAGCCAGACCAGCAAAGCCGGTCTGCCAACCTACACGGAGGAACAGGGAGATTGAACTCCTGTCGCAGTGGTCTAGTCGCTAAGGTACTCGGTTTCTGAACCGAAGGTCGCAGTATGATATTCCGGCTTTGGTGGCTGCTTTTTTGGTGGAGGTAAAAATGCTGTAGACCTGTGTTCTCAGATTTGGGTGCACGTTAAAGAACCCCATGTGGTCGAAATTTCTGGAGCCCCCCACTACCTTGGTAAAACATTCATGTGTCAGTATTCCTTTAATTTTATGCTTTATCTGCAGTGGATGCATATACGCATACTGACACGTATATGCAGTCGTATTGCAATTAACGTAATAAAATAGTCATATGGTGCATATTGCATGGCTTTTACCTAAGAAACACATCACATGGGTATCATTATTACAGAAATTCAATTGTGCCTCTATGGATGCACTCGTGCATATACTTGGTCAGCTTCAAGAACAGAATTTATTGATCGCAGCAACAGCATTACTCGCGCATGCTTATCTCTTAATTACGCGCAGGCGATACAGCTAGAAGGGGATGTCTTATTCTGAGAGTTCTAACTTCATCTTCGTGCATGAGTGAGCTATAAAGGTGAATGAAAATTCATATGTATGACATCGACATGAAAAGTTCTGCAACAGCATGTTTTCCGTTGTTTTGTGCGTCATTTGTGCGTGAGAAACGCGGTTCACGTTTTCGTCTGCCTTCCATCCTGCACGTGACCTTCCAAACTGTTGCTATTGCGTTCATTGCTCGCCTTTGCTGCAAAGCTGTGACTGTTTTTTCAAGAGAGACAAGGTCAAAGCACCCAAATCCTTTCATTCGTCACTGCATGCGGGTCCTCCTATTTGAAAATGTTTGAGGCGCTGCTCCGCTGTGGGGAGCTAGGTTCTTACGGTATTTGGGTGGGCGTTTTGAACTGGCACAAAATCATTCTGCATTAAAGCCGCTAAAAATACTTATGCAATGCGTTAGATCATTTACGATGAAATATACGCTTCACGACACGCAAAGCTACAAATTACTGTAAAAAAAGTTACATCATATCCACTAAGTGCGTGATGATGAGGAGGGCGAAGCATCCATCTGTCCATTCGTTCTTGCTTCTGCCCGTTAATTCATTCATTTCTGCATCCGTCCCTCATTTGGTCCAGCCGTCCGACCTTCCATGCGTCTTTCCATCCGTCCATTCATTCATCCATGCGTCCGTCCGTGCATCTGTCTCTCCATGAGCCCGTCGATCCGACTGTTCATCCACAGAACACAACAAGTACCGCCATCTCGCATCTTTCAATCATATATTCAGCATATACAAGTACCGCCATCCAGCGGAAATTCCAAAAACTAAGTGAGAAGGGGCACTCACGCACTTTCTTACGGCCTGCGTTTCGTGTCTACTTCCCACCTTTTAGCACCTCTAGTTCATGGCTATATACTAGTTCACTGTATTCATGGCTCTGTGGTCCAACCCTCGCTATACTTTGCTAAAACCAAGAAGGTTACGCCCAGCGAGTTTATTGTGGCAACACTTTCTCGTCAGAAAGTCTCAAAACGCGTCCTTATGATTCTAGTTTTCTTTAAGTAAGCATCAAATGGAAGGCAAATTTTATTAGAGATTAAGTCAGCAAGACTCGTCTCCGTAATTTATTTCATCAGAAAACAATTATATTTTTATTTATGATTAACGTGCGCGGATTCCCTCCTCAATTGAAAGGAGTCTGCGTGTGCCACTCCTATATTTCGGCCGTGGAGGTCACAATGACGACGTCTGCATACATGGCGGACGTAAGAACCGTGGCATAGGAAGCTTCGCCCCCAAAACTTGCAAACAAAACTTTCACGCTCAGGGGTCCTTTAACATAGCCTCTGACCGTGGTGCGCGCCGTGCAGCAATAGGCAGTAGCCACGTGCGATAAACATCGCACATGTCGCAACCACCGATAATCTGACATTGTCACCACTTCACAGCATTACTCACATAAACCTTTGAAAGCTTTAGGTTCGTGATTTGACCAGGAAATGCGAACATGTACGTCATGAAGGGTAAATCGCAAAATGATCTCGACCACAATCAATTTTTTTCTTGCCGTTAGTCTCCGTCATGAAGTTGCATACATGAAACACTATGGTCCCCGTGATTTCCGGAGCTATCTCGGAAGCCTCGGTTTTGCCTTTAGTAGTGCCCAGAGAAATTGAACACGCATGCATACCAGTTTGTAGTATATACAAACAATTAACAACCGTCAACAGAACATTACAGCATGTGTAATAAAACAGGTCATCGCACAGGAAGTGAGAGGTCGATGAAGAATGCAACTGCAAAGGCGAAAATAGCCAGTGCTATTTGTGCCGTATGAAGGGAGCTTCGTACCAGTGGTCGTAAGAGCGATTGCTCGTGTATTCACATCACCACTTTGACATTACATATATACCCAAATATAACGCTATTAGGCGTTGGAAAATGCACGTCAGAGTGCTTGCTTTGACTCGACCTCGACATTATGCAGTATGACTCGAACTCGACGTTGGTTGCAGTACGCCAAATGTGCAAAACATCTTTCGCATTTCACCCGCGATTCCTTTTGATGAGCTTCCTATATTTCTGAAGCGAGGCTTGATTGAAGAAAGAATCTTGCCAAATTCATATTTTCATGAAACTGCGCCTCAATACCAACAAAAGAGGAGGGCCTATGCGTGTTTTCTCGCGGGCGGCTCACTTTGCACTACCCATTTATGGCCGGCGCATCGATGGGCTCACTGGTGGTGGCGTTTTCGCAGCGTCGCCTGGGCAGAGTCTGATGTCTATTGCATTAGACTTTTAAAAAATCTGCTTTTATCACCAAGCATAGGGGCGATGCTTTTTGAGAGGTAGGCTAATGACGCGTCCATAGATCTGGACGTAAATTAGGATGAGGGGATTGAGCCGAGACCATGTAGTTGACCTCTTGCTGTTCCACGACGGAGAAGGCGATCCTGCTCTTTGCATTTGGGAACGCGCTGTTACAGCTGTAACACACAGACACACACACACACACACACACACACACACACATATATATATATATATATATATATATATATATATATATATATATATATATATATATATATATATATATATATCTGTTTTAATAGGTTCAATTGACTTCTTCCATTCTCTTTTCTGCCGTCTACTTCTCTTTCTCTAATATATATATATATATATATATATATATATATATATATATATATATATATATATACTTGTGAAAGAGAAGTAGACAGCAAAAAAGAAAAAAAAGGTAATAACGAGAACAAATAAGTAATTCTTGGCCAGTCTCTCACGGTAGGGTATGTCACAAGAGACGGTGAACAAGGACAACGAAAGGTGCATATCTGCCCCTTTCTTCAGGTGAGCCAATCCATAATTTTTTTGTCTGCCTTCTTTCGCAGAGAATTAAGATTTTTTAGGTAGCAGCGTTTTCAGTTTCTTGAGTGTTCTCCTTTGTTTATGTTGGCAAGCCTCATCTTTTTAAGAGCCTGAATGCAGCCTCTCAAACTGAAAAACAAAATCGAGCGAGTTATTTGTTGGTGTTTCTTGCTTGTTCTTACACTCTCTGTACGCCCCGAAAGCTATTCCAATAGCACAATTAGGGAACAAATTCTCGATCTGTTATCATACCAGAAGTAATCCTTGCGAATTTTATTTTATGCTGCTATTCCGTTTTCCCACCCATTTATTTCTAGGTCACATCAGTGACCTAGGGAAGCACGATGAACCGATTTCACCTTAATTGTCGAGTTTCCGATTGTGTAAGCGTAAACAAGTGAGTTAAGCCGATAAGCTCAAAATCCTAATGTGATTATTGCTTAGTGTCACATTGTCGTCATAGCCATAAATTTGAGCTTTGAACCCGTCAATGCTGGTACATATGTTTTTGCCACAGATATAGAGAGAGAACAAGAGGAAAATGGGTTGTCTCGTGTTTGCACCATCTTGGCAGTTGTTGCCCCTATCACTTCTATTCGGCAAATATTGAGAATATACCCGTCCTTTGTCACCTCGTCGTAACTTCTGTGGTGGAAGTGCTAAGTACAATATCACATTTCGACACACAAGACCCTGTTGCCTTAGTCATTGACGACCCACAACCACCTCCGGCAGCCTCGCTAATAGCATTACAACTGCTCAACCGTTTGGCAACATTTCTCCGGGCACTTCCCCTTCTCAACGTAGCCACCTACGCAAATTTTCCTTCATGCCAACTTTGCCAAACATCTCTGGTGACCTATAAAATCCATACCGGGGACGCACGACACGTTCAAAAACGTTCGTACCTTGTGTCCGCGACCGAACACGGCGTATTTCAAACGGAGCTCGACATGAGGCTTTCTAAGGACATACTCGAGCAATCGTCGAGTCCTTGGCATCGCCCGTGGTACTTGTAAACAAGAAAGAAAACCCGCACCTCAACAAGACCACGAAGAATCCCTTGGCGCGAATAGACGACGTCCTTGATTCCCTTCATCGCGCACGGCACTTTTCCTCCTTAGACCTCCGTTCAGGCTATTGGCAAATTGCTGTAGATGTTCGGAAGGCCGCTTTTAGTGCACTGTAAGGACTCTACCACTTTAATGCCATTTGGGCTGTGTAACGCACCAGCAACATTTGAGTGCTTGATGGACTCCCTACTTCGGATTTTGAAATCGTCTACATGCCTCCGCTACCTCAACGATTATGCCATTTTCTCACCTACGTTCACCAGTCACGTGCAACGCTTGCCGGATATTTTTCAGGTTTTTCGCACCACCGGTCTTCAACTCAACTGTTCAGAATACTGTATTGGCTACCAAGTTGCGAATCTAGTATTCACCGTGCTCGGCCATCTTGTTCACGACGCGGGTATACGACCTTACCCATCAAACATGCGTGCCATCGCTGTCTTCCCTATTCCACGTTCTTCAAAGTAATTTCACATATATTCTAGCCTGTGCTCACTTTTCCCACGCTTTATTTAACATTTTGCAAGAGTTTCAAAACCCCTCAAATGCCTTTTGAAATAGGACGTTCTTTTCCATATCTAACTTTACCAAGCATGCACTTTTGCTCATCTCATCGAATTACGTCGCCTCCTGTGTTGACTCAACTACGCTGCACCTTATACATAGACGCCCTACTGGTTTATGTTATCGCAGTCATGGCTTGCACAGAGTCCAAATCAATAACATTTGTACTGATTAGATCTTGCGACCAACGCGGCTGAAGCAGGGATGACATAAGCTGCTCGTCTCAGTACACGGAGGGTCCATGCAATAACATCACTCCGCGTGCGTGACTTGCTGATGATAGCTCCTCCACCAGAAATGAAGCCCTGTCCTCCTTCATTGCATGAAAAAACATGCACACCGCGATAGGGGGGCTGCTTGGCTTAAGCAGCGACTGGGTAATGTCGCAATATAATGGTGTGGTCTTGAGTCACTCACGACAGGCATCTGGAAACATCTCATTTACCCGTCAAAGCGCTATGACATGTTACCACTTCGTGCTGGAACCACTGGTGCAACAAACTGCTCGAAAAAAGCTTTTTTTTTCTGGGAAGGGCCGTACTCATATTTACCAGCGTTTTGCATATAGGTAAAACGGGTTTAAAAGAGTTAACTACTAGCCCTATTTCGTAATGACTGTACACTATGTCACCACCAAATTACCTGCTTTGCTCCTTAAGGGACCCAGGCTTTTTTATTTCAAGGAGCGTACCTCGTACTCCACAAAACCAATGTTTCATTCACACGCATCTACCCTAAAGAACAATCACCATGAATGCGTGCAGCCCCAGCACCGATGAGCCCCCGCAACGCCTTGTCGTGGTGACCAGAAAAGCGTGGTTGTCTCTTGCAGCCGATGGAACACCATGCTCACACAAAGTGTACATAATCCTGCGAAGATAATGTTTCTAATAAGTGTAAGGTAAAACAGTACCTGTATTGATACGTGAAGTGCCAGTGACAGATCCTCGATTACGGGCACTTTTATTAAGACAATAGTGGCTTTCATCAGTGATCTTTTCATACTTGCTTCAAATGAGGGTCAGCAGATCACGTTTTAAAGCTGGTATTTTTGGTTAATGAAGTTGTTTCTTTGCAATGTCTAAAAGATACGCAGCGTGACAAAAGCAATGACAACTACAGCAGTGGCGATGTAGTGGCGATGTATACGCGGCGATGTATACGCGGTGGCGATGTATACGCAGTGGCGATGTATACGCGGTGGTGACGTAGTAATGAATAAGATGCTCTACATGTCAGTGCTAGTGGGAACGGATTGCAAAACCAGCAGTGCCCAGTGTCTTGCATAGGTCTTGCTAAAGTTCTGGATATGCCACTGGCCATCGACAAAAAACTTTTTCTTGCGCACTTGCTGCAGTGGCTCACACCCACTGTGGGGGTCAAAAGAAAAGAAAATAATTTTGGGTTTATAGAAAGTTACTGCGTAGCTAGAGCATGTCACTGTATGGTACTGTTGGTGCATGGCACTATAAAGCTTTAGTGGGGATGAAGCTGCAGCGTTTCATTCGTTGCTCTATGACCAAAATACGTGCAGTAATTCGTTGTGAGTGCAATACAGGAAATCTGATGGGTAAAAAAATAATTGCAAGGAAAAAGGAAAAAGAGCAATAAAGAGAAGTAGTGGAATTTCTCCGGAAAATTTCTTGACGGAGAGGTTTTGAGCGTAAGTAATCACAATTTAATGGCACTCATCTTAAGCACTTAGGTGTCCAGACACTCTAGTATATATGTATAGTATAGTACACAATTGTAAAATATAGTATAGTAAGCAATCCTATGTAGTACCACCCACAGTTTGAAAATGCGCCTTGCCACCAGCATTGGGAGCAAGTATTAAGCGATTACTGGTGAAAGCCATCTTGATCAATATTGGAATGCACAATGCACCCTTGAAATGACCTGTGATTGTATTTCAGCGTCACTGGCAATATATATATATATATATATATATATATATATATATATATATATATATATATATATATATATATCCGGACACAGTAGCATAGTATACCACACTACACTACAGTACACTTCTACTACGACACATTGTAGTATAGTTGTGTACTCCTCTAGTGAGGCACAGCTTCGAAAACAGCAGCAGAAAAACTGAAGGAAAGCAAAGAAAGAGTATAATACTAAAAAAGATATACACACAGGCATACATACATGCATACATACATACATACATACATACATACATACATACATACATACATACATACATACATACATACATACATACATACATACATGCATACATACATACATACATACATACATACATACATGAGAAGAAAGAGAACTGGAAACAAGCGTAACTTTCCTAGGTCTGAAGATGTCTAGACTTACTGAATTGACCAATCCTTGCTTTCCAAAAGCACCATCCTGTACGGTAAACTACCAAAGTTAATATGTTATTTGCCAGGTTGGGGTGGTCAACGGTTTCTTTATTTTTTGTCACTTGGCAAACTACACAGGCCATGTTGAGCTGTGCTCAAACGACAGTTTGTGGTAGATTCGTATAAAACTTCTGTCTGTTATAATTGGTACACATCACACAAAAACAAAACTGCAGCCCGGATTCCAAGGCGGACTTCAAGGAATAAAAGAGACGTGTTCATGGTTAGTAGATAGTTGGAGCATTTTATTAGAAATGAATAATTGCGCAAGAACATTTCACACCAGAGAAAGCAACAACACCTACAAAGAAACAGCAGAGTTGCCTATGTTTCCGAGGTAGCAGTTTTTACAAAAAATAGCCCCCGCCCCCCCGCCAAAAAAGTGACGTCCATTCCGTGAAGAAGCCCCCAAAACAGAAACATAACTTATAGTCTTGACAACGCATCTAACAAAATTTCTTACTTCAATCCAAATTGTAAAAAGCAGGAAAATACCAAGTACTTTTATGAGTACTTCGTACAGCGAAAACATGCACAAATGTGAATGGAATAACATATTTAATTTTCCAGATTGTCGCCAGCATAGTTTCTATTCGGTTGATTGCACGTTTGCTAGTATAGCGTTAACGTTGCCTGTTGATTTTTGCAACGTACATTTCACTTGAAACAACGCGCTATTAGTAAACGGCCACGTGTCACTTGTGAACGGATCATAACTAGAGTGATTATATTTGCTGAAAAAATAAAACTTGCCCTCCAAAAAAGGCGACAAGAGACCGGAGAATTCCATATGCGACTCAGCAAAAGTGAAGAATCCAAGAATACTTATCATAAGCGAAACGGGCAACTATGCCGTGCCACCGTCTCTTTCTTTCGTGTACCGGCTTTCGCGTACTCTTTTGTTTATGAAAAATATAGAACAGGCAGGCACTGACGCTTGACAACCAATGGTGTATTCTCGCAAGGCGGCGCTTATATGGCACAGCCACAAACAATGAATATGTATGCGTAACAAGGCGTAGTGCAAACGTAAAGCATAGATTTTGAACTGAGATGCAGGTGAATGAACTCATACTCGGAGAGGCACAAATACATAAACCACATATAAGAAATATCGCTACGGTATTTAAACCTGTGAATATCTCTATTTTTATACCAAGGTATTTTCGAGAAATCTATAGCGGTAACTCTCCGTAGTGAAATAATGTGTTAGTTGTATCGTGATACTGTGCAGGGTACAGGTGCCTCGTTATAGTTTTTTCAGAAGTGAAGAGAAGCGTGTTTCCATAGCGGAAAACTGTTTTTAGCTCTCTGCTTGGTAAATAACCAAAGGCGCTTGCTGGTCGGATAAATAGGGAGGGCTTCAACGGTTTCCTTACAAGCACAGAATGTCTCGACATGTGGCAAAGCACCCCATGCCACCGATTCCAGAACTGCGGGGGTATGGGTCTCTGCCGATGAAAGTCACGTCTTGTTCAGACCAGCGCATCATGAATTTCTGGGGTGAAGCTCCTTAGGATGCGGGTATGTCCATCCTCCAACGAAGTACGTAGCCACCAATGGCACATGTCCGAAAGAACGTACATGGGAATGTCCGCTGGATAGCTGCACTTGTATATATTGAGGTATAGGATAAAAAGGCGTCAGATGACTGTGGTCCTTTCTGTGCACGTCAAACGAGAACTTTGATAAAACCATCACGCTGATCGGTAGGTGCGTGCTTTTCTTTTTTTTGCAGTGCACCTCTATTTCCGAGAACTTCTTGCTTGAAAGATTCACTATGAGATGTTCTCAATATAGAGCATCATGGTTTTTAAAAACGACGAGGAAAAAGAAGTAGCCGAGCAGTACCGCCGTGAGAACATTGGTTTCCGCTTTTTAGCCTCTAACCACTTTGAACTTGACATAAACGAACACATCATGTTCACAAACTTTCGCGGAAACCGTATTTATTTCGGTGGGTGATTCCTTTATCTGCTCTTTGTCTTTTGAAGGGCCTATGCCACTACAGCCTCACTTCTCCTAACGTGCTGATCCTTGCTCCGGTGAGCCAAGGAGGTTAGGCCTGCTCTAACCCTCAAGTCTACCCCGTTCATCATAGGAATCGTGGAAGGTGAAGCAATATCGCCTGAAGAAGTGAATGGCCCAGACCGTAATCAACCGTAAACCAAGCAATAGCAAAGCTAACCAACATCAAGACGCAAGACCAACATGTACGGGTGAGAGACGTAGGGACGGAAGCCGCAACACCGGGCCAAGAAGCGCATTTCAATGCCCCGCCGCTACTTCGAGGCTCCCTCAACTGCCGAGGAACACATATCGCATAAATGTAAGGCCCCGAGTTTGCCTCATTGTAGTTAAAAACACCGGTGCAGTTTGAGCAAGCCTTGAGAATGGCAGCGGCCCTGGCTCTTCAAGACCTCATGGCAGGCTCTATAAGCCCTAATGTAACCCAGAACATTTTAGCTCTGTGCACCCCAAACGCATCAACCTATACCACGATACAGCAAATCCGTCTGCGAGACATTATGTACCGAGTTGCTGTATATTCGGCTCCACCCAACGACACCTGCAAAGTCGTCATCCGCGGCATCTACCTCGACCTCAATGATACCCAGCTCCAGGAACTGATCGTCACAAAGCGCAACTTTAGTGCCCTGGAGGTGAAACGCATCAAAAACACCACAGACATGAACATCCTGTTCCAAGTAGTGCAAGTTTCCAATTATGTAAACTGTGGGGCGAGCATGGAAGCTTGTAACTGCTGGGACAGCCTCGGCCACCACGCAGACGTTGCGGAGCTGGACGTGTGAACAAAATGTGGAGCCGGAAGTGTGAACACAAAACCCCACTTGAGAACCATATATGAAGGCCCCACTGGACTCTGCGGTGGACCGCACCCAACCGCCGACAAGAACTGCAAACGTAAATTTCGAATTCCGTACATCATTCGCGAACAACGATTGCGACACCGTCACCGTGGTTATAGCCTCTCCCGAGGACCGAGTGGAGTCAGCTCCCACAACTCCAGAGCCACCTCGAGCACCTCGGCGACATTCAGGTGAAACCACTCCCTCATACCGGCAGCGAGACGTCGCAGTGACCAGCGCAGCCACTCCCGCTCTAGGAGACACTCGCCATCTTGCCAGGCTGAGCTGACATGGGCGGATCGAGTCCAAGAGAAGCAGCAACCGCCACGGAGCATGCCACAAACCAAACAGTTAACGCGGGCCTCATTGCAATAGCAGGAAAGCGAGATTTTCACAACACTACGAGAACAACTAGCAGGCCTTCACGCCACAATAAAACCCAACACGGAAATAAGTGAAGCGAGACAACAAATTCGAAATCTCACAGCCCAAGCAGCTCCACCCTCAACCTTTGTAGATGTTAGCAAACTTGAACGCAAAGCCCCACCACTCTGCAAAAAGGGCATTGGTGAGAGTGGCTCACCAGAACACACTCTAAACGAAATCTTAAGTCTCAAGCGCGAAAACCACAATGATATCGACACCCTGTCACGCCGGGTAGAAGCACTAGAGCAAAAAGTCGTCATAAAAGCTAAAACCAAGCTCATAGAAGTGCTTTCTATTGATCCAACCGTACAACTGCCAGGGCCAACAAATCTACTGTAATCAACACGACTTCCACTACCCAACACACGTTGGAAATTTGGCAGTTGTTACAAAACAAGCGCTCAAAAAAGGGCGCGCCGCCGAATTCTCGCGACGAAACACCGGAGTGACGCCGCGAGGTCAACGATAAAAAAAAAGAAAGAAAACAAGCACCCAAAGACTCCCCGGGCACGCGTCCCTCTCCCTTCGGAAGAGTAGGTTCGCCGACGGACCTCCTCAACCCACATCGGCGGTCGAGCAGGCCCTAGAAGATTCTCGATGGAAAGGGGCGCGGTGATGCTTGGTTGCGTCATCCGTCGTGGACGGCCTTCGAACCGTCTCGCCCTCTCCCAAGCCTTCACTGCGTATCGCGCCGACGAAATGTTGAGAACTATCTGGAATCTCGCGCGGAAGGTATATATTCGAGCAGCCGAGATGAGAGATCAGGAGAAGACGGAAGTTAGGTCGGATAAATAGGGAGGGCTTCAACGGTTTCCTTACAAGCACAGAATGTCTCGACATGTGGTAAAGCACCCCATGCCACCGATTCCAGAACTGCGGAGGTATGGGTCTCTGCCGATGAAAGTCACGTATTGTTCAGACCAGCGCATCATGAATTTCTGGGGTGAAGCTCCTTAGGGTGCGGGTATGTCCATCCTCCAACGAAGTACGTAGCCACCAGTGGCACATGTCCGAAAGAACGTACATTGGAATGTCCGCTGGATAGCTGCACTTGTATATAAAAAAGGGCGCGCCCCCGAATTCTCGCGACGAAACACCGGAGTGACGCCGCGAGGTCAACGATAAAAAAAGAAAGAGAACAAGCATCCAAAGACTCCCCGGGCACGCGTCCCTCTCCCTTCGGAAGCGTAGGTTTGCCGACGAACCTCCTCAACCCACATCGGCGGCCGAGCAGGCCCTAGAAGATTCTCGATGGAAAGGGGCGCGGTGATGCTTGGTTGCGTCATCCGTCGTGGACGGCCTTCGAACCGTCTCGCCCTCTCCCCAGCCTTCGCTGCGTATCGCGCCGACGAAATGTTGAGAACTATCTGGAATCTCGCGCGGAAGGTATATATTCGAGCAGCCGAGATGAGCGATCAGGAGAAGACGGAAGTTAGTGCCAGAGCGCGTAGGGTATTCCACCGTGTAATCGGCGAAGGTTTTGTTCGTAGTGACAAAGCAGGAGAAGAAGAGGATTTCCACCTGAATGGCGGAGGCTCGAGCTACAGGCAAGAGCGTGTGTCTACCGCTATCGAGCGAAGACGCGTGGCAACAGCTGCGTGTGTGAAGCCGACGTGTTTCCGGCGAAGAAGTTTGGTGCTTGGCGAGTGGCCAATTGAAGACGCGAGGTTTCCTGGAAGAGAAACTTCGGGGGCGAAGACGCGAGCTTTCCTGGAAGAGAAACTTTGGGGGCAGTGGAACGACAACAACGCTGGACTTTTAGTGAGTGATTTTCGGAAGAGTATTATTCAGGCTTCTGTTCTAAGAACTTTGGACTGAATAAGTTTTCTAACTCTTTAGTCTTTAAGTGTCTTGGTTGCTCAATGCATGTGACTGCATTGTAGTGCGTATTGTTGTCTGTGTCCGTTGTTTCGAGTGTGGCTGATTGCACTGTGTAGTACGTTGTTTGATTGGTAACATATTGTACTCAACTAATGTGGAGTGTACATACTTGTGTATTGTTTTTGATCTGTCATTATTGAGAATATAATTTTGTTTTGTTTATAAACTCTCGGCTCTGACTTGTTCTTTGGGCCACAGCCAGCGTCTGCTGGTGCGCCAAAAAGGACCACTTCTAAATTGTCCACGCTTTCGTGGTGCGGTTCGGGGGGCCGATACTTCGGTCCTTGGAATTAGCCCGGCGATCGCCTCCCAAAGTAACGGGACCTGTGACAATTATTCTGGCGTCCGCGACTAGGACCTTTTGGTGCACAGTGTGTCCAAAGTAGTGAGAAAGAGCCTCGAGTTTTGATAGTGCTATCGGAACGATTTTGTGTGTTGTTCAGTGTTGTCGTTAACGAGTGCAGGAGAGTTTTTTGATAGACTGATTGAGGCAGATATTTTTTGCACGCGGCAAGACTTGATTTGCGAGACACCATGGATCACGAAAAGTTAGTTGCTCTTGGTGAGAAGATGGGTCTTTCTGGCGCCAAACTACGGAAAAGGGTAAGCCATAAGAACAAAGAGGCGGTGAAGAGAGAAAGATTGGCAGCTGAGAGAGCGAAGGAAGAAAAAGCAGCTGAGTTGCAACGAGAGAGGTTGGCAGCTGAAAGGGCCAAGGAAAAAAAAGCAGCTGAGTTGGAGAGAGAAAGGTTGGCAGCTGAGAGAGAGAAAGAAAAAAGGCAAAGGTGCGACAGCTGAAAGAAGAAAGAGAGGCAAAGGAGCGTCAGCTGAAAGAAGAAAGAGAACAGCAATTGAAGTTGGAGCTGGAGAGAGAAAAGCTGGCCGCTGAGAGGGCGAGAGAAGAAAGAGAGGCAAAGGAGCGACAGCTGAAAGAAGAAAGAGAGGAAAGGGAACGGCAGCGGCAGCACGAGATGGAACTCGAGCGGCTCCGTTTGCAACAGCGAATTGAAACTCCCGTCCAAGCTAGAGTTGTAAGCAGTGAACGGGAAGACCATGGCTTCCGCTTGAATCCAAGCAAGCTACTCGTAGCGTTTGATAAAAAGAAGGACGACCTTGACAAGTACCTTCACAGATTTGAGACGATTGCGAGGAGCCAGAATTGGCCGGAACATCCATGCGCAACTGCTTTGAGTACTTGCTTGAGTGGTGAAGTGCTCAATGTGTACAGTAGGCTGACGCCGACCGATGCAGCCAACTATGCAAAGGTGAAAACTGCTTTACTGAAGCGATTTAGATTTACTGTGGAAGGATTCCGGAACGGATTTCGCACAGGAAAGCCAGCTGATGGTGAGACGGCTACGCATTATGCCGCCCAACTTTGCCATTATTTCGACCGATGGATTGAACTTTCAGGGACAGCGCAGGAGTACGATGAGCTTAGAGAGCTCCTCATTAGAGAGCAATTTCTTACCAGTTGCCACCCAAGCCTGTCGCTGTACCTGAAAGAGAGGAAAGCTGAGCCACTTGAAGGCATGCTTGAATTGGCTGATCAATTCTTGAAACCGCAAGGTGGAACTAATTCGGCCAGAGTCAAGAAGGAGTGTCCTGAAGATTTGAAGAAATCGGCACCCGAACAAAAGAAGCATGCACCGGAGAGTGTTCCGCGATGTTTTCTGTGTAACCGAGTGGGTCATCACGCTAACAACTGTCGAACTAACTTTACGAGTCACACGGTCGTAAAATGTTTCAAGTGTGGTCAGACTGGGCCCAAAGCAGACGCATGTCATAATGGAGCGACTGAAACTCACCAGGTATCCTGTGTGCTAGCAGCACCGAAATCCGATAATAATGCCGTCACCGACGGATTCGTAGAGTTGAAAAATGAAGAGAAACTTCCTATTGTGCGTGCTGTAATGACAAAACAGCCGACCGGTGTTACAAAGGGAATGCCAACGCTGCCTGGAAAAGTTGCGGACAAGAAGATTACGGTGTTAAGAGATACCGGCAGCTCCACTGTTATCGTTAGGAGAAATTCGGTACGGGAAAGTGAGTTAACAGGCAAAACAAAACCAGTTTGCCTAATTGACAGTACGGTTCAGACGCTTCCCGAAGCAGAGATTGAGGTTGAAATCCCGTACTTCAGCGGGAAAGTTACCGCTCTATGCATGACGACTCCCCTGTACGACCTTGTCATCGGAAACATCGACGGGGCGCGAGGGCCGAATGATCCAGAATGCTTGGGGGAAGACTCAATGATGGAGCTTCCGCTGGCACAGGGACCGCGAGATTAAGCGGAGAACAATCCCGTGAAGGATTTCACTCGAGCCCAAGGTGAAGCCTGCGCGCAAGAGACAGTGAATGAGAACATCATCGTATTGAATGAGTTCACGTGCTGGGCAGCTGGACTAACGTCGGCACGACCTCAGCCGACCGAGAGTGCAAAGGTGACGGAGTCGGCCAGCCAGGCAAAATGTCGGGACATGAACAAGCGGGTGAATAACCGGACAATATCGGTTGAGCGTCATGACCCGTTAACAATGTCGGAAGTGACCACGATGGCTGAGACGACGCCTCAGATGCCGTCGTTGGAAAGGGCTCGCCGAAAAAGAACGTGGAAACACAAGAAGAGATCGAGCGAGCACCGCAAGAAAGGGCGCAAGCGCCGTTAGAAATGCACAGGATAAATGTTGAGGACAAATCGAAATGTGTTTGACAGTGCTATATGTTTAGTTAATGTGGTTGTTGTCCTGTGTCACAACTGTATGACGAGTGAATCAAGATTTCTGTTACGCTGATGGGATGTATAGTATGCCTCAATTGTTGTAAAGACAGACCTTTGTACATTTGTATTGCTTGAAGTATGTGATGGAGTATTGTATTCATGTACCTGTGTCTATATTCTATAAGTTGTGAGATTGAATTGCAATGTACAATTATATTGAGTGTTCTATTGTGGTTGTGACGCGCCATGAGCGACAGACTATGTTACAGTCTTTGAGAGTGTGGCGACTGTTCGCGCTCGTTTGCGTGGTTTCGAATATTATGAGATAATATTCTTAAAGTGGGGGGCAATGTCAGAAAACGAGCGCTCAAAAAAGGGCGCGCCGCCGAATTCTCGCAATGAAACGCCGGAGTGACGCCGCGAGGTCAACGATAAAAAAAAAGAAAGAAAACAAGCATCCAAAGACTCCCCGGGCACGCGTCCCTCTGCCCTCGGAAGCGTAGGTTCGCCGACGAACCTCCTCACCCCACATCGGCGGCCGAGCAGGCCCTAGAAGATTCTCGATGGAAAGGGGCGTGGTGATGCCGGGTTGCGTCATCCGTCGCGGACGGCCTTCGAACCGTCTCGCCCTCTCCCCAGCCTTCGCTACGTATCGCGCCACCGAAATGATAACTTTATGAAATCTCGCGCGGAAGGTATTTAATAGAGCAGCCGAGATGAGAGATCAGGAGAAGACGGAAGTTAGCGCCAGAGCGCGTAGGGTATTCCGCCGTGTAGTCGGCGAAGGTTTTGTCCGTAGTGACAAAGCAGGAGAAGAAGAGGATTTCCACCTGAGGGGTGAAGGCTCGAGCTACAGGCAAGAGCATGTGTCTACCGCTATCGAACGAAGACACGTGGCAACAGCTGCGTGTGTGAAGCCGACGTGTTTCCGGCGAAGAAGTTTGGTGCTTGGCGAGTGGCCAATTGAAGACGCGAGGTTTCCTGGAAGAGAAACTTCGGGGGCGAAGACGCCAGTTTCCTGGAAATGAAACTTCGGGGGCAGCGGAACGA
Organism: Rhipicephalus microplus; assembly: GCF_043290135.1. Taxonomy (NCBI): domain Eukaryota; kingdom Metazoa; phylum Arthropoda; class Arachnida; order Ixodida; family Ixodidae; genus Rhipicephalus; species Rhipicephalus microplus. The sequence goes on along the minus strand of NC_134700.1, from coordinate 102,232,702 downwards.
CAACAAGGCTGGACTTTGAGTGAGTGATTCTCGGAAGAGTATCATTCAGACTTCTGTTCCAAGAACTTTGGACTGAATAAGTTTTCTAACTCTTTAATCTTTAAGTGTCTTGGTTGTTCATGCATGCGACTGCATTGTAGTGCGTATTGTTGTCTGTGTCCGTTGTTTCGAGTGTGGCTGATTGTATTGTGTAGTACGTTGTTTGATTGGTGACATATTGTACTCAACTATTGTGGAGTGTACATACTTGTGTATTGTTTTTGATCTGCCATTATTGAGAACATAATTTTGTTTTGTTTATGAACTCTCGGCTCTGACTTTTTCTTTGTGCCACAGCCGGCGTTCGCTGGCGCGCCAAAAAGGACCACTTCTGAATTGTCCACGCTTTCGTGGTGCGGTTCGGGGGGCCGATACTTCGGCCCTTGGAATTAGCCAGGCGATCGCCTCCCAAAGTAACGGGACCTGTGACAGCAGTGGAATTGCGCTAGCTTCGCGAATTGCAAAACCCCACTGCTGCAATACATTGAACCACAGCCCAGGAGGCCTCACGTATTACTACAGGCTGGTGGTGGTGGTAAAAAACATTTATTTCAGAAAAAGGCTACTAGAGAGTGCCGACGTGGCCCATCAGCGTGCTAGAGTGGCAAGACACTATTCCGGGACGCCAGTGGAGCTGGAAGCTGCCCGTGCGCGCTCCACCAAGGAGCGTTGTGCAGCCAAGGTAGAGCAGCCGAGCTGGTGCTCCTCCCAAGCCTCTCTAATTGGGATAGGAAAAGGGGATGAGAAAGGGACGGGATTAACTGGGCACGATGCTACGACGTGATATGTGTTGGCGAGGACATGACAGGTCGAGCAGGTGCCATTGATTTCCGGCAAAAAGTGCCTGGTGACCGCCGGACTGATAAAGGTGTTCGTCTGCAGGCGGCGTAGCAGTCGTTCGTCCGCTTTCTCCAAACCGCGTGAGGGGTCCGGGTAGAGGCGGCGCGAAGCCCGGTATTAGGCCAAAACTTCGCGAAAACGCGTCAGGTTGGTATTGCCAGATTCCATCTCGGGACATGGAGGGGCAATGGCCCGGACAGGAGAAGCATGGGCAGCAGCATTTGCTGCCTCGTTGCCGGGCAGGCCCGAGTGGCCTGGGGTCCAGACTATACGAATGGGATGAGGGTTAAAGCGCCAAGAGGCTGCCTGTAGTAGGCTAGCCGCCAGCGGGGCAATGGAATCCTGAAGGTACTGAGAACAGGCCGAGCGCGAGTCCGTAAGGATGGTGCGTGAGGCAGGGTGAGAGGCGGCCAAAGCGATGGCAACCTCTTCAGCGTGTGTTACTGTGTTTGCTGGAAAGGAGAGGCCGTCTACGTGTTTGCCCTGTGTAATCACGGCAGCCGTGAAGTGACCCGAGGGGGAGGGACCCGAGACGTCCACGTAGAAAACACCAGGACGATCGGAGTGTTGCGTATGAAGGGCCGCGGCGCGTGCTAGTCTGCGGCCAGGATGGAGATCGGGGTTCATATTACGGGGTAGAGGTTCAACCCATAGCTTTTGACGCCAGAGCTCTGGTACCGGCTGCAGAGGGTCTTGGTCAGATATCGGGTTAAGGCCAAGTCTGTGTAGAAGTCGGCGTCCTGAAGGCGTTTGCGACAGTCGATTGATTTGGTTAACGCGATGAGCTTCGCGCATCTCTGCAAAGGTGTTGTGTACCCCCAGAGCCGCGAATCGGCTGTTGGAAGTTGCAATAGGTAGGTCCAGAGCGTGTTTGTATACTGAACGAAGAAGGACATCCAGCTGGTGCTCATGTCGACGACGCAGGCGAAGGTAAGGCAAGGCGTAGAGGACGCGACTGGTCACAAACGCGTGGGCCAATCGGAGGTACTGAGACCCGCGGAGGCCGACGTGCTTGGTAGAAACTCGCCGTATCATGCGGCTCACCTGTTCGCTGGTGCGTCTGAGGCCTGCTATTGTGCCCTTTGGATCCAAGGACGATGTGATGTGAAGGCCAAGAACCCGAATATTTTGCACTGACGGGACAGGCCCGGACGGAAGAAAAATTTCAGGCGGCGGTAGCGGAGAGACTGAAAGAAGAGCCGATTTAGCTGGAGAGCACTCCAGGTCGCATGAACCTGCGTAGGTGTCCACCAGAAGGGCAGCGTTTTGCAGGCGTTCTTCGATTTGCGCTAAGAAGCCGGTGTTGGTCCAGATTGTGATATCGTCCGCATATAGTGCGTGTTGTATTCCCTCTACCTCGCTTAGAAGAGAGGGGAGGTTCATCATCGCCAGGTTAAAAAGCAGAGGAGACAGGACTGCCCCTTGAGGTATACCTCGCGTGCCTAAATAAGTACGGGCCGTGTTCGGTAGAATTAAGGCGAATGAAGGTGGTGCGATGTGATAGAAAGGCGCGAATGTAGTTGAAAGTCTTCTGCCCGCACTTTGTGGTAGACAGGTTAGTGAGTATAGTGCTGTGTTTGACGTTGTCGAACGCCCCGCGGGGATCGAGAACGAGCACGGCTTTACCGTTATGGCGCATAGTAGTCGGCTCTATAATATCGTGTTGAAGCTGGAGCAGGACGTCCTGCGCCGACAGCTGCGGGCAAAAGCCAAACATCGTGTCGGCAAAGGTCCTCCTGGCCTCCAAGTAGGCGGAAAGGCGTTCGCAAACCATGGTTTTCATGAGTTTGCCTGCGCAAGACGTAAGTGAGATGGGTCTCAGTGCCTCAATACTAACGGACTTTGCCGATTTGGGAATGAATGTCACGACCGATGTGGTCCATTCCGTTGGAAGCGGAGAGCCGTCCCATATCGAATTTATAAGGTGGAATAGCGAGAGGTGTGCTTGGTCGGGAAGATTTGCCAGGAGCGATACTGTGATTCCGTCGCGTCTAGAGGCCGTGCCCCGTCGCATTTTCGTGAGTGCAAATCGTAAATCAGAAAGCGTGTATTGGGCGTCGAGGTCGGTGTTAGGGGCGCCGGAATACGTATATGCTGGGCCTGTGGGATCAATTGTGGGTCAGATGTAGCGGTCACAAAGTTCTCGCGCGAGTTCATCCGTAGTGCCCTGAAAGGCATGCAGAACACGGTGGAGCTGGCGTTGCGTTTCTCCCCTGGTGGTGGAGGGATCGAGAAGGCTTCTAAAGAGTCGCCACGCACTCTTAGAGCTCATCTGGTTTGCAGCCTTCGAACAGGTGTCTGCCCAGTTAGCATCGGAAAGTTGTGCGGAGTATGCGGCCGCCTCTGCAGTGAGCGCCTCAATGCGAGCGCGAAGTTTTCGATTAAGTTTGTTGCGTTTCCAGCGCCTTATGAGCCCGCGGCGAGCGTGCCAAAGATGTAGGAGGTGTGGAGCGATTGTAGGAGTCAAATTAGAGGTTGCAGGGGTGCGAGTGTTCGCTTGTTTCATATGGAGAGCGCATGATGCCCACGCTGCATATTCGGTCGAGGAGAGGCTGGCGAAGAATGGTTGCATTCTGAACTCAGTCCAATCGGTGAGACGGGCTTGGCCCCAGTGTTGGCGTATTTTCTGCCGCGGTGTGAACGAAATGCGGAGTAAAAAGTGATCGCTGCCTAGGGTTTCGCCTAAATTTTCCCATGTAGCATCGCGGATGTGACGGGTGAGGGAGAGGTCGGGGCATGTGTCTCGCGTGACCGAGTTGCCGGAACGTGTGGGTTGTGCCGGATCGGTAAGAAGCGTCAGGCTCAGCGAGGAAATGAGCTTCTTGAGCTCTCTGCCCCGGGCCTTCTCGTAGTGGTAACCCCAGTGAGGGCTGGGGGCATTAAAGTCCCCGACAATCACCAGTGGTTGTCGGGCCGCTATACGCAGCGCACGATAGAAGAGATGCGCAAACGAAGCCCTCGCAAGGCGAGGGGGACAGTACACGTTTAAGATATGTATCGATGGTTGGCCCCTCCGCTGAGACAGCACTGATATTATGCAGTAGTCGTAAGGAAGATGCAGATCGAGGTAAATCTGTATCGCTGTGTAAGCTTTATGCACGAGGAGGCATGTGGTGGTGCCGCCTACTTAGGAGCAGTATCCAGAAAGGGATGGAGCAGGGCCAGATTCTTGGAGCGCCAAGACGGCCGGCTGAGAGCCAAGTGAGCTGAGGAAAAGGGAAAGATGTGAACGCTTTCGCCTGTTCCCGAAGCCTCCAGGGTTCCACTGTATGATTTTGAATTTAGACGCAATGTTTGAACGGGACGTACGATTGGTAGCCATCGTGACTCTCTTAGGTTTTATATTTGGTCCTCCATGTCCCGCTCAGAATCCTCAGAGGCAGGGAGGGGCACAGAGGCCGGATTGTCCGACGGCGGGGTGGTGGTAGCCACCTTACGACGACGCCGTGGAGCTGTACCCTCACTGCTCACCGAGCAGGAGCGGGAACGCGATGCCAATGGTTGAAACTGGGTGATTGCCCAGGCTTGAATAGCCTGGGTAACCTCTGCTACTATGCGCTGGACCGAGAAGCTGGTGAGGAGGTGATTAATCGAAGCTTCGACGCGCGTGAGGCATTCCTCTACGTGCGGGGTGCGCTCTTCGCTAGGGAGAGTTTGGTTAGCGGGCAAGATACCTGAGGTGCCCCAGGAGCCTCAAGAGCTTCTGGAGTAGATGTGGCACCGGTTCTGAGTGCTGGAGTACACATGGCTGCTTGAACCGGTGGTTTAATGGGAGTGGACTTAGCGCAAGGACTAAGCTTGGACGTAGCTGGCGTAGCCGCCTGGACAGAGGAGGCAATATCGGATGGCCTTGCAGTACACTGTTGTTGGGGTTGAAGTCGCCTATTTAAGAGTTCGAGTTGTTTAGTTAAAAGAGAATTTTGCTTTTGAAGTGCCGCAACTTGCTGGCGAAGGGCCGCAAGTTCGGGAGAAGGAGGATCGACAGAAGGGGGTGAGAGAGGCTTAGAAGCAGCTTTCCCTGCCCAACTGCTCACCTGAGGTACCGCCGCTGGTGCTTCGAGCGGTGGGAATGCTTGAGTGACCGCGTGGAGTGGTGGAGCCGAATGATGCAGGTTGCTGCCGCTGTCTGGCTGTGACGAACATGAGGTGGTCCCTCGAGGAGATGTTGAGGGCTGCTTGCGTTTCCGATATTTTCGATATTTTGCCGTGCAGCCATTGGACCCAGTCTCATGAGCGCCCTGGCAGAGGAGGCACTTGGGGTGGCATTCGTGGGCATTGAGACCTGCAGGTGCGGCGGTTCCACATTTGGCACACTGGGTTGGAGTGGGGTGAGGACACTGAGGTGGTGGGTGACCGATGGTACCGCACTTGGGGCAAACAGGGACCGTTTTCTTGTAGGCGCGGATATACGTCGCCACGCAGTGGTAGAAGAGGAAGCGGGGTAACTTCGTGCCCTCGAAAGTCACCACCGCCACCGCGGAACCTCCGAGTTTGCGGACCACGAGGATAGTACCTCGAGGCCAATGGAGTTCTGACTTTATCTTCTGCGGGCTTTCAGCAGGGTTTATGTTGATGACGCCCTTGCATGTATCTCCTGGTGCCTTGGCGTGGCCCAGAACGGGCAGCTGCTGATCCCCCACTTGCAGCTGGAAGTCCCCAAGGAGTCGCTGTGCCATAGGCATAATGGTGGTGCTACAGACCAAGATGTTTTGTTTCCAGATCGGCCACACTTGAATTTGCGCGGTAGTCCGGTCGCCGAGGTAGCTGCGAATGGCGTCGCCTGCGCGATCGGCCGGGACGAATGTGCGTAGCTCGCAGGGAACGCGGGGTTTCACTACAACGATGTAGTCGTCGCGAGAGAGGCGAGGAGGTTGACGCGGACGCCCCTTGCGTTGCATCGCTGGCTGCGAGGACGGAGCAGAGGTAGGCACACCACCGGAGGGATGGCGCGCCGGCGTTCCTTGCAAGGATGGGGAATGGTGGCCCGCTGTGGCGTCTCGTTGTTGTTGAGACGCAGACTTCGATTTCGCTTGCTTGCGTTGCCACAGTCTCACCATGTCGTCGAGGTATTCGTCTTCTGATGGCATAGTGTTTACGGAGGATGAAATCTCCATGAACAGCATTTGGCTTGAGGTAGGATCATAGCCCGTAACCACGTTAGCGGCCGCCATCGCTGGGCTGAGAGCCCTTAGCGAGGCGGCGTTGTAGCCGGGAGTGAAGGACGTCCCTCAAGTTGTCAAAACTGGACACACCTGGACGAAGGTGTTGTTTAGGCGAAGCGGACAACTTGGCGGTGACGATAAATCCAAGTTTCAGGGGTACCAAGGTGGATGTCCGCAGAAATAGCAGAAAATCTACGGAGGCGATGTGGAGTGCGTCCGTCACCATCGAGCGCTCGCAGCGCGCCCCCCCCCCTTACTACAGTAGACTCCTTGCGAGACACTCACACTATCTGGTTACCACCTCGTCTCACAACGACGGGAAAACAAGAGAGGTGAGCCACACTCATCAGTAAGAAATTCGCTAACATAGCACATGAGGTGTTACCCACCCGTAGCCGCCTAGAAGAAATACTCATCAAACTCGTACGAAACCATTTTTTAAAACAAAGCATTTTGATCCCCAACGTTTACAGCTCTCCGTCAGAGTACAGACCGTCTTCTCGTGCGCTCATGGCTAAAGCCACAACCCTCGCGTGAAACTCTCCGCTTGTTATAGCAGGAGACTTCAATGCCCTCCACCCGTCTTGAGGTTACCCACGGGCAACGGCAAAAGGCACTAATCTCACGCAAGCAATAGACGACCTGTCCACGCGCTCATAACGGATCACCGATTCCCTACGAGACTTGGCACATGGGTACAACGCGACACTACGCCGCACTTGGTATGTATTCGTAACATCACAGGCCACACGTATCCAATACGCAAGATAACCTGGGCAGCAATCACTCTCTCATGCGTACCGAACTACCCAATGCATCAGCCCCACCCCGTACATTCACACTAACGGCTTGTGATGCCTTCTCCACTCTTCGCAAAAACAACACAAAGGAACACAACACATTCACTCATCTACTCACTTCCATTCAGGAAGACAGCCTAAACAACAAAAACCATACAAAGAAACACCGAGGTCCCGAAAATAGACCCACACCTCGCACATTTCGTCGAGGAAAGAGCGCTAATACCTCGCTCTGCAAAACACAACGACTAAACAGACGCTTACAAAAACGTGTATCAATACTAAACGAAGATGTCGCCAAATATTGCATGGAGCTCACAAGACTCCAATGGCATGAACTCTGCTCGGCGGTCGACGGCCGCTTGTGAACTGTGGGTAAATGCAACTTTCTAAAATGCATGCCTGACGACCGCCAAACAGAAGACAACCAGAGCCATGCCATAGGCCATCTCCTATACTCGCGCAAAAAGACCGGAGGAACGAAATCATTGTTCTTGAAGAAATTGCCAAATGACACCTTCCCCTAATGACTGCACAACCTACCGACTTCCCCCAAGTAGAATGTGAAACAATACCCGAACTCGACGCCACCTTCACGGAGTCTGAAGTTCTAGAAGCATTACACAACCTCCACAGTCAATCGCCCACGGGTCCTGACGAGGTAACCACCTGCCAGTTACGAAATTTAGACGACCAAGCCATCACAATACTCACACAATACTTTAACCACATGTGGGAAACTGGCCAGGTACCTGAACAATGGTGCAGGGCCCCGGTAATCTTTAAACCAGGTAAACCACCAAACTTCGAGAATCTGCGTCTAATTTCCCTCCAGTAATGTATAGGCAAAGCAGCTGAACATAGCATTATAAATCGTGTGTCGCGTTGCACAGAGGATCACGAACCCTTCCCTTTCAACATTGCTGGGTTCCGTCCGCATTTCTCACCACAAGACGTGATGCTATTACTAAAGAAGCAGACCTTCGACTCAACAACGAGAGATGTCCGTGGCATCCTCACCATAGATCTTACTGGAGCATTGGACAGCCTCTCCCACCAATTTATACTGGAATTCATTGCCAGCCTTCATCTCGGGAAAAAGATTCCAGGCATACATTCGTTCTTTACTACAAGACCGAAAAGGCCAGCTTCGAATATCGCAACTCATCTCCGACACTTACACATCAGGTTCCAATGGGACACCACAAGGGCAGTCAATTCTCCACTCCTATTTAGTAGAGCAATGAAGGGACTGTCTCACAAACTCCGCGGTATCTCTAACATAAACCATGTTATATACGCAGATGATATCACCGTCTGGTGCCCGAGAGGTTCTTTGGGAGAGTTAGAGCAGGCCCTTCAAACTGCTCTCGATACCACAGAAACATACATCAAAAACACTGAACTCGCACTGTCACCCACGGAAAAAGAGTTCCCACTATACCGGCCATCGCGCCAAGGCGTCCGTAATTTAACGCCCCTATAGGAGCTACCCATAGCACTACACGCCAAAGACAGGCAACGAATGCCCTGCGTGGACCTCATACGCATGCGCGGCCTCCTATTCGAGGCCACTGGCTGCCATGCATGAAAAATAACACACAACGCAGCTAACATAGAAAACATGCTCCAACTCATTCAGCCAGGCTCGGGTCATAGACGAGGCCTTTGAGAGGCCAACATTTTGTGCATATATCACGCGGTACTGATGAGCCAAATCAATTACGTCGCCTCTGCCCACAGCTGGACGCAAATGGGAAATATGAAACTAAACACACTCAGGCGCGAAAGCATAAAACAAGTCCGTGATTTACCCCCAACCCCGAGAACTTCCCGTCTTGATCAACTGGTCATGCACAACAATATCGAAGAATTGATCGAGGCCCAGACGACAACCCAACTGATCCACCTCTCCTCCACCAAGGCAAGTCACAGACTTCTAAGCCAGGCTGGCATGTCCTCACATCCCTACCTTAAACGTGCAGTGGCCCTCCCCAGAGCCGTTCGCGCTACCTGCATGGGAATCCAATTTCCGCGAAATGTTCACCCGCAACAGAACAAAGGCAGACGCCTGGCCTGCGCTCACGCAATCCTCTACCGTACCGCTAGAATCAGAACTACCGCTTGAAATTAGTACCGCTATTATCAGAACGCTAGAACCATCCTTGTCGATGCGGCACAATACAATAACTACCTCCGCACTCGCGGTAGTAGATGGCGATGGAGGCCTGCGCTCATCCGCCTTGGCTAGGCTAACAACGAGCGCCATAGCCGAGCAGGTCGCTATAGCTTTAGCAATGATGGACCCCTCACACACTCATGTCTTCACAAACTCTCGCGCCACAATTTGGGCTTACAAAAGCGGCAGCATCGCTCAAAGAAATGCCCACATTCTACAAACGCGAGAATGCATGAGCTTGCATTACCTCTCTTTGTTCCCGGCCCACATGCGCAAAGACGTCCACTCACAACAACCCAACCTCAACGAAATCGCTCATGAGCGAGCGCAAAAACTGACTCGATGTGACGATCAATCAGCCACCGAAGAACTGGGCCCAGACGTACAATTTAAAGACCGATTACTCACGTTCCACAAAATTTCCTCCTACAACCAAAACGACCGAATCGAATACCCTTTACAACATGCAAAGCTCGAATGCGCGCATGCAAGACGTAGCTTTTCGCGTGCTACAATCGAGATCGTACCCATCAAGGGCCGACTCAGCCTTTACAACTCGGACATAAAAATTCACAAAGCCCAGACTACTCAGAAGCGTACTGTTTACTCGAACAGATGTTCTGCATATGTTCCGCGTTACCTCGAGAACCTCTATCCAGTGAGTCCGACTGGGAGGAGGCACTCAGGACCACAATTACCCAAACCAACGAAATGCATTCCAGAGGGCCCAAGAACTGACGCAACGCCGCATCAATGCAAACGGAACGTTTTCATGGTCTAAGTGATCCTTCATGTTCACAAGCTGATAGCTAGGTTTATTGAAGGGCATGTGCGCAATGCAAGCGACATGACTTGAAAAGATACGGTTTAGTATTTCACTTCTCCAAGAAAAAAATTCAGCCGAACCCACTCATATTCAAAATGGACGTTATGCGTAGCATCCGAGGGGAAGGAGAACATGTTTTGAAGTTTTTCACTCAACGACAGGTCATAAATTGACCTTAAATATATATACATATGTTTCACATGCCAACATACGTTAAAAGTTGAAGATGTTTGTATAACCAGTTGTTCGCATTTGCGCAGCGATGCAAACGTTCTGCTTGCATCGCTGCGGCGTTCTGTCAGTTCTTCGGCCCTCTGAACTGTCTTACGTTGGTTTCTGCGCAAATGCAACAACTCCCAAATTACGAGTCTTATAAGCGCGTGGGCAGGAGAGACTACGCTCGTGGAGGCAGAGCTTCAAGGAATCGACACCTTTTAGAGATCGCTCGACGCATGCTCGTCGCGGCATCTTGCCACTGCTAACAAAAACGCGCTTAAGTTTTGAGGTTCTAAGGAGTGCAAAACACTGTAGGTTGTATTCAAATGACTTGCCGTCTAAATGCTTGCGATGGTATGGTGTATTTAAATGGCTTGCCGTAGCCTTCCAGACAACGTGTGCTTCATGGCGCAGTGGTTAACGCCACGCCCTGAGAATCGAGAGGTCACTGTTTCGATTTAGTGCTGCCAATGCTCGCCTTCTGCTTTTTTGTTGCGAAGCAGCTCTTTGACTAGCCTGTGTTACGCTGTCCCTCCGTTCGCATCGCTTCCCTGCCGTGCGCTTTCCACAGTCAGCTCTCTCTCGCTTCCCCCTCTCCACTGCTCGCAACGCTAGAGCCCACACCTCACGTGGGCATAATCTCACACGCGCGACCTCTATCCTTCCGTCGGAGAGAAAAAGCCGCGAATTGGCGGGTGCATGTGCCGTGCCCGCTTCGAGAATCTTGTGGTGCCCGACACAGTGGACAGCACGCGGCTGCTTGCCACGAGATCGCTTTGACGGGCAGGAAGCCGTCGCGACATGTTTCCAGCAAGTGTGCGCGTACCTTTCCCGGCTGTCGCCGGCCTTGCGAGAATGAGCAAAGCTGATCGCGTTCGCGATTGGCGACGTCAAAACCGACGAGGTGCGAGCCAAGGAAGCAGAGCGCAAGCTTTGGCATTTAGAAGACCAGCGTCACTAACGAGGTGTGACCCAAGAACACGTATCACTTCCGAGAATACAAACGGTGTGCGGGTAACACCAACGAGACGCGAGTCAAGGAAGCCATGTGCGTCTTGAACGCGTCCCGCCTCCCAACTCTTTGCATTTCAAAGCAACGTTTAGGCGAGTAAACGCTAAAACGAGTTTTCACTTCAAACCGCGATCGGCCATATCATGCTGCGTGCGTTGGTTCTCGTGATTACTTCAAACCAATCTTCCAGCACCCACGTCGCCGCCAATTTAAACCGGCTCAACGCCGTGCGCACCGCTGCTGCTTCGCTTCTCATCAGGGTTCCCTTTGGGGAGATGGTTCATTTTTAAAACACGTTATTCTTTCTTGGCGTACTTCAACAGAAAATGTTTGGTCTGTCTGTCTGTCTGTCTGTCTGTCTGTCCGTCCGTTTGTCTGTTTGTCCGCCTTAACGATACCACCAATGGCTCCAAACAATACCATAAACGGCCAACCCATTCGCAGTGCCCACCGATATTGTTCCAGTGTTCAGATTTCTGCAATTGTGAATAAAAGTGAACATTGCGCACATCTGGGCCACCATAACAAAACGTCACTATTCTGTATGTGTGTCTTTAAACTAGAGAAGGCATACATAAGTAATTCTAAGGACCTTAGCGTTTATCGCACTGCGCTGACAATGAAACGCTAAGCTCAAAAAGGAGTTTCCGAGCCATCGCTAAGACAACACGTGTGTGGCACCTGTTCGCCGCTTCGCTTTTTACACTTTATCGCCTCTGAGACAGGCGCGCGAACCTTCTTTTGTTTTTGAAGATAACTGCCAGATGGCGCTCGTGTTTGACGTGTCTCGAAGCACTCGTTCGCCTTTACTGCATGGGTTGAGAAACTTTAATGCAGCACCTCGAGCATACAGTTCACCGATATTTTCACGCAGAACGTCAAATGAACGCTTCGTTACCTATCTTTAGACGCAAGACTAAAACAAGCAGACGCGGAGCCAAGTTTTTTTTTGGAATCTCTTAGTATATTGAAATGTCTCTTCCGTGACGGAAGTCAGTCAGTGGAGCCTTAGAAGACCACGTCATAAAGCACTTTTTTTTTAAATTAGTAAATGAAAAACACCAAGGGCACGGCGGACTTTGAACACAGATTCTCCTTGTGCCCAACCAGTATTCTAGCCAAGTCACATGCAGGTGTTTGAAACTACGTTGTGAACTGACCTTAGGGAAGCTTGATTCCCGCAAAAGAATTGCGTTAATATATGATTAATGAAGTGTTTTGGAACAGCAAAGGAAGAAGTAGGAGCCACACAATGCAAACTGCCTAACAAGTTTTTCATCAAATTACACCAACTACAAAGGTCTTAGACATAATAGTTGATCCTCGACAACCACCATACTCATTGAATGTGAGTGCTGGGTACCACGCTGCCTCGAAGGAGGACAAAATACCACACAAAATTGGGGATGACTAGTGGAGCAGTGGCTAGCACGCCAGCGTGCTTGTAGAAGTTACCAAAAGAGTGTTCAAAAAGCTTTGAAAGGCCACCCTTCCTCCTTTTGTTGTGACTGAACTTGGTGGTTCACACACGCTTTTTTTAGCCTGACGACTGAGCACACTATCAACAGAAACGATAAAAAATATACTCTAGTTTAGTACGTCAGAGTTTAGCGTAAAAAGCAAGCTAAACCTCTTGCCTGCTGAATCTGAAATGAACAGGAAACCTGTATGGGCCTCAAGCATTCTCTGTTTTTTTCAGCTTGACTTTGTCAGGGGCCACAGCTACATCTTTATCAAGATACTTGACAAGAGAAATTTACGAATGCACAGGATACAAACTAAATAAACGAATAGAGCAACCCCGTAAGCTGGTTTTTACATAATTATTTTAGGTATAGGACGGTTGATTAAAACTTGACACTAGGAAGAGTAATTCAACAATTCGTCCATACTACTACTCTCAGGAAGGCACCTGAAAGAACAGCAGCATTTCCACAAATTGTCACAGGTGACGGAGAAATGCTTTTGTTAGTATATTAGCGCCAGCTATAGTTTGAACGAAATAAGCAGTACTGCGAAATAATTGCATTCTTGAGAAGATTGGCGTTGAAGAATGAGGATAGTAATGACCAGTGGGTCTGCTTAACAAGACAATATGTATGCTGTAGTGTTTCAAGATGGCCAATCGTTAGCTACTGCGGTGACTAAAGACAGCCAGCGGTCAACTATAGCGAAAAGAAACTTCCGACTTTCCCCTTCAAATTTGAGATAATTCAATACCAATCGCAGTTATAGACGCATTCGGAGACTCGGTTGACCAAAACTCACTATACTCCGGATGTTATTTGTAGTAATTACAATTCACAAGACAGCTTCGCGACATCCTTCAAAAAGGTCATGACATGGTCACTCTCAATGGACGGTTTTTGGCGAAAAACGAAGGTAGGGGGTCAAATATGCTTGTACACGTGAGAAAACGGCCCTGTAAGAGACTATTTTAGTCCATATTATAAGCCGTAGAACTATCGAGCCGTAAATGACTAGAGTATAAAGTTGGGCATGTTGGTAAGTCATAGTTGATCGACGTAGCGCGTTTAGAAACACAGGACAAGGGAAGGAACAGAAGGGAGCGCTTACTTCCAACAAAATTTTATTTCGAGGAGCGTACATATACATGCTCACGAAATTCGAATACAACAGATAAACATATGAAAAACCCTCTATTGGCCATGCGCTAAAAACTTAAGATCTCAAAAACGACAATTCTTTTTCACAAAGACCGAGAGAAGAAGTGCTGACGCAGTTCAGCCTTAATCTACTAATCTTTTCGCGCTCCCTTCCGTCCCTTTCCTTGTCCTGTGTTTCTAAACGCGCTACGTCGATCAACTGAGCTGTAAAGTACGCCCACCGCAGGCGACCGTCATTTTGTAAATGCGTACGTTACGTCACAAGCCGGAGGAGCAGTGTCGTCGTCTGCTACCATACAACACCTTCTGCACGCGGTCAGTGTTGCAAGTTTTGCTTACCACGTGGTCCACCCATATCAGTGGGCTGGAATTGTTGCGGTGTGTTACCAATACCATCGCCACATGCAGTGACGTCGTCGTGTACGTTGCGCATTTTAAGCTCGACTACATCGCCAACAGCTCTAGTGAGGAATAAAGCGTCGAAGACGGTGTGAACCAGGATTCCGACGGCCAAAATAATGTGAGAGACGTTGCAGACGGCTTTCTGCAATGATTAGTAGTTTTATTTGTCGCGTGTAAAATTGAAAAGTGAGCTTGGAATATGGAGGTTCGTCAGCGCTGCATTCTCGAGCAGTTGCCAGTTGCTACTTAGCGCCGTGAAACTGGCAAAGCGTGCAGATTTTTGTTTTCTGACATGGGTGCATGCATGGATTTTGGCACTGAACATAATAAATAAGCTGTCCTAGCAATGCTGCTTTTTGGGACCATTTTTCATCGGTTTTTGCGTGTAGCATAGGTATACTTGAGCGGAAGCACGCAGCATTTCAGTGCGGAGCTAGGGTTGCTCACGATAGTCATTTTGGACAAATCTTTGCTTAAATTCTGTCGATTGCATTCTGTTTCGGTAAACAAAATAGCTAGTGTGACGCTCAACTACGGCACTGCCTGCGAGAAGTTTCAAAATATTTATCGGCAGTGGCAAGCAGCATATGCAATGCGCCTTCACAGGAAACTTTTTGACCTCTAAAATCGCTTGCTGCAAGTACTAATGCTCCATGAGTGACTTGGTGGCATTGTTTCAACCGCTAAAACTTATTTAGTTCTAGTGGTAAGTTGAACAACGCAAAAAAGGTCGATTGCGACCGCAGCTGACCGTTAAACACTATCGTCCTCCAGAACATAGACCGTTCAGCAGCTCGCACAGCAAGTGCTCCGAGACATCATGGCTAGCGATCGCGCCAATATTGCGCGACTCTCAGTCCACTTGCTCGTTTATAAAAATATTCGTATGTAAATTAACAGCTCGTCCGAATTTGCTCAAGTTTCGCCAGCTGGTATGTAGACGTACAAGAATCAACACACACAACATGGATTATGGTTCAAAGCTAGGTGTCGTGACGCTTTTAGGACAAACTTGTGCCCAGTTGTCCAGAAATACTCGACAAGCTTCGTGTGCGATGGCGTTGCATGGGTGTTTAAACTACGATTCAGTTCTTGGTGTTCATAAAGCCACGTGAATTATCTTGGTATTACCAACTATGTAGGTTTCGTCGCCATTTCCGCATTCTACATTGTAGACAACTCTACTCGAATTTTATGTTAATAAGGGATGTTTGAGGTTCACGAGCACAATTCCCCATTTCTGATGGTGCTTAAAGCAATGCTGTATGTCGAGGGAACGCACACTTCGTCAAGCAGAGTTTGAAGGGCTTTGAACATAGAGAAAAATGAAATCAGGCATCACTTTTGTTAATGATGTTACTAGAGCACTTTTCAATTGTTCTTCTAGGTGTCTTAGTAAATGTGCTTTGATACTGCAGTTGTTCCAGTGCATCAACCACAGTTTCCTCTGCTTGTAATGTAACGGCAACAACTGACTATAAAGCGTACAATATCAAGTGGCATGTATGTATCCACAACGGGCAGCTTTCATTCCGTTCGGGGATATGAGCGAAATCATAAAGAAGTGGCAAAAAGATAACTACTGGTGAAGAAACGTCAATGAGTTTTTGCCTATTATTGTTGGCTTAAAGAGGAGGAAAAGCTTTACACTCTATTGTGTTAACAAAAGCCTGTCTGCGGAACAGAACAATTAACTTGTAAAAAAAGCAAAACATTTTCTGTTTTGGGTACTTAAACCTGTTCAGATAATTTATGAAACAGCTGTGGTTCTAAACAATGCTCAAGCGGCACCGGCAAGCCATGGGTGGCTGGCCTGAGTAGACATCCCTTCTTATGGTTGAAGCCCAAAGGCTCGTTGCATCATCTGTAGATGTATATAATGAACGAAATTCATTAAATAAATATAGTTCACCTTTTGTGTTGTGCTAGATTCACATAAATATAGAGCAATATGCCAGGTACATCGCACAAAATCTAGTCTTTTCAGGATAACAGGCTGGCAAGCTGCAAAGTACAAGCCACTAGCTGATGTAGTCTTGGGAGCTTGCGTTTAAATACGAACTAAAAACTGCTTGACCTATAGTAAAACCAAGCGAGATATTAAAAGCAGAATGTAAAAACCAAAACTACATCAGGGTGCGGGGCCATCATCAGACTTCCGATTTCGGAGAGGTAGTTGTTAAATTGGGTCTTGTCTAATTGGTTCTGCGGATAACCCATGGCCAGTGACAGGTTGAGAAAAAAAATTCACCTTCCGCCTTGTCACATGCTTTGCGAAGGCGCTCTGCACGCGCGCGCCAATACGCGTGTTGTGCCAGCCTCGCAGCATCAGAACCTGCATGAAAAAATTTGAGGCATCAATCAAACGACTTTGGGCAAACTGTCAAAATTAGGTAGATAAAATGATATCTATATTACCTGTTCGATGTCTTAGTTCTTGTATAACACAAATAAGCAATATTGAGTTTGTGAAAAAGACAATAATAAAAACGAAAGCATACAGGATGTTATTTGGAGCGATAGCGGTTCTTGGTAATAACCAGTATATCAATCTGTGGCTCCTACTATAAAAAATGCCATCGTAGCGCACAGCTGACAACTTCCCCATATGAAAGATTGAGGGTGTCTAGGGCCCGCCGTGCATTCCTGGCTGCGGCGCTTTGCAGCGACCTCAGCAGTGACGTTATAGACAGATTATTTGGGGTACATTTTAAGCATCATAAAAGGTGCACCAAGAACCGCCACATGAACGTGACCGACTACATGCTGAACGCGACCCGCTACCGGCTGAACGAGTCCACTGACCTGCTTGACAGTGTAGACTAATCCTTACCTTCGCTCACCATCACTACGCTGCTGTTTTCTGTCACTCCTGTGTCGCTGACCAAACGTACTCGAACTCTCTGGAGACTCAAAACTATCTCCTCTAACTCAGGATGCATGGCTGGGTCATTGTCTACCGTTACTTACTGCAAGACGAGCTAGTTGGTTTTAGTGCATCGTAACTTACCTTCGGCGCCATTTGAAATTTTGAAGCAGACTCTGAAACTACGATGGTGCGCATATGCAGCATGTGACAAGATTGATGTATATATGTGATGAGGCCCCCCGACGGCGCTAAGAATTGAGGCAACGGAGTGGTAGCGAAAACGCGCAAGCACGTGCATAAAGCATCAGCTTCGCCTCACTGCACATGCCCGCGTGACACGCACAATAGAAGAAAGAACAGGCCACGTTAGCAGATCAGAGAGAGCCAGAAGCTCGAAAGACTCGTTGGCCTGGCCGGACGGTAACGTTCAGGAGGGCAATCTTGCTCGAGGTACCTCGTTGGACGTTTACGCCCGAAGGATTCCGTACACGGCACATCTGCTCTGGCACCCAGTGGACGCAGACCTTCCTAGATGAAACAAGTTTCTAAGGTAGCGTCACTAATTGTTCTCGAGCCGTCCAACCCACTCTCTCGCTTAACCCTTTGTTTCTCTGCCATCCCCCTCTGTAATCGGTGCCCAGGCAGCACAGAACGTTGGCCCGATGTTGGGGATAGATTTGCAGTTCATGGCCCAAGATTGGCCCAGGTTGATAACGTACCGCCAATAATGGCAGTGTCAGTCGAATATAACAATAATCTCGGAACAGCATTGACAACGTACCACCAATAATGGCTGTGCCAGCTGAAAAGAATGGTGATGTAAAACCAGCATTGACAATGTTCCGCAAATAATGGTTGTGCCAGTCGAATATAACGGTGATGTGGGACCAGCATTCAGAACTTTCCGCCAATATTGGCCGTACCAGCGTATTAGAATGGCCACATTGGACCGAAATGTACACCCAGCAGCCAATATGTGCGGAGCAATGCAATTAGGTTGACATTATTGGCCCATCGTGTGAACGCTTTGCCGGCGCCGGCTAAAGAGTCAACTGCGTTGGCATAACATGGACTGGTATGAGCTAAATTCTGCGTCTGCTGCTTTTGGCGCTGTTCTGGTTCAACTCACGTGTCGATTTTTCAAGTTCGAGAGAGTAATATGCCGGGCGCATGAGTAATACATTTTTGTATATATTTTGCATGAGTAATATTATATCGAGTGCTTTGTCTCCGTGGGTCGTCGCGAGTTACAATTTTGCTGTGGAACGTTTTCTTGTTGATTATTTTGATATATATACATTGCCCTGCTGTAGCCAAAACATCAGCTATGTTACACAGTACGAAGACCTAATTGAGCCCGGCCGCAGTACTACGCACAAAAAACATTTCCGTGAGTTCATATGCGCTGATGCATAGAACACATACCACGTAGGCTAAATCGTTTATATACAAGAAACTCGCATGATTACGGCGTCGTGTTTTTTATCATATACAGAACCACAGACCCCTCTCCGAACCCCTCTCTCCTTCTTTTTAAGGATGTGGAAAGAAGTAAGTGCTCTGCACAGACCGTGCAAGCTGGTTCCTATAAAGTAGAAAGTTTTATTTCACACTCGCTGTCCTTTATTCATTTTGCGTTTAGTGGGTTGGCTAAGGCCAGCTGGATGTCTTTCGAGAAGTCAATGGACGTACACGTTACAAACCAGGAAGTGTGTCGAAAATTGCTGTAATCTCCAGAACATGAGGAGCATCATTTGCCAGCTGGCGTCAGGACTGGTCCACAAAAGTAAAAGGCAATATCTATGAATAAATCTTAAGCTACGAGTGACTGTTTGTAGTACCGAAGACTGTTGCCTGTGGTGTCAGCAGCTGTGCATTTTTTGTATATTTCGCATGTGAGATCTTAAAATTTTTTCTCACAGTGTTTCTTGATTTAGCTCAGTCATAAATTTATAATTTCACTTCTCCGGACTCAGTGCAGAAGAGCAAACAGAATTTTAGTTATCAGCGAATAACTAGTTCATTTGTTTTAATTTTCACATACTCTGTGTGCACTTTTCTGGTGTATGTTCCTTCAGGAAGTCCTATAATCAGTGTGAGAGTCAAACAGAAATGAAAGCAAGGAACGGCTCAGCTGGCCAAAGTAGCTGGTGCATATCACTCTTCCCATATTTTATACCTTTGTGTCTTACACTGCTCTACACACAAGAAGTTCTCATTGATTTTCATGATCATGGAGTATGTGGACATGTTTCCTCAAGGCTTTTCAAACTGAAACGACCCTTATCACTTTTTGTTTGACATGGAGATCAAGATATTTATCTTATCTGTATTATCGATGGCTGAAGTGGTCACGTCAACCAGAAAGGCAGTTTAATCGATGAGCCACTAAAGGCACAAAAGTTCAAGATGGGGGCTTCATAGTTCATGTAGAAGTAGAATGTGAAACAATACCCGAACTCGACGACACCTTCACGCAGTCTGAAGTTCGCGAAGCATTACACAACCCCCACAGTCAATTGGCCCCGGGTCCTGACGAGGTAACCACCTGCCAGTTACGAAATTTAGACGACCAAGCCATCACAATACTCACACAATACTTTAACGACATGTGGGAAACTGGCCAGGTACCTGAACAATGGTACAGGGCTCCGGTAATCTTTCTATCAAAACCAGGTAAATGACCAAACTTCGACAATCTGCGTCCAATTTTCCTACAGTAATGTATAGGAAAAGCATCTGAACATACCATTCTGACTCGTGTGTCGCGATGCACAGAGGATCACGAACCCTTCCCTTTCAACATTGCTGGGTTCCGTCCGCATTTATCACCACAAGACGTGATGCTATTACTAAAGAAGCAGACCTTCGACTCAACAACGAGAGATGTCCGTGGCATCCTCGCCCTAGACCTCACTGAAGCATTCGACAGCCTCTCCCACCACTTTATACTGGAAATAATTGCCAGCCTTCTTCTCGGAAAAAATATTCCAGGCATACATTCGTTCTTTACTACAAGACCGAAAAGACCAGCTTCAAATATCGCAACTCATCTCCGACATTTACACATCAGGTTCCAACGGGACACCACAAGGGCAGTCAATTCTCCACTCCTATTTAATCGAGCAATGAAGGGACTGTCTCACAAACTCCGCGGTATCTCTAACATAAATCATGCTATATACGCAGATGACATCACCGCCTGGTGCCCGAGAGGTTTCTTGGGAGAGTTAGAGCCGGCCCTTCAAACTGCTCTCGATTCCACAGACACATACATCAAAAACACTGGACTCGGACTGTCACCCACGAAATCAAAGTTCCCACTATACCGGCCATCTCGCCAAGGCGTCCGTAATTTAACGCCCTTGTAAAAACTACCCATAGCACTACACGCCAAAGACAGGCCACGAATGCCCCGCGTGGACTAAATACGCATTCTCGGCCTCCTAGTCGAGGCCACTGCCTGCCATGCATGAATATTAACACACATCGCAGCTAAAACGGAAAACATTCTCCAACTCATTCAGCGAGGCTCGGGCCACAGACGAGGCCTTTGATGTTGTAGGCCCGTGTGCTCAAATTTGCGTGCACGTTAAAGAACCCCAGGTGGTCGAAATTTCCGGAACCCTCCACTACGGCGTCTCTCATAATCATATACTGGTTTTGGGACGTTAAACCCCACATATCAATCACACGAGGCCTTTGAGAGGCCAACATTTTGTGCATATATCACGTGATACTGATGAGCCACATTAAATACGTCGCCTCTGCCCACAGGTGGACGCAAGTGGGAAATATGAAACTTAACACGCTCATGCGCAAAAGCATAAAACAAGTCTTTGGTTTACCCCCAACCCCGAGTACTTCCCGTCTTCATCAACTGGGCATGCACAACAACATCGATGAAATGATCGAGGCCCAGACGACGACCCAAGTGATCCACCTCTCCTCCACTAAGGCAGGTCACAGACTTCTAAGCCAGACTGGCATGTCCTCACATCCCTACCTGAAACGTGCAGTAACCCTCCCCAGAGCCGTTCGCGCTACCTACATGGTAATGCAATTTCCGCGAATTGTTCACCCGCAACAAAACAAAGACAGATGCCTGGCCTGCGCTCGCGCAATCCTCTACCATACCGCTAGAATCAGAACTATTGCTAGAAATCAGTACCGCTAGCATCAGAACGATAGAACGATCTTTGTCAATGCGGCGCAATACAATAACTACCTCCGCACTTGCGGTAGTAGATGGTGATGGAGGCCTGCGCTCATCCGCCTTGGCTAGGCTAACAACGAGCGTCATAGCCGAGGAGGTCGATATAGCTTTAGCAATGATAGACCCCTCACACACTCACGTCTTCACAGACTCTCGCGCCACCATTCGGGCTTACGAAAGCGGCAGCATCTCTCAAAGAACAGCCCACATTCTACAAACGTGAGAATGCATTAGCTTGCATTACCTCTCTTTGTTCCCGGCCCACATGTGCAAAGACATCCACTCACAGCAACACAACCTCAATGAAATCGCTCATGATCGAGCGCGAGAACTGACCCGATGTGACGATCAATCAGCCACCGAAGAACTGGGCCCCGACGTACAGTTTAGTGACCGATTACTCACGTTCCACGAAATTCCCTCCTACAACCAAAACGACAGAATCGAATACCCTTTACAACATGCAAAGCTCGAACGCGCGCAAGACGTCGCCTTTCGCGTGCCACAATCGAGATCGTACCCATCAAGGGCCGACTCGGCCATTACAACTCGCACATAAAAATTCACAATGCCCAGACTGCTCAGAAGCGTACTGTTTACTCGAACAGATGCTCTGCATATGTTCCGCGTTACCTCGAGAACCTCTATCCAGTGAGTCTGACTGGGAGGAGGCACTCAGGACCCCAATCTCCCAAACCAACGAAAGGCAGTCCAGAGGGCCCAAGAACTGACGCAACGCCACATCAATGCAAACGGAACAATTCCATGGTCTAAGTGATCCTTCATGTTCACAAGCTGATACCTAGGTTTATTGAAGGGCATTTGCGCAACGCAAGCGACATAACTTGAAAAGATACAGTTTAGTATTTCCAAGAAAAAAATTCAGCAGATCCCACTCATCTTCAAAATGGACTATAATCGAAGCATCCGAGGGGAAGGAGAACATGTTTTGAAGTTTTATACTCAACGACCGGTCATAAATTGACCCTAAATATATGTACATATGTTTCACATGCCAACATATGTTAAAACGTTGAAGATGTTTGTATAACCATTTGTTCGCATTTGCGCAGCGATGCAAACGTTCTGCTTGCATCGCTGCGGCGTTCCGTCAGTTCTTCGGCCCTCTGAACTGTCTTACGTTGGTTTCTGCGCAAATGCAACAACTCCCAAATTACGAGTCTTATAAGCGCGTGCGCAGGAGAGGCTATGCTCGTGGAGGCAGAGCTTCAAGGAAGCGACAACTTTTAGAGATCGCCCGATCGCCCGACGCATGCTCATCGCGGCATCTCGCCACTGCTAACAAAAACGCGCTTAAGTTTTGAGGTTCTAAGGAGTGCAAAACACTGTAGGTTGTATTCAAAGGGCTTGCCGTCTAAATGCTTGCAATGGTATGGTGTACTTAAATGGCTTGCTGTAGCCTTCCAGACAACGTGTGCTTCATGGCGTAGTGGTTAGTGCCGCGCCCTGAGAATCGAGAGGTCACTGTTTCGATTTAGCGCTGCCAATGCTCTCCTTCTGCTTTTTTGTTGCGAAGCAGCTCTTTGACTAGCCTGTGTTACGCTGTCCCTCCGTTCGCATCGCTCCCCTCCCGCGCGCTTCCCGCAGTCAGCTCTCTTTCGCTTCCCCCTCTCCGCTGCTCGCAACGCTAGAGCCAACGCCGACTAAATTTCAAAGCCGAAAGGCTGCCGCTGTGACGTCAGAGGTTGGGGGCCCAGTTGCCCAACTGAGCATGCTCAGTAAGACATTTTTTCCACATCTATTATTCGGCCCAATCAAGCCGCAGCAGCTGCGAGAGCGGGAGCGTTGGTTCTCCTAAAACGTGAACGAAACACAGGCTTTCTGCCGCGTTCGCGGCGTAACTGGGCCCCCACCCTTCGACGTCACTGCGGCAGCCTTTCGACCTTGAAATTTAGTCGATGTGACTAGAGCCCACACCTCACGTGGGCATAATCTCACACGCACCACCTCTATCCTTCCGTCGGCGAGAAAAAGCCGCGAATCGGCGGGTGCATGTGCCGCGCCCGCTTCGAGAATCTCGTGGTGCCGACAAAGTGGACAGCACGCGGCTGCTTGCCACGTGATCGAAGTGAAGGGCAGGAAGCCGTCGCGGCATGTTTCCAGCAAGTGTGCGCGTACCTTTCCCGGCTGGCGCCGGCCTTGCGAGAATTAGAAAAGCTGATCGCGTTCGCGAAAGGCGATGTCAAAACCGACGAGGTGCGAGCCAGGGAAGCCGAGAGCAAGCTTTGGCATTTAGAAGACCAGCGACAGCGACGAGGTGTGACCCAAGAATACGGATAGCTTCCCAGAATACAGACGGTGTGCGGGTAACACCAACGAGACGCGAGTCAAGAAAGCCATGTGCGTCTTGTACGCGTCCCGCCTCCCAACTCTTTGCATTTCAATGCAAGGTTTAGCCAAGAAAACACTAAAACGAGTTTTCTCTTCAAACCGCCATTGGAAATATCATGCTGCGTGCGTTGGTTCTCGTGATTACTTCAAACCGTTCTTCCAGCACCCACGTCGCCGCCAATTTCAACCGGGTCAACGCCGTGCGCACCGCTGCTGCTTCGCAACCTATAAGGGTTCCCATTGGGGAGATGGTCCATTTTTAAAACACGTTAGTCTTTCTTGGCGTACTTCAACAGAAAATAATTGGTCTGCCTGTCTGTCTGTCTGTCTGTCTGTCTGTCTGTCTGTCTGTCTGTCTGTCTGTCCGTATGTCTGTCTGTCCGTCCGTTTGCCTGTTTGTCCGCCCTAACGATACCCCCAATGGCTCCAAACAATACATTAAACGGCCAACCCATTCGCAGTGCCTACCGATATTGTTCAAGTTACAGCGTTCAGATTTCTGCAACTGTGAATTAAAAGCAAACATTGCGCACATCTGGGCCACCATAACAAGACATCACTATTCTGTATGTGTGTCTTTATACCAGAGAAGGCATACATAAGTAATTCTAAGGACCTTAGCGTTTATCGCCGTGCGCTGACAATGTAACGCTAAGCTCAAAAAGGAGTTTCTGAGGCATCGCTAAGACGACACGTTGGTGGCCCCTGTCTGCCGCTTCGCTTTTTACACCTTATCGCATCTGAGACAGGCGCGCGAACCTTCTTTTGTTTTTGAAGATAACTGCCACATAGCGCTCGTGTTTAAGGTGTCTCGAAGCACTCGTTCACCTTGACTGCATGGGGTGAGAAAATTTAATGCACCACCTCCAGCATACAGTTCACCGATTTTCTCGCGCAGAACATCAAATGAACGTTTCGTTACCTATCTTAAACGCAAGACTATCGTCTTTGTACGACATTTTCACTAAAACAAGCAGATGAGGGGCGAAGTTTTTTCTTTGGAATCTCTTAGTATATTGAAATGTCACTTCCGCGACGGAAGTCAGTCAGTGGAGCCATAGGAGACCACGCCATAGTGCACTTTTTTTTAAAAACTTAGTAAATGAAAAACATCAAGGGCACGGCGGACATTGAACACAGATTCTCCGTGTGCCCAACCAGTATTCTAGGCTAGTCACAAGCAGGTGTTTGAAACTCCGTTGTGAACTGACCTTAGGGAGGCTTGATTCCCGCAAAAGAATTGCGTTAATATATGATTAATGAAGTGTTTTGGAACAGCAAGGGAACAAGTAGGTGCTACACAATGCAAACTGCCTAACAAGTTGTTCATCAAATTACACCCGCTACAAAGGTCTTAGACATAATACTTGATCCTCGACAACCACCATACTCATTGAATGTGAGTGCTGGGTACCCCGCTGCCTCGAACGAGGACAAAATACCACACCAAATTGGAGATGACTAGTGCAGCAGTGGCTAGCACGCCAGCGTGCTTGTAGAAGTTACCAAAAGAGTGTTTAAAAGGCTCTGAAAGGCCACCCTTCCTCCTTTTGTTGAGACTGTACTTGGTGGTTCACACACGCTTTCTTTATACTGACGACTGAGCACACCATCAACACAAACGATAAAAAATATACTCTAGTTCAGTACGTCAGAGTTTAGCGTAAAAAGCAAGCTAAACCTCTTGCCCGCTGAATCTGAAATGAACAGGAAACCTGTATGGGCCTCAAACATTTTCTGTTTTTTTCAGCTTGACTTTGAAAGGGGCCACAGCTGCATCTTTATCAAGATACTTGACAAGACAAACTTGCGAATGCACAGAATACAAACTAAATAAACGAATAGAGCAACCCCGTAAGCTGGTTTTTACATTAATATTTTAGTTATAGGACGGTTGATCAAAACTTGACACTAGAAAGAGTAATTCAACATTTTGTTCTTACTACTACTCTGAGGAAGTCACCTGAAAGAACAGCAGCATTTCCACAAATTGTCACAAGTGACGGAGAAATGGTTTCTTTAGTATATTTGCGCCAGCTATATTTTGAACGAAATAAGCAGTACTGCGAAATAATTGCATTCTTGAGAAGATTGGCGTTGAAGAATGAGGATAGTAATGACCAGTTGCTCTGCTTAACAAGACAATACGTATGCTGTAGTGTTTCAAGATGGCCTATCGTTAGCTGCTGTGGTGACTAAAGACAGCCTGCGGTCAACTATAGCGAAAAGAAACTTCCGACTTTCCCCTCCAAATTGGATATAATTCAATACCAATCGCAGTTATAGACGCATTCGGGGAGTCGGTTGACCAAAACTCAGTATACTCCGGATGCTATTTTAGTAACTACAATTCACAAGACAGCTTCGCCACATTCTTCAAAAAGGTCATGACATGGTCACTCTCAATGGACAGTTTTCGGCGAAAAACGAAAGTAGGGGATCAAATATGCTTGTACACGTAAGAAAACAGCACTGTAAGAGACTATTTCAGTCTATAGTAAGCCGTAGAACTATTGAGCCGTAAAGTACGCCCACCGCAGGCGAGCGTCAATTTGTGAATGCGTACGTTACGTCACAAGCCGGAGGAGCAGTGTCGTCGTCTGCTACCATACAACGCCTTCTGCACGCGGTCAGTGTTGCAAGTTTTGCTTACCACGTGGTCCACCCATATCAGTGGGCTGGAATTGTTGCGGTGTGTTACCAATACCACCGCCACAGGCAGTGACGTCGTCGTGTACGTTGCGCATTTTAAGCTCGACTACATCGCCAACAGCTCTAGTGACGAATAAAGCGTCGAAGACGGTGTGAACCAGGATGCCGACGGCCAAAATAATGTGAGAGACGTTGCAGACGACTTTCTGCAATGATTAGTAGTTTTATTTGTCGCGTGTAAAATTGAAAAGTGAGCTTGGAATGCGCAGGTTCATCAGCGCTGCATTCTCGAGCAGTTGCCAGCTGCTTTTTAGCGCCGTGAAACTGGCAAAGCGTGCAGAGTTTTGTTTGCTGGCACAGGTGCATGCACGGATTTCGGCGCTGAACATAATAAATAAGCTGTCCTAGCAATGCTGCTCTTTGGGACCATTTTTCATCGGTTTTTGTGTATGGCATATGTATACTTGAGCGGAAGCACACGGCATTTCAGTGCGGAGCTAGGGTTGCTCACGATAGTCGTTTTGGACAAATCTTTGCTTAAATTTTGTCGAATGCATTCTGTTCCGGTAAACAAAATAGCTAGAATGATGCTCAACTACGGCACTGCCTGCGAGAAGTTTCAAAATATTTATCGGCAGTGGCAAGCAGCATATGCATTGCGCATTCACAGGAAACTTTAAGACCTCTAAAATCGCTTGCTGCAAGTACCAACTCTCCATGAGTGACTTGGTGGCATTGTTTCAACCGCTGGAACATAATTAGTTCTAGTGGTAAGTTGAACAACGCAAAAAAAGGTCGATTGCAACCGCAGCTGACCATTAAACACTATCGTCCTCCAGAACATAGACCGTTCAGCAGCTCGCACAGCAAGTGCTCCGAGCCATCATGGCTAGCGATCACAACAATATTGCGCGACTCTCAGTCCACTTGCTCGTTTATAAAAATATTCGTATATAAATACGAGCCCGTCTGATTTTGCTCAAATTTTGCCTGCTGGTATGTAGACGTACAAGAATCAACACACACAACATGGATTATGGTTGAAAGATAGGTGTCGTGACGCTTTTAAGACAAACACGTGCCTAGTTGTCCGGAACTACTCGACAAGCTTCGTGTGCGAAGGCGTTGCATGGGTGTCTCAACTACGATTCAGTTCTTGGTGTTCCTAAAGCCACGTGAATTATCTTGGTATTACCAACTATGTAGGTTGCGTCGCAATTTCCGCATTCTGCATTGTAGACAACTCTACTCGAATTTTACGCTGAAGTGGGGTGTTTGAGGTTCACGAGCACAATTCCCCATTTCTGATGGTGCTTAAAGCAATGCTGTATGTCGAGGGAACGCACACCTCGTCAAGCAGAGTTTGAAGGGCTTTAAACCTAGAGAAAAACCAAATCAGGTATCACTTTTGTTAATGATGTTACTAAACCACTTTTCAATTGATCTGCTAGGTGTCTTTAGTAAATGTGCTAAGCTACTGCAGTTGTTCCAGTGCATCAACCACAGTTTCCTCTGCTTGTATTATAACGGCAACCACTGACTATAAAGCATACGATATCAAGTGGCATGTATGTATTCACAACGGCCAACTTTCATTGCGTTCGGGGATATGAGCGAAATCATAAAAAAGTGGCAAAAAGATAACGACTGGTGAAGAAACGTAGGTGAGTTTTCTTATTATTGCTGGCTGAAAGAGGAGGAAAAGCTTTACACACTATTCTGTTAACAAAAGCCTGTCTGCGGAACAGAGCAATTAAATTGTAAAAAAAGCAAAACATTTTCTTTTTTGGGTACTTAAACCTGTTCAGATAATTTATGAAACAGCTGTGGTTCTAAACAATGCTCAAGCGGCACCGGCAAGCCATGGGTTACTGGCCTGAGTAGACATCCCTTCTTATGTCTGAAGCCCAAAGGCTCGTTGCATCATCTGTAGATGTATATAATAAACAAAATTCATTAAATAAATAAAGATAACCTTTTGTGTTGTGCGAAATTTACCTAAATATAGAGCAATCTGCCAAGTACATCGCATAAATTCTAGTCTTCTCAGGATAACAGGCTGGCAAGCTGCAAAGTATATGCCACTAGCTAATGTAGTCTTGGGAGCTTGCGTTTAAATACGAACTAAAAACTGCTTGTAGTAAAACCAAGCGAGATAATAAAAGCAGAATGTAAAAACCAAAATTACATCAGGGTGCGGGGCCAACATCAGACTTGCAATTTCGGACAGGTAGTTGTTAAGTATGGTCGTGTCCAATTGGTTCTGCGGAGTGCCCATGGCCCGGGACAGGTTGAAAAGAAAAAATTCACCTTCTGCCTTGTCACATGCATTTCGAAGGCGCTCTGCACGCGCGCGCCAATACGCGTGTTGTGCCAGCCTTGCAGCATGAGAACCTGCATGAAAAAATTTGAGTCATCAATCAAACGACTTTGGGCAAACTGTCAAAATTAGGTAGATAAATCGATATCTATATTACCTGTTTGATGTCTTAGTTCTTGTGTAACACAAATAAGCAATATTGAGTTTGTGAAAAAGACAATAGTAAAAACTAAAGCATACAGGATGTTATTTTGAGCAATAGCGGTTCTTGGTAATAACCAGTATATCAATCTGTGGCTCCTACTATAAAGAAATGCCATCGTAGCACACAGCTGACAACTTCCCCTTATGGTACGATTGAGGGTGTCTAGGGCCCGCCGTGCATTCCTGTCTGCGGCGCTTTGCAGTGACCTCAGCAGTGACGTTATACACCAATTATTTGGGGTACATTTTAAGCATCATAAAAGGTGCACCAAGAACCGCCACATGAACGAGACCGACTACATGCTGAACGCGACCCGCTACCAGCTGAACGAGTGCACCGACCTGCTTGACAGTGTAGATTAATCCCTACTTTCGCTCACCATCACTACGCTGCTGTTTTCTGTCACTCCTGTGTCGCTGACCAAACGTACTCGAACTCTCTGGAGACTCAAAACTATCTCCTCTAACTCAGGATGCATGGCTGGGTCATTGTCTACCGTTACTTACTGCAAGACGAGCTAGTTGGCTTTAGGGCATTGTAACTTACCTTCAGCGCACTTCGAAATTTTGAAGCAGACTCTGAAACTACGATGGTGCGCATATGCAGCATGTAACAAGATTGATGTATATATGTGATGAGGCCCCCCGACGGCGCTAAGAATTGAGGCAACGGAGTGGTAGCGAAAACGCGCAAGCACGTGCATCAAGCATCAGCTTCGCCTCACTGCACATGCCCGCGTGAAACGCACAATAGAAGAAAAAACAGGCCACGTTAGCAGATCAGACAGAGCCAGAAGCTCGAAAGACTCGTTTGCCTGGCCGGACGTTAACGTTCGGGAGGGCAACCTTGCTCGAGGTACCTCATTGGACGTAAACGCCTGAAGGATTCCGTACACGGCACATCTGCTTTGGCACCCAGTGGACGCAGACCTTCCTAGATGAAACAAGTTTCTATGGTAGCGTCACTAATTGTTCTCGAGCCATCCTACCCACTCTCTCGCTTAACCCTTTGTTTCTCTGCCATCGCCGTCTGTAATTGGTGCCCAGGCAGCACAGAACGTTGGCCCGATGTTGGGGATAGACAAGCAGTTCATGGCCCAAGATTGGCCCAGGTTGACAACGTACCGCCAATAATGGCAGTGTCAGTCGAATATAACAATAATCTCGGAACAGCAGTGACAACGTACCACCAATAATGGCTCGGCCAGCTGAAAAGAATAGCGATGTAGAACCAGCATTGACAATGTTCCGCAAATAATGGTTGTGCTAGTCGGATATAAAGGTGATGTGGGACCAGCATTTAAAACTTTCCGCCAATATCGGTCGTACCAGCGTATTATAATGGCCACATTGGACCGAAATGTACAACGAGCAGCCAATATGGGCGGAGCCATGCAATTAGGTTGTCATTATTGGCCCATCGTGTGAACGGCATTGCCGGCGCCAGCTAAAGTGTCAACTGCGGTGGCATAACATGGACTGGTATGAGCTAATCTCTGCGCCTGCTGCTTTTGGCGCTGTTCTGGTTCCACTAACGTGTCAATTTTTCAAGTTCGAAAGAGCGATATGCCGGGCGCATGAGTGATACATTTTTGTATATATTTTGAATGAGTAATATTATATCGAGTGCTTTGTCTCCGTGGGTCGTCGCGAGTTACAATTTTGCTGTGGAACGTTTTCTTGTTGAATATTTTGATATATATACATTGCCCTGCTGTAGCAAAAACATCAGCTAGGTTACGCAGTACGAAGACTTAATTGAGCCCGGCCGCAGTACTACGCACAATAAAAATATTTCCGTGAGTTCATATGCGCTGATGCATAAAACACATAACACGTAGGCTAACTCGTTTATAAACAAGATACACGCACGCTTACGGCGTCGTGTTGTTTTGATCAAATACAGAACCACAGACCCCTCTCCGAACCCCTCTCTCCTTCTTTTTAAGGATGTGGAAAGAAGTAAGTGCTCTGCACAGACCGTGCAAGCTGGTTCCTATAAAGTAGAAAGTTTTATTTCACACTCGCTGTCCTTTATTCATTTTGCGTTTAGTGGGTTGGCTAAGGCCAGCTGGATGTCTTTCGAGAAGTCAATGGACGTACACGTTACAAACCAGGAAGTGTGTCGAAAATTGCTGTAATCTCCAGAACATGAGGAGCATCATTTGCCAGCTGGCGTCAGGACTGGTCCACATAACTAAAAGGCAATATCTATGAATAAATTTTAAGCTACGGTTGACTGTTTGTAGTACCGAAGACTGTTGCCTGTGGTGTCAGCAGCTGTGCATTTTTTTGTATATTTGGCATGTGAGATCTTAAAATTTTTTTTCACAGTGTTTCTTGATTTAGCTCAGTCATAATCTTATAATCTCACTTCTCCAGACTCAGTGCAGAAGAGCAAACAGAATTGTAGTTATCAGCGAATAACCAGTTCATTTGTCTTAATTTTCACATACTCTGTGTGCACTTTTGTAGTGTATGTTTCTTCAGGAAGTCCTATAATCAGTGTGAGAGTCAAACAGAAATAAAAGCAAGGAACGGCTCAGCTGGCCAAAGTAGCTGGTGCATATCACTGTTCCCATAATTTATACCTTTGTGGCTTATACTGCTCTACACACAAGAAGTTCTCATTGATTTTCATGATCATGGAGTATGTCGACATGTTTCCTCAAGGCTTTTCAAACTGTAACGACCCTTTTCACTTTTTGTTTGACATTCAGATCAAGATATTTATCTTTCTGTATTATCGATGGCTGAAGTGGTCACATCCACCAGAAAGGCAGTTTAGTTGATTAGCCACTAAAGGCACAAACGTGCAAGATGGGGGCTTCATAGTTATTGTAGTGGTGTAGCCAAGAAATGTCACATTGGCTAAATGGCCCACCCCTGAAATTTTCAGCAATGGGATACCGAGAAATAAAAAAACACATACTCGTCTTGCCTGCACT
The DNA here is from genome assembly GCF_043290135.1 of Rhipicephalus microplus. Classification (NCBI taxonomy): domain Eukaryota; kingdom Metazoa; phylum Arthropoda; class Arachnida; order Ixodida; family Ixodidae; genus Rhipicephalus; species Rhipicephalus microplus. Next base: position 102,201,038 of record NC_134700.1, on the reverse strand, counting down.
GAAGATCAAGGATGTCACCCCTTCTTCTTTCACCACACATTGTTTCGCCTATAACACAGGTTATAATTCCAAGGCCCATGTTCAAGCATTTCGTCAAGGTTTATGCGACCCTATGTTTTCAAATAAAACATTTTTCTAAGAAAAACAAATATAACCCTTTAGCATCAGTGGCTACAGTTCTGTATGCAACTTGTTTATGCTAGCTGTGTCAACTTGAAACCAGAATAGAGTAAAATATATATTTTGTCAGATGAGCTGAACCTTCTCTCTAGTCAGTACGCCCTGACTAAACCCGAGTCTGCTGCACACAGCCGTAGCTGATCACTTTGGTGAATGAACTGTTATCTTTGATGGGTCATTCAAATTGTGTTCTAAAACCAACGCCAAGTGTTGCTTTTCTTCTCCCGTAATCTGCAATGAAAAAATATTTGCACACAAAACAGGAGCTTAAGATTTCATTCTTTTTGTATCGAAACTAAATATAACTTACAGCAGATTGATGAAGTGTTTAATTTCATAGATATTGTAATGGCTTGCTGAAGCTCACACAAAAGAACACATCTTTTTTCCTTGAATTGTAATATTGAGTGCCTTGTGATTTTGCTATCTGAAGTTGCTACATTTATTGACAGTGCATCATAATTCACACCTAAAGGGGCTCTAATCTTAGAAAGTTTTAATAGTACACTTCCCACGTTATTGGCAGCTAACCAAAAGAAGAAGCTTTGCCTGTCGAGCCAGTAATACATACTCAGGACATCACCACTGCAAAGATACAGCAACCGCAACCAAGAAAGAGCACACCTGTAGTGACTAGTTCACACTTTTCATGTTTTATGTTGTGCCAATAAAGCTGGCTAAGTGAGCACTGCATCCAGTACCAGGAGGCTGCAGCGACAAAGTCCTACTTAAAAAACACTCACCAGCTGAGAGGAGAAGTACTGACATGCCAATCATTCAAAACAGAAAGCCAGAGAAAAGAGCGGTGAATATTTTACAGTCCATTAAAACATGCCAAGAGTTGAAAGTTGTAACGTTCGTAATCTTCGAGCCTAGTGAAATAAGGGTACACTGAGAAAAGAGACTGAGGATACGCCATCAGCAAATGACAAAACAAGAACGGACGGAGGTTTGTCTTCATCACATAAACAACCTTCAACTGATAAGGCGAGTAAGTAACTGACAAACAATGAGTGCAAGAGGGAGAGCTGTCACACGAGGTCATCAACAGTCAAATGATACAGGCTGGAATCGGGGGTGGTGCCAGGGTAGGCACAGAAAGAATGGACGCCCCCCCCCCCTCCTCCAATTTTCACCTGACCCCTGTGTTGTTGGGGAGAAAGAAGAAGCTGTAGTGAGCGAATGCTTCCATTACGGCTTCTACTTTAATTAATGTTTTATCGACGCCACTTTGTGATTTCAACGTTATATTAGTGCAACGACTTCCAGAAGACACAAGGACTCTGCCAACACAATTTGGGTGCAGTGAGTGCCTGCTTCTTGTATTTTATTTCGCCTCCGTCATCGTCGCTCGCCCCCAACAGAACCGTTAAGAGAACTAAATACAATCTCCAGTTTATATAAGAGTGAATTGGACAATGTTACTTCTATACGTTGCTGAAAAAGTGGAAACGGAGTACCAAACATTAAGATGTGAATGGGCTTGGTATGAAGACGTTGAAGTGGGTGCATACGAGATGGAGAGGCGATCTCCCATTACATGATGCCGTACGTAATATGACTGTGGACAAAGGCGTAATATATTTTTGACAAGTTAAAGAATGATCGTGCTTTATTAAATGTTTTAGTATTTCATTTCATTTTTTTTTTCATTTTATTTCCTTAAAGACCCCTTGCGGGGCATTACATAAGGGGTGGGTGCATAAAAATTGAGCAGAAAACAATCGTTTGTCCTAAAGTGAAAGATGATTAGTGATACTGGTTGTGAAGGTAGAAGTACAAGTAATGGCAGGAATGTCGCCTGAAAGGCCATTCCAGGCAACTGCCGTGCGATGAAAAAATGATGTTGAAAAAGTAACGGTGCGTGCACGTGGGCGTCCGACTTGAAGTGGATGATTAGTTCGTTGAGAGATGTACGCTGGGGGAACAAAATAAGGTGGCATGCGCATCGAGCTGTGAAAAAACTTATGAAATAACGAAAGACTGGCGATACGGCGGCGGAGGGAAAGGAGGGGCAGTTGAAGTTCTGCCTTTAGTGAAGATACGCTGACGTCACTGTAGTAAGAATTATTGATAAACCTAGCGGCACGGTTTTGAATACACTCAAGGACGTCTTCAAGATAGGCCTGATGCGGGCTCCAGATTGGGGAAGCATATTCAAGTTTAGTTCTAACAAGGCTTTTGTAAGCTAATAATTTTACATTTCTAGGTGCGTTACGTAGATGACGTCGCAAGAATCCCAATGTTTTGTTTGCCGATGATATGACTTTCGTGATATGCAAACCCCATGAAAGATCGTTGCAGAGTGTGACCCCCAGATATTTAAAAGAATTAACAGTTTCAACTGGAATATTACTGATGGAATATGGAAAAACAAGTGGAGAACGGCGGCGGGTGAAGGATAAGGCTTTGCATTTGTGAGGGTTAAGTTCCATTAGCCAATCGTCGCACCATTGTTTTACAATGTTAAGATCACTCTGTAGAGCTAATTGGTCAGAAGCGTTACAAACAGTGTGGTAAATAATACAATCGTCGGCAAACATTCGGATTTTACAGGATACATGAGATGGAAGATCGTTAATAAATATCAGGAATAAAATCGGGCCCAGAACCGACCCCTGCGGGACACCAGATGTTACCGGAAGTGAAGTAGAGGTAGGATTGTTAACAGAGACAGCTTGAGTGCGGTTAATTAAAAAATTCACGGATCCACTTTAGGACGTCGGGGTGTAGGTTTAAGCGGGAAAGTTTCAACAGAAGGCGTTTATGTGGTACTTTATCGAATGCCTTCGCAAAGTCCAGGATTATGGCATCAGTCTGTACGTTAGAATCCAAGTTAATATGCAACTCGTGCGAAAACATAGCCAGTTGAGTCTCGCACGACAAACCTTTACGAAAGCCATGCTGTGCGGAATCGAAAAAGTTATTTGAGTCTAGGAAGTCCATAATCCGGGTGTAGATGACATGTTCGATGATTTTTCATGGAATGCTAGTTAATGAAATTGGTCGGTAATTGAGGGGTGACTCTCTAATACCTGATTTGAATACTGGGGTGATATTTCCGTGTTTCCAATCACTAGGAAGCTCACCCGTGGAAAGAGACTGCGAGTAAAGTAGACACAAAAATTTTGCACAGATCTGTTGAGTGTTCTTTAGAAATTTTGAATTTATGTTGTCGATACCTGATGATGAAGATAATTTAAGTTTATCAATGATTGCCAAAACTCCGGGTTCAACAAAAAGGATTGGCGGCATGGAAGTACTGACTACGGTAGGCGGTGGTGGGGGTGGAATGTCAGTTTCTGTGCTAAAACCGATGAGAAAGCTCTATTAAACAGGTCGGCACATTCCGAGTCAGTGGCCACGTCACCTGCTTCATTAGTGAGAGTGATAGTGCACGAGTGGTTGGGATTTATGACCTGCCAAAATTGCCTAGGGCTACTAGCAAGCATTTTCGGTATATGAGAGTGAAAAAAAAGAGTGCTTAGCGTTTTGTATTGCCGTGAGGTAAGCTTTTTCAGCAGCATAATATTTTAACCATGCGTTTTCGATATTCTGCTGCTTGGCGGAACGAAAAAGGTGTTTTTTCTTATTTTCTAATTTTTTGAGCGTTTTAGTGAACCATGGTTTTTGGGAACAGGCACGGAAACTGAGCTTAGGGATGAATTTTTCGACCAGTGTATCACATTTATCCTTAAATAGCTTCCAGTTATTATGCACCGTGCGATAAAGAAAATTATCTTTGAATATTGGAAGAAAACAGTTTAATTCATCATTTATAGCAGTGTAGTTTCCTTTATCATAGAGTCGTATGGTTTTTTTTGGTGGTTCGTTGTTTTGGAGGAGTGAGTAAAATGTCGGCTTGAATTACTTTATGGTCGCTTATTTCTGACAAGTAGGAAATAGATGTTACACTATCAGGAATACTGGTTAGTATTAGGTCTAATATGTTTTCACAGTCTTGGGTTACGCGGGTTGGTTTGGTGACAACTTGAGCTAGGTTGAAACTTAGACATGCATTAACAAATTCACTCGCCTCACTCTGTAGCCCTCCGTTAACAGTTAGATTAGGCCAGTCAATATTCGGGAAATTAAAGTCGCCAAACAAGATAATATGGGCATTAGGGTACTTTGTTGAAAGTTCATTTAGCACCGAATTAAGCTTGCCGGGAAAGTCAGGATTCCTATGTGGGGGCCTGTAGCACACGCCAATTAAAACTGATTGCGGTACAGCTTGGTGTTTTATCCATAGTATTTCCAAGTCTGACGAAATATTCACAAAAGTTGCGGGTAGGTCCTGGCTAACAGCAATGAGCACCCCTCCTCCCATTCTGCCGTCCCGGTCCTTACGGAAGATCTGAAAATTAGGTAAGTCAGCTAGAACTTCCTGATCGCTTACGTCACTATTAAGCCATGTTTCCGTTAATAAAAGCAAGTTGCTACTGGATGATGAAACAAGATTAGAGACGATGATGAGCTATCCTTTGTCCTAAACGTGCAATGTGATATTGGTTCTTCAGATTAGCATTTGACAACTTTCAAGAATGCGAACTCAGTGTTACGAAAATGTCTGTGGTCGTTGATAGTAATATCAGGGGTAGGTGAAGGGGCATTATAGCTAGAATCAAAGACAATGAACTGCGTTGTATTTGTGGTAATTGTTAACTCATTAGCTGTACGCCAGAACTTTAACAATAATTGTGTCCAAGGACTTCTGCTGTGAGATTATAACACCTCTTTACATCCAATTGGTAATCCTAGAAATTGGGGGACCACAAGCAGGCTATTATGAGCAGCACGTAATTGCTTCATTTTTAGATTTGCTTCAAAAGCTTCATTTTTACACTGTGCTAGATAGCTTGGGATGCCAGTTGCTCTAAGGATCACTGGATTTTGCCACATAGTATCCATTACCAGTGGTACTTATACTGCTCTACTTCACCAAACGATTTCACTATAAAAGGAAGAAAAACAGATAGCTGTTAGTATTGCATTTCACAATTTTGCAGTTATACATATGCATATTTCAAAAATTGAAGTTTCAGATTTCTCGATTTATAGTCTCTTGAAGAGACGTGGAAACAAAAGTTGTCGGTGGGATATAGACCAAGCTTTTATTTCAGCAAACATTTGCCTGAAGAGTGGTTAGCCAAACTACCCGCAATATATAGTCTGCTCTGATAGTGCTAAACAGTGCGTCAGCCATTATTAATCTGACAAGCAGTACCGCGAGTCTGCTTTACACGGCCTATTGAAAATTCCTGGGATTATTGCTCGTGGCTGCGTAAACTCTAGACTACTCGCGTCCTATCCTCAAACTTCACAGTGTGATTTCCCGTTGCCGTGGAGCTTCTCAAACACTGCTGCGTCGTCTGCGCCGAGTGTTGCTTAGAGTCTTTGTGGGTGAAACCAGACTTTGTTGAAATAAAACACACATGGCAATATGCATGTACTTAGATGTCAGGCTTGTGATTTATATGCAAAATTTATCCCTGGTTAAAAGTAGTTTTCATCCCAAAAGCCAAAAATAAAAACATCTGAATGCGGTGTGTGGTACTGCATATGTTGTTTTCGTGACCAATTCATAAAGTCATTCACATGGCTCTAGTAACAATCCATATAGATCTCACATTCCCCAAGCAGTTCGGAATCGCAAGTAATTCTTCTCACTTTCAAATTTTCAAGTCCAGAATTATCTGAAAAGCAAATATATTATTACATTTTATTATTTTGTTTCTGGACAACAAGTTCATGTGAGATTTCGCATTCATTTAGTTTATTTATTTTATTGTGACAAAGCACCCGGATTATGTAGCTATTAGACTGAACTTGATCCAGAAAATGAATGCTCCTATAGCTTCTCAGAAAATACATTTCATTGATGTTAACAATTATAGCTTAGTCAGGTTACCACTCGTGATTTAGGCAAGACTTGCTCTGATGTATTGGCACTCACGGAATTTTCTGTTTGGCATATGCTGAATTCTAAAAAGTACCTTTTTGTGACTTGCTGTCTGAATGTATATCTATCTCAGCAGAGGTATTTGTGCTGTCGGGCCTTGTGTTTTCATATTTATTGCACAAATAATGTAACAATAAACAAGTAAGTTATTATGAACAGGCTGATGTTTAGTTAACTGATGTAGGCTAAAAGTAAAAAAATATGTGCTATGCACTGCTCTTTTTTGCTAATGGACGAAAAGATTTAGAGCAAATTTTACCAAATAGGCTTTTTCGAACACACCTTTCATGGCACGAGTTTTAACTAGGTACGTTCTTTTTCCATTTGTTACCCTTGAAACATGAACACAGCAGGGCTCTGTTCATCGAGGGTTGAGATACAGCACAAAAAGCACTCGTGGTGTTTATAGATGCCCTACCACATTCACACTAAGAGATGGTGGGTTATTACTAGCGACAACATTGCTAGGCGTGTGCGAATATTTCAATAATGAATCATTTGGCATTCGCTAGTTTAATAAAACGGAACATATAAGAAATACTGAATATTTTGACAAAATTCAGCCCTCGTTGCACAACCAAGAAGCAGCAATACATGGGATCAGCTGAAGGTTTTATTTATTGTTGTAAGCTGAGAATTGCCGCAATAAATGCTGGTCCAAATATTGGCAACACTGTTGATGCTCTAAACATTACCAGATAAAGCATTGTATTCTGAATGCTGCCCTTTTATTCTGTATTTACTAAGGAGAAGCTGTACCGCAATAATGATTTTCTGTTTTCATCATTGAAGTTAGGGACTATGGCGGTATTTATCTTCACGAATAATAAAGATGCAACTCTTTTTTCATGTAAATTGTTTTTACAGATACAGCTTTTAGCCCTGGATTTTTACATACTCCCTGTGCCAGTGTATATGTTGAGACGATTTCGCCTATTTCAATAAATATTCACAGGAATTCATGATGTGCGGTTCAAATTTGTTTAAATTTTATGCCGCAATTCACTTTAAAAACTGGGAACAAAGTTGAATAATGTAGTTGCTGCGGTATTCCGACTTACAGTTGAGAACTACTTCGAAGTTCTGGTCACTGCTGTACACCACGTTATTGAATTTTTCATATTCATAATAATATTTGATGACAGTTTTTGAATTCTTGTTTCAAATAAACTGTTCTGCAGTTTTAAGAGTATATTTAAAGAACACTTCCTAATATTGAAAACCTATCAGAAGAGTACGAGGTTTGTTGATGTGTTCGATTTGGTTATACCGCGATTAGATTTGTATTCAACTCGCTTCTGAAATTCACTGCTTGCAAACCCCTTGCTTGCGCACGTCTTGTAGCAAGACAGTGGCTCAGTGTGAACGTGGCCTCAGTGATATGCGCAGTGTGAACGTGGCTTTAGGCCTCGTTCAGACTGAGCATTTCGGCCGCCGAAAGTTCTCCGAATCCGGTTCGGCGGCGGCGAGATCCGCCGAAAGGGCCCTCTCCGCGCCGATCGCTCTCGGACCGATTTTTGCGGCGTCTGCCGCCGAATCGGTCACCGCGGACCAATAGGAGCGCTAGTCAAGGAATTTTGAAAAATGGCGGCCAAGCCCTACTCACTTGTTATGCCGCAGTGCACGTAACTGAATGTTCAAACCAACGGGAGTTTAACCTACTCTGTGCCTACTTCGCGTCCGTATTTCGTGGAAGAGGTTACCGAGCTTGCTGTTGGCGTGACCGAGCTTGTTGCGGTGTTGCAGAGCAAAACGAACCCGCCAACGCCGCTGGCGTCGCTGGCTTTTTTTGCTCTTCGTGCATTACAAGACAGCCACTGGCCAGCAAAGTGGGCAGTATACTGACTTTTCTTGCTTCCTGCGTACGAGAATGATCGAAGTATACGCCACCGGATAGCGTAGTGACATTTGCGAGCCACGACAACAACCAGGTAACAGCGCATTCATCCCGCGTTCGCCCCATAGTGAATGGCATATTCGGCGGCGCGGGGCGCGTCCAGTGCGAACGACGCTGCATTTCGGCGGCAGGGGAATTTCGGTCGCTTTAGAAAGCGGATGTTTCAGTGTGAACTAGGCATTATACTTGCAGGTGCGCGCAGCGCTGCGTTACTTTGACGCGCGCACGTTTCAGTGCGTCCGGCGTCCCTCCCCCACGAAATTAGCCAGATGTCTGGGTAACGAATTGGCGTGAAACGCAGCATGTCACATTTCCCACCGATTACCACTGGGCCGCGTCGATGGACGCTGGTCAACCCGGTCACGCCTGGCGTAAGACTATAATATAGTTCTCTCGTTTTGCTAACGTATAGCATCGCTGTGTCTAGCGTGTGCGCGCGTCAAGGTCACGTTGGGGTATATTGTGTCCTTCATGATGCACTCGCGGCAGGTTCGCTATCTCCACATATACCGAATTCGGTGTTACGTGGCGTCGATGGATGACGAAGGTATATCACTGGTGCAAACATGATAATCCTGACAAGCGTGTCACACAAGAAAATGACAACATATCACAGCCATAGCGTGCTCACGGCCGTTTCACTTGCTTCACATATACTGAATTTGGCATCACGTTACGTGAATATATGGCGAATGTAAACGACACACCGCAACATGATAATCATGACACGGAAGTCGTGCACGGCCTAATTTACCTCCCCCTCGTAACGTGGGGGGATTTCAAAGTGACATATCAACCTTCCTCACTCAGGCTTTGCATATCATTGATTTGCACTGTACATGGGATCGGCCAATTTTTTTTCATCTAAAGCAAGAATCGCTTGGCCTTCAAGATACACGCCACGCGCTATCATCTAGGACGCCATAAAAAGTCTCACAATGCCTTACTTACGGCAGGACACTGCCCCCATTCCCCATTAGCAGCCCTTGAGATGTACATTGAGCACTATATTTTAATGTTCAAGAACGTACAGAAGTGCACGCTCTCACCGGCACCACCTCGGAAGTTGAAATGTTATACTTGTTACATACTACAACGGCTACGAGGGACAAACGGGTGCCGATATAAGGAGCTTGGCCCCTAAAAGAAAATGAAGGAGTAGCTCGGCAGTACGAGTAATGCGGTGCTCTACGGTTCTGAGAAATGGGGTGGGGGCGGGGTGTTAGTGAAGTTACCTCACATGACAGCCCGGCTCAACATTCTAGACAGAAGAGACATGAAACTCAAAGATAATGGGAGAGATTGCTGTCCTGCTGCCGCATTTTTTTCCTTTTCAGTCGTGCCGCTATGGCTGTGACCGCAGTTGTTTTTTTTTGTCGGAACGCGGGAGTATCATTAGTGCTGAAACGTAGTTTTCACCGGGACAAGGGAACAACGGTGGCCAGTGAAGAGTAGAGGGGAAAAGAAAATTTCTTTAGGCCAGGGACGCTCGTCGTGACCCTTGCACGTGCATCACATCTGTGGCCTCCGAACGTTTCCACGGACCTTTAGGTCATATAACTGGTCGACCTTCCCCTATTTCTGTGAAAATGAGGTTCTCTAAAGTGGCGTAGTGTTTGTGTCTTTTATTGTTTTTTAATTTTTTTTGTTGTAGTGAACTTATTCTGATTTCGTGCTTCAGGCTATGTGTGTCGAAGAAATACATGCTCCTTCAATCACTACATTAAAAAAAAATGTCCACTACAACAACAATCAAAATAGAGTGGGCAGTGCAAATAAAAAACTATAATGATTTATCTCCAAACTTGTTTTCTAAAGAAGATGAAGTTACGTTTTTCTTCAAAACAGGCTGCAACCATGAAAACCCTTAAATTCCACTTTGCTAAATGTATGACGATGAGCACACACTAAAATGCGACTCTATTAATAATCAGCACAAATATTGCGAAAATTTCGGAAACAACCAGGAGGGACATTTCTGATGTCGTCTACTAGAGTAAAGGTATAAGAATACTTTAGTCGACAGCTGCTTCTGAATGTTTCCGCAAAGCCCCGCCACAGTGGTCTAGTGGCTAAGGTACTCTGCTGCTGACTTGAACGTCGCGGGATCAAATCCCAGCTGCGGCGGCTGCATTTCCGATGGAGGCGAAATTGCTGTACGCCCGTGCGCTCATGTTTTGGTGTATGTTAAAGAACCCCAGGTGGTCAAATTTTCCGGAGCCCTCCACTTCAGCTTATCTTATTATCATAGGATGGTTTTGAGACATTAAACTCTACATATCAATAAATCAATCAATCAATGTTTCCGCAAAGGTAGAGCTATTGATTTAAAAATATATAGAAAACTTTGGCCAGTTTCCAACTTTGGTGCGTCAGGTGGTGTGTTTTCATGATGTTGAGGCTGTTTCACACCGGATTACATCGGACGTGCTTCTTAACATTAAACGCTCACCCTGTCTTGTGCGTGTGTGTGTTTGTACTGTGTCGGTGTGTGTGTGGCAGTACAGGGTTTATTTAGTGTCCGTGGCTTCAGTGTTCTCAGTTTTTGTGCCTCTAGCAGTGTTTGCAGTTCTCATGTGTACATAATTATTGGAACATTATTTGGGAGAAGAATAAGCCGAATCCTTGCGTCATCAATTAATATGATGGATGTTCTTTCGGGGATGGTAAAGAGCTGTTGCCGGTGGCCACGCTTTCTTTGTTTGTCGTGTATTTTTGCAACATTAAGGGCTTCATTTTCAAGCGCTGCGATTCAAACCTGACTGCTGTTGATTTCATGTTATCTGTCTTATTGTGTTTTATTTTTGGTGGTTTTTTGCATTTTATTTTTGGTCGCTTTTTGAAATAAATAAAACAATAGGAACTCAAGTGTTTTCTTGAATTTCTCCTGCTAAAGCTTTGTGAAAAAGAATACACTGTAACTCTGCAGCGTTTGCATAAAAATTGAGACTTCTTTCATCTAATCAATGCGTGAAACAGTCAGCATATAGTAAATGAACAGCGGAAAAAAATACTGATCCACCTAATTGAAATTCTGCCCGAACGAAGTACATAGGTAAAATACTCCGGGGGTACCACATAAAAGCTCCGGATAGAGGAAGTGAAAAATCCGCAGAAAATGCTCCAGAGGAGCCTCGTAATCACTCCGACCAGCTGGCATAAATTGCCAAAAAAAGCACTCCAGCAACGCCACGCAATTTCTCCGGTAAGCCACAAACAGATTATCTGTTAAAAGTGCTCCGGGCGCGCCACGCAATTCCTCTAGACTGCTGGAGCAAAAACTTTCCTCCGGATGCCCGGAGCGAAAAGTGCTCGGAATAGGGGTGATGCTAGAAAACAAGGGATTTACTCCGATCTCGGAATACTTTTAAACGCGAAGCATTTCTTAGCGAACTTCAGCGACTTTCAGCGTATCTACCTATCTATCTATCTATCCACCTACGACTTATAGCTCTCCTGGCCGTTTCGATAAAAGTATCCATAACAATCTCAGTGTGGCATAACATGACTGTGTAAAGAACATATCTAACTAGTCAGAACACTAAAATCATGAATTGTATGTAATAAATATTGAGATTTACATTTCATGGTCCAGCAGATCAAGCGGTGGCTTCGTTCACTTAACATGTAGCAAAACTGGTATGGTATGGAATGACTGCATGGAAACATACCACCGACCATAACATGAAAATCATGACATGCATGTCATGTAACGACTTGACTACATGCCACGCTCATGATGCGCTCGCGGCCGTTTCGCTGGCGTCACATATCGCAAATTCGGTATTTCAGTACATGAACGTATGAAGAAGGCATGGGACTGGTGCAAACATCACAATCATGAGATCCATGGTTGTGACAACACGACTATATTCTACGCTCATGATGCACTCGTGGCCGTTTCGCTAGCTTCACATGTACAAAACTTGGTGTTACGCGACGCGAATACACGACATAGGTAAATGACACATCGAAACATGATAATCACGTCACGGGAGTTATGTAACAACATGACTACATACCACACTAATGCACTCGTGGTCGTTCGACTAGCTTCACATATGCGAAATTTGGTATTACTGACGCCAATGGATGACGAATGCATGTGCCTAGTGCAAACATGATATATCATGAGATGCGTGTCATGTAAGAATATGACTACATGCCACAGGCAAGGTGCCAATACATTTCGACGTGACGCGGTGCGCGTGCTCATCGGCGTTCATTTCGTCGCATCACGCCGGCGTTGCCACGCCAGGCGCCAGTCCTGCCATATACTCGCCGGCGCGCGCCGCGCTGCTTCTCTTTGACGCAGGCGCGTTTAAGCGCGTCCGGCGTCTCTATGTTACGAAAAGACGTTGACGGAGTGTTGTCGGGTAATGCATCGGCACGAAATGCAGCATGTCGCAACTTGCCCCGGTTGCCGCCGGGCCGCGCCAACAGACGCTGGTCACGACTGGCGCCCTACAATAGTGTGCTCGCGTTTTGCTAACGTAGCGTCACTGTGCCCAGCGTGCGCGTATTAAGACGATCGAGACCAGGGACTGCTTCGAACGAATACGGTTTATTAGAAGAAGTGAAGTAGCGCGTGCTCCCTCCAAGCAGCAGTCTGGTTTCTTCTACTTCCGGCGTTTGATGATGATATTTCATAGGCTCCCGTGCGCCCAAGTTGAAATGTGATAAGCTCTCGCGGGCTCTTTGAAACAACCTTCCATAGGGTATTTGTGGTTCACCAATCCTCTTAGAAGCTCTTTTTCGCCTGTGCGAAGGAGACAAGCTCTTGTTATTCCGTCTCGCCCAGGGTAGAGTTTTTCAATCCGGCACATTTTCCAAAATGTTCTTGGAGCCTTGTCCTCAACCAACACGATGTCACCCGCTGAGAGTGGTTTTGCTTGCCACGTCTCGACTTTGGCCGTAGCCAAAGTCGAGACGTGGCATTTTCCTTGATGTATTCTTGATGCCATCTTTTCCCCCAAGCGCGCACAAGTTTGCATCTGCGTCGCCATGCGTCTTCAATGTCACCGTTGTACAGTCTTGTTTGTCCGTCTTGAAGCTGTCGGCATCCACCTATGATGTCGGCCGGCGTTAGTGGCATTGGCTCGTCAGGTTCTCCATATACGTAAGTCAATGGTCGATCGTTGAGTGTTCCTTCAACTTCTGCTACAATAGTGTGTAGCTTCTCTGCTGAAGCTGTGCTTTTCGATATTATTTTTCGCATCGATGTCTTCAAGCTTCTTATGAGACACTCGTAAAATCCTCCCCACCTTGGCGCGCACTCGGCTATCGTTCTCCACTGAATTTGTTGGCAACTGCAGTAATTCTTTAGGACCTCGTTTTTAATTGTTTCGAGCCTTCTGTTGTTTTCCTTTCCAGCTTTTGTAAATGTTTTGGCATTGTCCGTGTAGATTACTGCTGGCATTCCCTATCGAGCTGTAAATCGTCGGAATTCTTGTAGAAAACTTCACGATGACAAATCGTTGGTAACTTCCAAGTGTACTCTTGTTGACGCGCAGGTGAATATCAGTACATGTTGCTTCACAATTTGGTACTTGTCGTTTGCGTAAACAGGTCCTGTGAAGTCAACTCCCGTAACTTTGAATGGCTCTGCTTCAGTGACCCTGTCTGCCGGAAGTGGAGGTATGTCTTGAGTCGCCGGTCTGGAGTTATGCCTCTTGCAGACGACACATTTAATTAGAACTCTTTTCACTGCTTATCTACCCTGCAATATCCAGAACTTAGTTCGAAGTTGCGCTAGCGTCACTTGAACTCCTTCATGTGATACCATTTTATGCACGTGACGTATTAGCAGTTTCGTGAAATGCCCATTCTTCGGAATTATAATTACGTGCTTGTTGAATTCTTGGTTGTACTGCAATCGTCCCTTCTGTCTGATGGTTCCATCGTCATCAAGGTAGACTTCGTGTCCATTAATTTCAAATGATTGAGTGTTTGATTAGGCCTCACCCTTTGTTTGTCTCAGTGATATTTGGCTCTGTCTTATCCAGTATTTCTCTGCATTTGTTATCTTTTTTCCTGTCAACGGCCCTTTGTGATTTTCCTTTCTTGTGTTGTTTGTGAATCTGAACACCCATTCTATCACTCTTATAATCCGTCCGTATGATGAATACCTTTTGATTTCCAAGATTGGCTCAATTTCGGCTCTTCCCATGCATTGGTGACATTGTGTTTTATGCTGGTCTTCCACGTCTGTATTTGTGCCAATTATGCTTACTAAGTTCTTTTCCAGTGATGCTATTCATTCGGGACCGTTCCGCCATAACTTTGACGTTATCAATGCCTTTGCGCTTATTCCTCGGGTAAGTAGGTCAGCAGGGTTGTCGTCACTTTGAACGAATGACCAGCTCGATTGAAGTGTTTTTCTCTCATTTCTGCGATTCTGTTGGCAACAAACGAATCCCTTTTGCTTGTTCCCTTGATCGAGGGAAGCACAATGATCGAGTTCGTCCAGCAGTGTATTTCCTGAATTCTTTCGTTGAAGTGACCTTTGATGTAGTCGCATAATCTTAATGCTACCACTGCTGCCATCAGTTGTCAGCTCTTTAATTGGAGCTACATCAGCTCTTTTTTTAATGTAAGCTCTTTAATTGCACCTACGCGGCTTTTTGCTGTTATCAGCCTTGATTCTTCGCTTCCATCGTGGTATACTGCCATCAAGTATGCGGCCGCTCCGTATGCTAATGGGCTCGCGTCGGCAAATACATGCAGCTTGTATGCTTTTACTGGTTGATTCTTGCTTGCGTAGCATCGTGGGATTTCTAGAATTTGAAAGTCCTCCGCTTCAGACATAAGGTTCTTCCATTTGTCGCATTCATCTTTAGGGAGCTGGTCGTCCCACGTTACGTTCGTTTTCCACAGTCTCTGCAGTCCTATTTTCGCGCGTACTGGGAATGGCGACAACAAACCGAGTGGGTCAAATATCTTCGCTTTGGTTTGTAACACAGCCCTTTTTGTCAAGTACGTTGTATCTGTTAATAAATTCTACTTTTCCATAGGAAAGCAAATCATGACCTTTGAGTGTTTCCATATCAAGCCCAGAAGCATTGTAAGTCCTCTAGATCGAATATCTATGTGCGAATTGTCCCTTTCGTTTTCATCAATTATTTTGTTTAATCACTCTTCATTGGATGTCCATTTTCTCAAATTCATCGCTGCCTCTCTGAACGCTTCCTTTGCCTCTTTGTACAACTTGACTGCTTCCTTAAGCGTTGCTGCTCCCAAAATGACATCATCCACGTAGATCACTTTCTGCTGTGTCCTTGTCGTATCAGGAAACTGGTCTTCCACTTGTTTCAAATGTTGTTTAATTGTAGCTGCCAGTATAAACGTGCTTGGTGTTGTTCCGAACGTTACTCTTGTCATGCGCCATGTTTGCACTTCATTCATTAACCTTCCTTCAGCGTCATGCTTCCACCACAGAAATCTCATTGCATCTCTATCCTCTTCATGTATAGAGATTTGTAGAAATGCCTTTTCAACATCTTCAACTAATGCCACCTTTTCTTCTCGGAAATTAATGAGCAGGGATAGCATGTCCTCATTCAAATTGGGTCCTGCCTCTAGGTTCTCGTTTAAAGACATGCCTTTTCGAGAATGTGATGAGGCGTCAAACACTACTCGAACCTTTGTTGTGGCTCCGTCCTCTCTAATGATCGCATGATGTGACATGTAGTAGCAAAGTGCATTTGGCTGTTCTGATGGCTCTCAGACCTCCTCTGCGACTCCTAATGCCATATACTCTGATATAGCTTTGTCGTAGCGATACAGCATGTCTTAATTTTTCTGCAGCCTTTTAGTCAGTTGCTGTAGTCTTTTTATCGTTTTATCGCATTTTCTTGTTGCTTTCCAAGTTTACGTCCTGTTTTTATGACAAGCTGACTTGATAGCGACCGTTTTGTTGTACAATCTTGCGCTCGATTTTTTCGACCACTTCATTTCAGGTGTTATCCAAACTATTTCTTGTGATCCCCATTGACTCCAGGCTTCAGAACTTCTCTAGCTCTTGCTGGAGTTCTGTCTCCGCAGCTTCGACCTTCAGAACCATGACTGCTTGATTATGTGTTAGTTTTGCCTTGCTTTGCTCTGACGGCCCTTGCAGTACCCATCCCAGTATAGTTTCTACTGCCATCAGTCTGTCCTCGATTCTTTCAATTCTACCAGTAAAAAATTCCCAATAGTAGTCTGAGCCGATCAGTAGTTTTACAGAATCTGTTGCAGTCGTCTTGCTCCTGTAATCAGCCACTTGCATATTTAGCTTTTTCATTTTCTCCCTGAGTTTCTTAGTTGGAGTGGGTATACATCTGTGTGAGATAACGTCGACTTGTAACGCTTAAATCACTGTTGTCGTGCTTGTTTCTCGTGGTCTTACCGTCACTGGCACCACGTTCATTAATTCAACCTTTTCGTCTCCTCCAAATGAACCAATCGTCAGCCTTTCCTGTCGCAACACCTTCGCACCTATTTCTTTCGCTAATCCCGCTTCAATAAATGAACGTTGACTTCCGCTGTCTAATAACAAATGGCAATGTCGGCCACATGTTTCTCCTTTTACGCATGCTACAGCCGTCCGCGAAAGCACAAACTTATGCTTGATGTTTTCGGTTGCGTGTAGCGTAGACGTCGTTGCTTCGGCTTGCACTGTCAAGATCAGCTCTGCCCTTGTTTTTTGCATCACCGTTCTACACACTGACGTCGCATGTGGTCCCTTGCATTGCTTGCATTTTACTTGTGCCTTGCAAATGCGTGCAATGTGGTTTGGTCGTCTCTATCTCAAGCACGCTCTATTTTTGGTAAGCATAGCTTTGTTTTCATCCATTGGAATGATCCTACGACAGTTTTCGGTTGCGTGGGTTTTCCGCTTACAGAATGAGCGTATTCTGTCCGCTGAGCTATAGAAGCTTGAAGTTGTGCGCATCTGTCCGCGGTTCTCTCTTGGTTTTGCAGTTATCTTCTCTTGTTCACATTGTGTTTCTTCACGAAAAGCCGCTTGCTCTCTTAAGAATAACATAAACCTGTCTAGCTTTTCCTCACACGCTTTCCGGTTGCGTTGTTTTGCTCGCCGTTTTCTGAAGCTGAGCTGTTTCTCATAGCCTCTTTTGACTTGAACTGCACTGATAATTCTGGTGAATTTCTCTTTTCAATACCGGTAACCACATCGGCACATAGCTCTCGGTTTCCACATTTAGTGACTTGAGTGCCAATATGTTAACTTGCACTCTTTGTACTAGCCTATTTAAGTCATCGGTATCTTGAACAGACCTCACTTTCTCCAAACTCAATAGCTCATTCAAGTGCATTTCAATGGAATGTTCTCGATTGCCGAACGTTTTTTGTAGTATTTTGATTGCGTCATCATAATTTTTCTCTGCCGAGTACTGAAGCCCTTCAATAGCAGCTGCCGCTTTTCCGGTTAGTGATGCTAACAAGTAATTGAACTTCTGTCCCTTGCTCATGTTCGGTCTCAGGTGAACTGCCGACTCATACTGAGACCAAAAGTGGTTCCACTCCAAAGTTTTCTCTCAAACTTTATCATTTCAAGCTTTGGTAGCTTATCAATTCCGTTGCTTCTTGTCCTGTACTTGAGGGCGTCACCTGCCTTGTCCTATCACTTGAATCCGATTGTTCAGGCGGTCGAAGTCTGAATTCCATTGCAGATAAGATCGTCGTTAATATCATGTCGTACTCTATGACGCTTTCAAATTCAGCTTCGGCATTGTGTTCTGTTAGAAACTTGTCCATTTGCTCGTTCGCGCTCTTGAGACTGTTGCTTATTGTTTTTATCTGCGCCTGCGTTGTAAGCAGCTGCTCCTGGTTAGCTCCATTACTAATTTGCTGCTCGGCTGCTTTAATCAGTCGCGTGATCTGGGAGCGAAGCCCTTTCCTTTTCTTCGTTATAACTTCTTTGCTCATATTGAGGCGGTTAACAATCACTCCTTACTTGTCAATCGTTCGTTCTGATGCTCGTACTGTCCACCGTGGTCTCGTCGCTCGATCCAGGTCGATCCACTGCTCCTCCGCCGTTTTCTTCTCTGAAGCTCTGTGGCAGGTTGACATTTCTTGCCGGCGAGGAGGTAGTATCCTGGTTCACGGCACTATTATTAAGACGACCGAGACCAGGGACTGCTTAGAACGAATACGGTTTATTAGAAGTAGTGAAGCAGCGCGTGCTCGCTCCAGGCAGCAGTCTTCTTTCTTCTTCTTCCGGCGTTTCATGATGATATTTATATCGCGCGCGTCAACGCTACATTAGAGTATATTGGGCCCTTCATAATGCGCTCGCACCCGTTTTGCTAGCTCCACATACATCAAATTTGGTGTTACGTGACGCCAAAGGATGACAAATTATATGACAGGTGCAAACATGACAATCTTGACACGCGTGTGATGTGAGAACATGACGACATACCACGCTTATAGCATGCTTGCGGCCGTTTCGCTAGCTCCACATGTACTAAATTTGGTATCACATGACATGATTAGATGACAAAGACGACACATCCAAACATAGTCATAATGGTACGAAAGTCATGTACGGCACCGTTTACCTCCACCTTGTAACATGGGACTGATCTTAAACTAACATATCCACATTTCCCATTCATGCTTCGCATGGCGTCGATTCCCACTGTACGTGGAGTCTTCCATTTTTTTACAGCGGAGTGCTGTGTGTACTCGACGCAGCAACAGCATAGTTCGCAAATTAAATGCCTTGTGAATATCCTTAGGAACATGGTGAGAAAACACAATCCGAAGATAGCAGACACTGCTATACACTTGTCAGTGAGACATTGGAGTCGTACGTCACATAGAGAGGGTACAAGCGAAACGAGAAGTCGCAATTTTCGTAGGCACCCCTCGTCATACAAAAGTCTATCACGAGTCACGTCGACGTTGGTGACACACACTGAATCATTCCCCCATCTTCTCGAAGAGAGTCGTGGGGAATTGAGAATGCTTTGTGTAACGTACACAACAGCGTTTCGCATGTGAGAACCTAGCGTTATAACAATAACAATATTTAAGGGCGAAGCTTCTCAAGGCGTAGGCTGTGCGTCCCTTGTTTGTAGCCACCTCTCGTTTAGTTCTTGCAGCATTCACGAAATGGCTGTACTTGAAGCTGATGATAAAAACATGCAAGATGTTATAAACTGGATGGCGGTACTTGTGAGTGAGTGAGTGAAACAACTTTATTCGGTCCACAATAGACGCGAGTAAACTCAGCGTCACCTGGCTAGGCCCACTCGGGGACCATCAGGTTAAACCTGACGGCCCTCGCGCGGGCCCTCTGGACGGCCAGGATTTGAGAGGTCTGGTCCTGGGCCTTAATGAGTCGCTTCATTTCCTCTTGGGTGAAAGGGGGACCGGCAGAGGCGCAGCCCCACAGTACATGCTCGAAGTCCGCATAACCACCACACAGGGGGCAGTCCGGGCTTGGAAACCGTTCAGGGTACATTGTGTGCAGTGCCGCAGGGCTTGGGTAAGTGTTTGTACTTGTAGTTTATGATAAAAAATGCGAGGTGTTATAAGATAGGAATGATGTCACATATCGCGCATGTCATTGGTGGAAGGCAAGCATTCAATTTATTGCGGCGTCGTACGCTAGGAAGAGCATTGTTATAAAATCGAGCGGGCAAAAGTTACGGAGGGTTCATGGTTTACCAGGTTTACCTCGGGAGCTTCAGGGCCAAACCTCATAAGCGCGAAAATGCACGTGACAGCGACGAGCGACGCTATGAGCGACGAAACAGGGCGTTCGCGCGACGTGTCGCGTGCTCGTTTTCGCGCGATCGCTCGGTTCTCCAGATTTCGAAACCGTCGCTCATCGCCCTGAAATGCTGGGCTCAAACAGCCAATAGCGAAATACCGGAAAAGACAAAGACTACATAGGTGCACGTGACCCTGCCCGAGTCACGTATGCGCAACAAGAAATAATGCAATTTTTATTACGCATGTGCATATAAAGAAGTGCTGCAAGGCACTGATAAACACTTTCCCTTTCAATGCACAACAATATATCTTATTTTTAAATTGCATACCGCTCGCTACGTGGTTTTCTTGGTGCGAGTAGATGGCCTCATGCCAGCAACAGTGGAATTCGCTCGCCGAAGCCGTCGCGTGAATGAGGTTTGCCTGCGCTAGCGACTGATCACGCGAAGCCGATCTACGTCGCGTCGCTTGTCACTGTCGCGTGCATTTTCGCGCTTATGAGGTTTGGCCTTCACCCACTCACCGTGATTCGCCTTGTGGATATAGCGACACTTTTTTTTGCACCATGCAGCCAATAGCGGCGTTGGCCGCACGTGGCGTTTTCCTGTCGCTAGAAATGTGGTATGCGTTTACAGCTCTATTTGCTTGCGCGCACGGTTGAAAAATACTATCAAGTTATCAAAACAAACAGAGTTCTCGGCTCGGCGTTGGCGTTTCAAAACGGCGTGTCGAGAACACATTTCCGGATGTTCTTGAGAGGCGCCCAGCCAGCGAATGGTCGAGAGTGAGGCATGAACGCGCGAGAAACATGGGCGTAGAGAGGAGAGAGGGCGAACGACAACAAAACGAGCGGCGAAGCACTGCACCTGTCATTGCACCTGATGGCAATAAAGTCAGCTTCGTATCAACACAAACGCTGCACAAACGCTCGCAGCACAAACGCTACAAATGCGTTTCAAACGCACTGCATTGACGCGCTGGCAAGTCACGTTCAAGTCAAGAAGGTGTGGGCTCCAGTTGCTAGGGGGCGAGAATAGGCGCCCGTGACTAAGGTCCCTAGATGAAACAAGTTTCCAAGGTAGCGACACCCTCCCTTTTCCTCCTCGCTTATTTGCCTGAAGCGCCCCCTAGAAGGTTTAAAACTTTCATCCAAAAGCGAATGATTGGGTTCTGTTGCTACGGTGAATAGATGTAAATAAAACAAAATGGAACGAAATAAGACGTAGAATAAACAGTTACCTTTATGAACATAAACGCAAAATACAAGAGCAAGCGGGATGTGCGTTACTCAACCGGCAACGTTGGGCAGTTCTATACTTTACACCACTAGCCATGGCGTCTCGCGTAGTACATTTTAGTTCCACGACCGCGGTATTTCGTCCAGTTCTAACTAGCCCACTTCTCCGACTGTGTTTTGTTCGTGCTGTGACACAGTGAACGTGCTTCTTGCTGGATCCTGTAAGTGGCCACAGGGCGTGACGTTGTGACGATTGATTACAACCGGCTTGTGCACACGCAAGAAAAAAAAAATTACGACCAGACTGGTACGAACACTCGTCCGGCAGCACTGCGATGACGTTTTTTTTTTAAATGTATCCATTTGGACAATCGTGATGCCAAGTGATTCCGATGTGGTGCTGGGAACTTCCTGAAAAGTGAGAGTTCTACTGGTGAGGTGTCTCGAAGCAGCGCGTTTCGGCTCAAGCGGGAACTGGTCAAGAGTGAAATGTTTCTGAAGGTGCGTTGATTGCAACCTACAGCTGTTCTGTATGCGTGCATACCCACATGTATTTGTACCAACTGACATGCACTAGAAACGCATTAGACGCGCGCCTGGCGTTTCAATAAAAACCGACAAGTGAACTCGCTTCACAGATCCGCGTCGACATACGTTGACGGAGTTGCACGAAAGCACTTGCGTGAAATGGTTTATAGTTGCACTTCATGGTGCGCTTCATCTCGGAAAGCACGAGGTAAGTTGAAGAGAGCGAAACCATTTTCTGTTGTTTACGGCAACGCAGCATTACTGAAAAACACAGATGTTGCATTGAACGAGCATGGCGAAACAATCTTGGTCGACTTAGCGCACACCGAAACGCTCTTCCTCTTCAGTTTATGCTCTGGCTACGATTTTGTTTTTGGTCACGGTGAGAATCCGGCTGGAGCCATATGCGCATGCGTACTCGATTTGAACCTTTTGCATAATAATAAATAACACCACCAGCCATTTGCAAGATCACGTGCAAGTAATGCACCAATTACAGACGTGCATGGCAGAGAAAAAGAGAAGTAATCGAGAAAGCGAGGAGGACGGCTCGAGAACAATGAGTGACGCTACCTTGTTTCATCTAGGGACCTTACCCGTGACCGCAGCTGTTGCTGACACCAAGGGAAAAAACGGGAGGGAGCATGACGTCACGCACCCAGCCTTGGCACGCCAACCCGTTTTGAAGCCATAAAAGTCGGCCCAGCACAGCCCAGGACTTCAGGACCAAATCCTGGTCATCTAGTGTGCCCGCGACAGGGCCGTAAGGCTAGACCTGCCGGTCCCCACGTGGGAGTAGCCGGGTGACGCGTGGCAACCTCAGTGTCTGCACTGGACCATAATAGAGTAGTTCTCACTCACTCACTCAACACGTGACTATTTCCGCAAAATCACGCCAGTTACGAGACTAGCCGATACTTCGGAGTGCGGCGCCCGGTAAATTTTAATCGAAATGCGCTGGTTTGGCGCAGACCGGCCGGCTCACGCAGGTGGTTCAAAGGCGGAACAGTACCGAGAGTACTAAAACCTACCACAAGCTCTGCGTTTTGATCACGTGTTGTGCCGACAAGTTGGGCATGACTCATTTGGCGTAATGTTTTCTTCTCTGTTTTTCTTCCTACAGGCGGACAGCTGCCGACGCCGAAGTGTGACATGAGGGGGGGGGGGGGGGGGCTACGGCTGCTAGGGGCGTGCGCGCCCGCAGCCGTTGCTGTGGGAGAGGTTCGGACTGCATGCCTCTTTCGGCAGCCCGCGTGGCAGAAGAGGTGGGCAGCTTGGGATTTCGCGCACGTGTCGGTATAACGTGGTAATGCTTCTCCCAAACGCACACCCGCGCCACCACCGCACCTCCGCTGCGTGCCACAGTGATTGGCTGCGGCGAAACGGCGTGCCTCGGCAGGTGGCAAAACGTTCCTCCGAGAGCGATTGCACTTGCTGCCTCGTTTTTGTCCCACTTTCGACGCCTATAGAAGTGGTTTTTGTAGCTTGCCGCGTTGCCACCTCGCCGCTTTGGCCCCCCACCCCCCGCTTTCGGTGTGAACAAGCCTCAAGAAATATATTCGTATTCAAAAGTACCAAGCTGTCCAACATTACCAACTAAGTACTAATAGTGCGGAGGCCTCTGAAGGGAATGAGCACTACCATACGTGCAATCAACGTCACGACGCTCGCTAGCATTACTTACTTTCTCTGGTTCAAGCGTCCTCATGATTGTACATTCGTGGTGTGTAGATTCGCGAAACGAAAAGCTTCAGAACTGATGACTTTCGACGCTTCCTTGGAAGGTCATTCATGACCCCTTCCAGACATTATTTGCTGACACAAACTTACAAATGTACAAAATGAACACTTCCTTGTCGTTTAAAAAAGTGTCTAGCCAAAAAATGCGCCGTCTGTTAGGACCCAGTAAGCGTAACCATAGAAATTACATCTTCTGCAGCATACCTGCGTAACCCACCCTGCTATGTATATTCGCTCACGGCCGATATTCAGCCTACCATTCTAGAACATTTAAACATGAATCAGACCCTAACTTCGATTATAAAACTGCTCCTTTGGTCTTGGTCGTGTCAAGTCACACTCATAATCGACAGTCGAAAATTCGGCGCCGAGTCTTTGTGGCCAACCGTCGGCGCAACTCGTATTACGTGTCTGGCACTTCAGAAGAGAAATAGAGCACGAGAAAAATTTTCAGACTTACATCTAATGGTATCACCAAAGACCAGCTGGTAGAGATTACGCATGTCCTGTAGGTATTCTTGATTTATTGGACGGTTGTTTCGTAGCTGGCTTTTTAACGCATCAATTCGTTCAATAAGATTGTCAGCCAGCTCCCTGACTTCCCGGTGGGACCGCACTAGTCCACGAACATAAATCACTGGAAAGAAAAGAAAAAAACATATGACCATACTTTTATCTACCAGAAACAACCACACTTACGATTGTACATAGCCATCTGCTCTGCAATTTAGAAAAAACCCTTCCTCTGGTGCCTTCAAAACAAGGCTTCGACCCACTAGTGAGGAGATGAGCCACTGATTGGTTAGCCTCATTATTTTCATTTCATTTCATTTTTTTTCATTTATTTCGTCCTTAAAGGCTCGAAGGCATTACATAAAGGGGGACAAGTAACAAGATAGGGTACAATGTTCAACAGGATATGTAAATAAATAAATAAATGAATAAAAGCAAATAAGTTTACACAGGAGACAGGAATCATAAATCACATTTTCAGAAATCACAATCACAGCATTTTGCGAAAATGCTATGAATAACGCTTTGCCAGAATGAAATCTGCGATTGAGTGATGAATTAAATGTACACCACAAAAGTGTTGAAAACTCTCATTTCATTTCCAACACATGAAGATGTTTATACACATATTTACAGCAAAAAACGCCAGGCCTGCGCGAAAGGCGCAGCACAGGCACAGCGAAAGATATATTAGCGGTCTTTCAGAGCCTTTTCTGAACACCCATTGGTACCTTATGCAAGCACACTTACTTAATACCCACTATGACATCAATAATTAAATTTTTTTTGTAGTAGGCTGGCATTCACTTGGCTATTATTCCTCAATCTTCTAAGAAACATGGTATTCGCTAAACACCTGCAAGGAATTTTGTGCCAGTTGTTCATGCAGTGGCTGCAAACGATGAGGAAATATGCCTGAAGTGGGTATACGCCACAGTTATTGGGTGAACTAGAACAAGCTTTTGTAATGGGTTTGAGCTTTCAACGACCACCTCATTACGCTATTCGCATTGTGCAACGACTGCGTTTTCCCTGTTCTGAAACGCTTTATATTTCGTGCTTATGCGATTGCTTTCCCGATATCAAGCATGGCAGGGCAAGTTTGCCAATAAGTTCAATTATAATATTATTATTAGGTTTTATTGGCGCAAGGGCATCTATGGCCAAAGAGCGCCGGTACAAGCTTCATATCATTTCAGGTTATTAGTATAAAAAATAAAACAAATGATGTCTAGTAAACATCTATAATATTTAAAATACACTGCATTTAAAAGGAATGTCACTTTGTTAAAAAATCCTAATTTCGTTGGCGATGAGTGTCTATGACGATAAATGAGTCGACAAGGTTTAAGACCCTCACGGCTGAAGTCCTTGCCTGAGCAAGAACTGCGAAGGCTCAGAAATACTTGTGTTTTTTGCCGTAGGTGGTACCTCACACTTGAGGCACAGCTTGGTGGCTAGGATGGAATGATATGATTGTTAAGAATTTCACTTTCCCAATATATTGAAGAAGTCTCCTAAACTCATCAAGTGATAGATTGGCGAAGGATGAAGTGGAATATGATACCGGTAGAGCTACCTGAAATGGGTCAGTCTTGCTTGGGGAAGCACAGGACATTGAATGAAGACATGCAAAACGGTCATGGCCCTCTCCACAGTGTATACATATAGGTGGATTAGAGCCTGCTGAAAGATAATTATGAGTGGCATAAGCGTGGACTATTCTGAGCCGTGTTAGAGTGACTTCAGTGAACCTGCTGCGTTTTGGGGGGATAACTTTCCTTAGTTGAGGTGTCACTAGGTGGAGTTTATTGTCGACCTGTTTGTCCCATACATCTTACCAATGGTTGCGTGATCCTCTTAGTATGGTAGGTTTTTGATCCGAACCGGGAACAGTGGTTACCTCTATGGCTTGCCGATCTGCTGCTTTTTGTGCATTCTTGTCCGATATTTCACTGCCCTCAATCCCAGAATGATCTGGCACCCAGCAAAACACAATAGAAAGTTTTTTGGTTATAGGCTGCACATATTTCATTAGGAGCTTGATTGAAGTGGGGTTCTTGCTGTACTTGCCATAAGACAGGGCAGTGACAACACTCAAATTATCTGTGTACACTATAGACTTTGATGTCTTGTGTTGTATAATGTGCTGTATTAAAAGCAGGATACCATAGACTTCCGCTGTGAAAATGCTGGTAAGTGTATGCACGGTTCTGGTGTCGGAGAAGGTTTGTCCGTAGGCTGCACAGGATACATATTCTTGAGGTTTGAAACATCAGGGAAGAATACGGCTGCAAAATATTTGTGCTCGAGGGCAAAGAAATGTTGCATAAATAACACACTAAAGCAATTTTTACTTTGAGGTCTTTGAAAGACCTGTCACAAGTGACCGGACACTGCTGCCAAGGGGATTGTGTTTAGCGTGGTCAGTGTTCAGTAATTCATCGACACAAATTCAAAGTTTTTCTACTACAGGTCTTATTGCCGATGAAAACGGTGGGGCGATAGGAGGATGGTTTGCATGTAAGTGAGTAGTGCACGCATCATTCACAAGTGTTTGCATGGGTGCTGCTTCATGGGCATGAGTTTAATTGCATAGGGGACTCCCAGATGTGCGCTGATAGTCCAGCGGCCACTGACCTCACTCTGCATAAAGGCTTTGGACAGGGCTGATACAGAATGCACTAAGAGCCAGCCGGATTCCTAAGTGGAATACAGGGTCGAACATTTCAGGTGCTGTCTTTGTAGCTGACTGATATACTATGCATCCATAGTCCATGCATGACAAAACCAGGTTTCTAAGCACAGATATGAGACAGCTACTGTCCGTCCCCCATGACTGATTCAATAGATACTTCAAAAGGTTCATGGTCTTGAGACATTTTAACTTGAGCTGTTTTATGTGCTGCATGAAGGTGAAATCGAAATAAAAAATTACACCGAGAAATTTTAGTTCTTTCAAGACGACTAAGTTTTGTCCATTCATTTGTTTGCAGGGGTCCGTATGTTCACCGTTTTGTCTGGAGAAAAGCACACTAGTGGTCTTGTCAGCGTTGAATTTAAAACCATTCTTACCAACCTATTTGTCAAGGTGGTTAACACCTAATTGTACATGGCGTTCGCATAGAGTCGAGTTACAAGATTTGAAACTGATTTGGATGTCATATACATAAACAGAGTACAACACCGCAAGAGAAATAACAGAGCGAAGACAGTTCAATTATAACTATAAAAAGCGTGCAGGTTAATACTCCACTCTGCGGCATTCCGTTTTCTTTAAGAATTCCGCGTGATAACACACTGCCTATTTTTACACAAAACTTCTTTTCAGACAGGTTTTCTCTTAATATGGTAATCAACCGACTGCATATTGCATAGGACGATAAGTCTTGCAGTAGTCCATATCGCCAGGCAGTATCATATGTCTTTTCAAGGTCAACGAAAACAGAAAGACAGCATTGATTGTGTCCTAATGTGTCAGGTATATATGACTAGAGGAAGACAAGATTGTCAGTTGTGGATCTAGCTGTACCGAAGCCAGACTTGCGCAGGTCCAATATATGGTTGCATGCTAATAGACCAAACGGTGATTAATTGTTTTTCAAACACTGTGAGTAGGCAGCTTCAGAGTACAATAGGCCTGTAACTATTTACTGAAAAGGAATCTTTGCCCTGTTTAAGGAACTTTAGGAGTATTGCCTCTTTCCAAGCAGAGGGTGTTTTGCCTATAGTGAAAATATTGTTGAGAAGTGCTAAAAAGCATTTTAGAGTTTCATCAGGAAGGTTTCTGATCATTTCATAGATCATTGTATAAGAGCCATGTGCAGAATTTTCACAGGAACGAAGGGCAAACTTCAATGCATGTTGTGTTAGTGGTTTATTGTATAATTCTGATACAGGCTTTTTCGGGCGCAGAAATACATTTTCAGCTACACTTTTGTGGCGAAAGAACTCTGCAGTGTACCTTTCTGAGCTTGATATTTTCTCAAAGTTTCGCCAAGAGTGTTTGCCTGTTCTTCTATTGTATCACCGCAGTCATTCACAAAAGGGAAGGAGTTTGTGTCTTGTTCTTCAAGTTTATGCACCCTAATATACAACTTGCGGGGATTTGTGTAGGAGTTTATTCAGAATATGTAGTGTGTCCAGCTTCCGCGTTTGGCAATATGGCGAATACGCCTGACACTCACTTTGCAACTTCTGAAGTTCATCAAGTTTTATAATGTTGGGTAGCGGAAAAGTCCTTCATGCTTTGTTTTGCTGTTTTTTGGAAATTTTACACTCCCGATTCCACCATGACTTTGCGTTGATCTTAATATTGCTAGACTGCGGTATACAATTTTTTGCACAAGTGAGGAGATAATGGGCGATATAGTTGGCCATCTCTTCTATGCCCAAGTGCTCGAAATCTTCGAGGCGTAGTGTACATAGCTCTTTGTATTTTTCCCAGTTTTCATCATGAAAGTTCTGGTTTTTACAATAAAAAGTCGGTCATCCCGTTGTCTTGTTTTTAAAAGTGTTGGAAAATGGTCACTTGCATACGAATTATTAATAATTTTCCAAACTAGGTAAGGTAGGAGTCATGGCGACGCAATGGCTAACTCTCTGAATGAATATATATAGTGTGTGATAATGTAGTATGTTGGCTTTTCCTTATTGAACAGACATGCTCCGGATGAGCGAAGAAAGCTTTCCATAGCGCAACCTCTCACACTACATCTGGTATCAGCCCATAACACTCTGTGAACATTAAAATCTTCAATTGAAATATACGATTCTGGGAGCTGATCAATCAGCTTTTCAAACTCTATTTTATTAAACGATTTCTGGGGGGGGGGGTATGTGAAGCGAACAGATAGTTATCAAATGATTAAATAAATTAGCGCGAACAGCCATAGCCTCAATAGAGCTTTGTAGCGGAATGTGCTGGCATGCTAAGCTTCGTTGTAAAATTATTGCCACACCTCCCGATGAGGAATTGTCACCATTTCGGTCTTTGCGAAAAATCACGTATTGATTTAGGAAATTGGTGTGAGTTCAGTTTAAATGAGTTTGCTATAGAGAGAACACTAAGATGATAATCATTTAGTGAGTCTTTGATATCATAAAGGTTATAAAACATGCCCCTGGCATTCCACTGTAGAGTTTGCGTGGTCATAGCGAAGAAAAGTCTATGTGTCCTGTGTTCAAATGAACATGTTAGAGATATGTGTGAAAAGAAGGTAAGATATGTGTGAAAAGAAGGTATGTGTGAAAAGAGGTCAGCGACGCTTTGACGGACAGGTTACGGCAAGTTTCTTTTTAGTTGCGCTCCAAATAGCGCTGATCTTTGGGCGTCGATGACGCTAGTATTCGTCCATTGATTTCCTTAGCATTCTCCAAGGCGTTGGCAGGTCGAAGAACGGGCTCAGAGACTTGCGTCTCCGGCCTTGGAATTCGATTCAGCTTCGGGGCCTGTTGAGTGGGGGGCTGCAGACATATCTTTGATGTTGGTGGTGCAGCAAAAGCAGCAGCCACCTGAGGGGTGTACGAAGTGACTACTGGGCCACTGCTGGTGACTGCAGTAGACTGCTGAGGCACTTGTGGCACTAACCCCCGTTGCACCACGTAGGCAAAACTGGTGTGATAAAGGTATGACAGATGGTTGCTTGCTTCACGAAATGTTTTGTTTTCTTTTACTTTTAGTGAGATTATCTTTTTATCAATCTTCAATTCAGGACATAATCTACAGTAGGCTAGATGACTTCCATCATAGTTCACACAATGTGGAGATGATTCGCCATCATCAGACCTGTGTTCATTGGAGCAGCATTTGGCATATGTCTCTTTCCCCAGCATGTCTTGGATCCATGCCCGTACCGCTGGCACGTAAACCATCGCTGAGGGTTTAGCATGTACGGCCTCATGCTAAGTTTTATGTAGCCTGCATCTAGGGTGGCAGGGGGTACACAGCTGTGAAAGGTTAGTAGTATATGTTTAGTGTGGATCCGCTCACTCTGGGTGAATCACGATTTTTTCAACCATTATAATATTTTGATTCTGAAAGCCATCTAGAAGTTCCTCATCGCTGAAGTGCAAGAAGTCATCTTCCGATATTACATCATGGCTCATGTTCATAGTTTTATGTCCAGACACGGTTACTGGTACGTCACCAATACGTTTCAAGTCAATCAATTTCTGAAAATTCTCTCTCTCCTTCAGTTCGCGTAGGGATTCTCCGCAGGGCGTTTTTTTGGCCTTGTAGCCTGGTTCAATGGTGTTTCCAAAGCATTTCGCCATCAAAAATGGAGACCGTTTGCGAGCAGTTAAGTTGCCCTCACTATGGATTACGTGATACTTTGGAAACTTCTCAGTGCTTCGCAAGAAGAACTGAAAGGGCGCTTCAGTGTGCCCTCTTTTCTGAGGGCGATCAAGGAAAAAGGAAGCTTGTTTAGCCATAAAATACTGCTTGTGTTCGGCCCACCACAGAA
Source organism: Rhipicephalus microplus (assembly GCF_043290135.1). Lineage (NCBI taxonomy): Eukaryota > Metazoa > Arthropoda > Arachnida > Ixodida > Ixodidae > Rhipicephalus > Rhipicephalus microplus. Next base: position 102,170,790 of record NC_134700.1, on the reverse strand, counting down.
CCTAACAAGGGGACGTGGCAAGACTTGAACGAAATCTGCACAACGCAAAGCCTACGCTATCACAATAACCGGATATAGCATACCCATGCTTTGATACCTACGCGAGGTTAACCCTCGCCACCAGAAAACAATAAAGTAAATGGAAAAGAGAAAATGACAGGATTGATTTAGAGAGGAGAGAAGATGAAGATGTAGGGAAAGAGAGATAAGAAAAGGCGAGTACGGGTTTATGCTGGGTGGGTCAGCCCAGGGGTGCCATCTTCGTGAAGCCGAAAACAAAGGTGTGTGTTGCTTTTGCCGGGGGGCGTCAAAGGTCCAATCACCTGGCGTCGGCTGAACCTCCAGCATTCCCTTTTGTACAGACAGAGATAGGCCACGCACGACCAGGTGTGGGAGGAGGTTAACACCTCCCCCCCCTTGACTCGCTTCCGTGGTGGTGCCTAACACCAAACGTCGCCAGGGACCAACAAGTCTAAAGCACCGGCCAGGCTCAGTCTCATTCTTTTGCCAGCAACCACATGCGTCGGACGCAAGAATCATGGGCTTCCTCAGAGCAGCGAAGGTGATTATTGGTGGCCGCGGAAGCAGGTTTACAAGTGAAAGTGACAAGAATTTCGAGATCAGCTGGCCGATTCTGCCAACAGGAGGTGTTGTTTTGAAAGTAGTAATTTTGCACGAAAATATTTAGGTAAGGCCTTTCAATGTCAAAGTTTTCGGGGCACTTTGGACAAAGAACGACTGCTTTCCGACGTGTTGGCGTTAGGTGCTTATCATATAAACCAAGTGTGAATAGTCACATGTGATGAGTGGAGTGCGCGTTCAAAGTGCGTGCCTTTGGAAAGTGTGCGTCACAGAAACAGAAGAAAACAGAGTGCATGCATCGTGCTGCCTAGACAACGACAATGAAGACGGCAGTGAAGACGTCGCGTGCACGAGGATGCGTGGCACCCCGTGAACAAAATAAAAGATAAGGTAACCAATGATCATAGACCACGGAGATTTCGAGGTCCAATGGTTGGGTACCATGAAAGCACAGAATCTTCTATCGTGACGAGACATGTAGGCCAGAGCGTAAGTAGAAGCCTGAGCAGAGCAGATCAAGGGGAGTTCGAAGAAGACGGGGCAAGCGGGAGGTCGTCACCGGAACGACTGCTCAAGATGGGCCGTAAGGCGTCGGACCTGACCCTTCAGTACTTCAACCGGCCGGGGCCTCCTGCCGTCGTGTTCCCGCTCGAGAAGACCGTGGCCATCCGGTCCTGATTTCCTACCCAGGGCCTGCGGATTTCGGTTCCAACAGGCAAGCCACAGCCGTCGGGCTACGGGCCCAAGCTGTGCGCCCAGCTGCTTTGTCAGGTTGACCCTGGTTCCCTGACGTGTCGCCATAACCTGCAATCTCTCGTCACCGACGGGTCCAAACTGCTAAAGCCAGAGCCACCACGTTCCTGTGTGGTTTCTCGACGTGTCGTCACAGCCAGCGTTCCTTCATCCCCATCCTGCCCGCGTCCTGAAGCCCGAAACACCGCGTTCCGGTTTGCTCATCGTCGCCGGGATTCAGCGTGTGGGTGAGACCGAACAGATATCTTGCCCTACTCCATCGCGCAGCCCCATTCGGGCGTTAGATTCAATTGAACACTTTAAGCTTCTTTGTCGAGTGTTGATAGATGGATTTCGCCATGTCCAGTAACTGTTTATCAGTTGTTTAGTTTATGAGAGATTTTCGTCTTTTTACTTTTCAATTAAACTTCTTGTTTGAGTTTTGGTACAAACGGCTTTGTCCCTTTGTTAATTCTTTTGTAGGTTTAAACCTTATAGAGCTCTTCTTACTAAACATCTAAAAGAACCTTGCATGACATCGCGTTAAACAACCCAGATTCACTGAAGGAAATACTTCAACTAAAGAAACTCTAGGTCAAGGGAAAAGCTGACTTTTCATAGACCTCCAGGCGCAGCAGGCGAGGCCGCCAGACTGTGAAATTACTGGCTATTATATGCTGTGGCGGACGAGAATGTACGTACAGTACAGGCAGCGTTCGGCGGCGTGACGGAAGGGACTCGGGAGCGTTGGCGTGTTGAAGGTTTTAGCAAAAGGTGTTCGACAACATGCACTGTGCTAATCAAGCTCAACACTGGAATCAGTGTGGATGATCTGCCATACCAGATCTACAGTGCTGGTGAAGCAGCCCTAGTGCTCGTCCCCGGTCAGCCTATGCAGTGCCTGCTCTGTAACAGAACGGGGCATGTGCATCGTGAGGGCAAGGTGCCTCTTTGTTCGCATTGCTGACGCTCCGGGAATGTCGACGCACAGTGCAATCATTCTTACGGCTCAGTGACGGAGTCAGTAGGCCCAACGGATATGGCACAGCATATTGTGGACATAGCCGAGGCGCAAGATGCCACCCAAGGCACAACAGATGAGAGTGTAGCCACACTGAACTGCCACGCATCAACATATACGATGGCTTCGATGGTTGTCGGGGCTTTCGACCCTGTGTCCTGGACGCTCGCCCCGTCGAGCGTGACCTGGACGCCAGCAAGATGTCAGGGTGCGAGACGTCGACGTAAGCTCGAGCCAGTGAGTTACACGAGAAGGTGTGTTCCCATCGAGGACGCCACCGTGGCTGACTCAACGCCATGTTGTCCTGTGCTACGGTCACCGCAACAACGGTGCGCGTGAGTGTCGTTTTAAAAACTTGGTGGCGCGGGAGGAAAGTGTGTTAAATGTTGAGATGTAGACTTACGTCTCGCATGGACAGCAACTTGCCAGTAGACGTTTTCACCTCGTATCGTCCTGATGTTTTTGTGAGATTTTTTTGTGTGTGTTCTTGTCCTCGTCCAATAAAAAGAACGTGTTCGTGTAATCAGGTTGTCTTGAGTGCGTCCGATGTCCTTGGCTTATTGAGTAAACGCTTTACTCACCACACCCTGAAAGCTATCAAGAAATTTTCACGCTAGTGTCTCTTCAGTAGGACTCCCACCACTTGTTTTCGCCACATTTAGGGCATTGTTCATGCACATAGTTTCTGGAAACAGGCAATACCGCAAAAAACTTGGCCTGGCTGAGTGGTAGACTACTGGGCTGGCACCCAGTGGGCCCGGGTTCGAGTCCCAATGTGTCGGTATTACTAGGTTTATTATGATTTCGTGCGATGTGGTTAAGGACACCGGTTGTGGCGGCGGCGGTGGTGGCAGGCAACTAAGGCGCTGCACATGACCCGAATGTCGATCGCATAACTGCTTTCACTGCAAAATTATAGTCGGTGACAAGCTATAAGAATAAAAAGTAAAGTGTACCACTGTCCATTTGTATTAGGCGCGCCCACCTGCAGCCGCTCAATACAATAACGCAACAGTTAGGATGAACCAATGACAAATTCAGTATGATGCCATTGCCCCGCCGCGGTGGTCTAGTGGCTAAGGTACTCGGCTGCTGACCCGCAGGGCGCGGGTTCGAATCCCGGCTGCGGCGGCTGCATTTCCGATGGAGGCGGAAATGTTGTAGGCCCGTGTGCTCAGATTTGGGTGCACGTTAAAGAACCCCAGGTGGTCTAAATTTCCGGAGCCCTCCACTACGGCGTCTCTCATAATCATATAGTGGTTTTGGGACGTTAAACCCCACATATCAATCAGTATGATGCCATTCACGACGAGCATGTATTTCGTTCCTCCAAGGCGACAAGAGGCGATGAGCCGCTCCACCAAGACCGGCAGGTGTCTATTCTGTTTTCTGTGGTGTTTTCTTTGCAAGAAAAAGCTATTTCATCCACTGGCCATAAGCATCGTCGGCTGTCAATCGATGCTGGCGTTTATGATTTTGCAGCGTTTGAGGTACACCAAAGCGGCAGAGACTCACTGCGTTCCTCCGGTTTGGCAGCGCGAAGCAGCAACACGGCGTCTGTTCTCTGCGCCGCAAGGATCACTACTCTCGTCGATTGTCGTCATGGCCATTCGTGTGAAATAAGGCGAAGGTGAAGGCTGAATGTGTGTGCCTGCGTTTTGTGGAATGTGTGAGTCTGTTAATTACCACCCCCTAGAGCCATGGCATCAGCATTGTCACATGTGCTTGAGTGACTCTTTACTATATTGTCGCAACGCGGGAATGTCGGTGATCTTTTGTGATATGCACTGTAGTGTGCGCACATATGAGTGTTGAAAGTGCAGGTGAGGTGCTAGAAAAAAGTCACCCAGAGGACCTGCAGGCTAGCGTGACACAGTACAAGAGCAAACAAACAAGGTGGGGAGAATATGCATTGGTGCATGCATTGTAAAGCGCATTGTGGTAATCGTGTATGTGTGTGTGAATATTTAGACGTGTGGCGATTGGCACAGCTGCGTCATTGCCACCGGCTCATAATTAACTGTCAAATTAAAGTGTCGGCTGCGTAAGCGCAAGTCTCACGCTCGAAGTAATAACGCCTCGTATAAAAAGCCGTGCGAGCTTGTTCAAACTGAGAAATGACGCGAGCTATGTAATATCACTGCATTGATCGTGCTTAACAGAGCGACCACAATAAACCACGATCAGCTACATCGATCGTTATCGTCACTGAAGCGATGCCGCTAAAGTTATTGCTGAGCGAAAAAAAACATTTCGTTTTTTTAGAAAATTGTTTCATCCATAGGAATATAATATTAGCAGGTTTTCATTTTGCATGTGTTGCGTGCATGTATCGCGCATATAGATTACTAGGTTATAATATATTACAGCTCCACGAAAGAAAGATGGATGCATTGCATTCCACTGTAAAAGAAAAGTCTGGAATGCCATTCACCAACGCCGACTAAATTTCAAGGCCGAAAGGCTGCCGCAGTGACGTCAGAGGTTGGGGGCCCAGTTGCCCAACTGAGCATGCTCAGTAAGACTTTTTTTTCCACGTCTTTTATTCGGCCCAATCAAGCCGCAGCAGCTGCGAGAGTGGGAGCATTGGTTTTCCTAAAACGTGAACGAAACACAGGCTTTCCGCCGCGTTCGTGGCGTAACTGGGCCCCCACCCTCTGACGTCACTGCGGCAGCCTTTCGGCCTTGAAATTTAGTCGGCGTTGCATTCACTCGCATTCCCTTGAGAGAGAAAACCCTCTTGTTTGCACAGACGCACCTTTGCACAGACACTTTCAGACGCTGTGCTGTGCTCCCTACTGGGCTGCAGAAATTAGGCGCCTTCTTCCTCTTCTAATCTATACCACCACCACCACTTTCAATGAAGGCAGTGGCCCCTGTTGCAGCAAAACTTGGCCCTGCTTTGAAAAAGCTGAATGTTCAAGCTGATTGAGCGCAAGTTGTCGAAGCAAAAGAAAATCACCTACAGCTTTCAGTCACCACCACTTTAGCCGCGTACATCGCCTTGGCATTAGAGAGTTTTAGTACTGCGTACGCTGCGTACGTGGTGGAATTGCGTACGTAAGGACGCCACGTTCTGCGTGGTGCGCATGCGCAGACCACAACGCGCACGTAGCGCATTTTGTACGCAGCCTCTACGTACGCACGCATGAGATGCGTGCGTGCGTACGTATGAGGTGATCGCGCCGCTCTCGAACAAGTTTGCGACAGCGCGAGACTTCGTTTTGCAAAATGGCGGCATCGAAGTCAAGCACCGACTGGCTCTGTGGCTTAAAATATGGCCATAATCTGGCTGTAACACTTGGACTGGCTCACACTGGTTGTCAAGAAAACGTACTTCTATTTTGATCTACCAGATGACGCAACACGCATCCCGCTCTTTGCGTACGCGGGTACTACGGCGTACTAAAAGCCGATTAGTGGCAAACGACGCCACGTAACGCAAGGCGCTTGCGTGATGCGTACGTAGCACCATTCCGCAGTACTAAAACTCTCTATTATCTTACCGACAACGTACGCAGTTACCCGTGCACTGTTAGGCACAGTGCGCGCTACGTCCTTTTTTAGGGGTGAAGCTCCTTATAGCGGGACCCGTTCGTCCCTCGTAGTCGTAGTCGTAGCCGTAGTGTGTAACCGGTCTTAAGCTTTCACTTCCAAGGTAGTGCCAGTGGGAGATTTCTCCTGCGCGTTTTTGAACAATAAAAAAAATTCGCAGCGTGCGCGTCAACTAAAAGCCGAATTCTTCTGTCTCTCGGGTCGTCAAAGACAGCGGACGCACATCACGTGGGCTCCGTCTTCCAAGAAATATTTGTCAGTGATTTTCGGTCATTCAGCCCATAAATTTTACAACGCAAGCGGAAACTCACCAGGATTACACTGGCACCGAAATTCAAGGTTAGAAAAGACTTTCTTGCCAGATTTGAAAGGTTTTCAACCCGAGCTCCTTTCGCCCGACGCTCACGCAAGCCAGCCACCCGACGAGACGCGCTGAGCGTCTCCTCTGACGCGGGCGCTTTCTTCGCTCATCAACGATAGAAGTCCAAGTGAACGGGGAGCATATCTCCCCAGAAGAGTTTCTCGAGGCAAGGATTGGTGCACCATCGGATGTAAGACCAAAGTTAACCGCGTAAACGCGCAGAGCAACACCCAGAACGGGGCCCCCTCCTGCACCGTCGAGGGAACGGACTGCAACCGGCAGCGTTCGCGTCGACAAGCGTAACATCAAGCAGCAAGTCATCAGAAACAGCAAAAGGCCACTACTCCCGCGGAGCGATTTCAAGATTGTGATACGACCACGAGGAGGCCTCGACGTGGCCACCACTGCTGGAACCGTGCGCCTCGCATCGGCGATTTACCGCGCGGCCAACGTACCGGCGCATGAAGCAGGGGAGGACACGGTGTGCTCCAATAATTATCAAAACGTCATCGTCGTGAGCACACCCCATGTCTCTCACGCCGATAAGCACAAACGGCTTCAAGCCATCACCATCGGCAACCGCCACACCAAGGTTAGTGCGTACGAGACGGCCCCCGACAACATGGTGAAGGGAATAATCAAGGGCATCCGCTGGAAGAAGACGTCAAGTCCATTCACACCAGCATCGTTCACGCACTTAACCCTTACGCCCTGGCAGCCAAACAACTCAACAACACCACGACTGTCATAGTGGCGTTTGAAGGACCGCGAGTGCCCACTTACGTCAGGTACGGCGGCGCTCTTCTTCGCTGCACCTTGTATCGTAAGCAAATCGACATGTGTCACTGCTGCGGGAGACTTGGTCACCGCATGGACGTGTGCCCAAAGCCCAAGCACAAAGTGTGTCGTGGTTGTGACGGCCTTAACCCAGGCCCCAACCACCAGTGTTCCACCCATTGCAAGCTGTGTGGGGGCGCGCACATGACGGCGGACCACAACTGCCGTGCAAGGTAAAAAACGCCCTACATTGTGACGACGAAACAATGGGAACGACGCAGGGCTAACGAGAAGGCAGAGGCCACTGCCACCAACTATTTCACCAGTAAACCCCGCTGAATATCCAGGACACACAGTCGAAGCCACTCCTGATCTCGTAGCCGCACACCGGGACCCCGAAAGCAGCAGCGATGCCGAGCTCACAGCCGACCACCTGGACGGACCCCAACGAGGGACGCCAAGGCAACTGATTCGGTGAGCTTTGCAGATGTGGTCAAAGGAAAACGCGCAACAAGCGCGGAGGCTGGCTGCAAAACACACACTAAGACAGACGCGGAGATAGCTGAGTTAACACAGACGATACAAACTATGCAAAAGCAAATGGAATGCATGCAGGCACAGATTCACGTAAAGGATGAATTCGTACAAAAGCTCCAGTCTGCCGCTCACAGTGAGACTGATCAACATCCAATGCAGAAAACACAAGAACTCATAGAGGACGGTGAGGTTGAAGGCCACGATACTAAACGCGGACCGGCTATCACCCTTAAAAGGTCAGTATGTCCCAAGCGTACGCGCGCAGCAACAGGCGACACCCGAATGAAAGCACTCGAGGCTGGCGTGAGCAGTCTCAAGGAAACTACCACCGCGACTATCACGCGTACGATTCAACAGAGCTTGGAGAGCATTTATCTCAAATTATCCAGACTAGAAGCTGCCAACAGCGCGCTGGTGACGTCGCATGGCAAAGCGGTGCCACACATGTAGCACCACATAACCATGGCAAGACACTCTTCGAAACAAAAGCATAAAATATGTAGTGGAACTGCAGAAGTTACAAAAACAAATGTACGCACCTACAACAATACCTGAAAACGATCCCCGGACGCCCAGACGTCATCATACTGTAGAAAACAAACGGCCCCGCCGAACTTTCAGGGTACCAGTCTATAACAGACAAGGCGGAGAATCCAAACGTCACCACACTGGTCAAGCGAGAGCTCTCGGTTATCGAACACGACACCCAAGTCAAGAATATTGAAAACATCCTCGTCGAGCTAATTCCACCACGTCAGACGCCTGACAGCATCTTCGTACTCAACGTCTATAGCAGTCCGAGATACCACAAACACCACTTTCACGTCCTCTTCAAACGAGCACTCGATTTCGCCCAGGGGAAACAAATCTTCATTGGAGGCGATTTCAACGCGGTTCATGTGGCGTGGGGTGACAAACACGATTTGCCGAAAGGCGGTATTTCTGGGAAACGGCGCAACTCGCTGGCCTCGAGCTGGTCACTGACCCAGCGGCACCAGCTAGGCAGGGCAACAGCGTTAGCACTGACACCACGCCGGACCTTACCTTTACGTGCAATACACGAATGGTGACTTGCAGAAACACCATGCAAGACTTGGGCAGTGACCATTACATTATCTCTATAGAAGCAGAAGGCGGCCCACAGAACGCTATGCCGGTCGCCAATTGAAGATAACCAATTGTGAACTACTACGAAAAAATCGAGACAAGCAACAGATTGAAGGCATCAAAGAAAATTAGCAATGTACCGACCAACTTCAGCGGGACATCGAGAGGGTGATGGAATTGATGCCGTCAACAGCTGGGCTTAATAGAATAGACACCCGGTTACTGCACATGTGTCAAGCCAAGACCAAACTGCATCGCCGCTGGAAACAACAACGACATGATAGGAGACTGCGAAAACGAATAGCACAGCTCAAAAAAGAAATAGAAAATCACGCACTTAACTGGCAACATTAGCAATGGGAAGAAAAAATACGCGCAGATGAATGGTCAGCTCGCTACAAGTCGCATATAGCAGATACTGTGGCACCCGAATGAAAGTGAATTTATTATTTATTTATTTAAAAACAAATAAATACTGCGGTGCCTCATAGATCCCGCAAACACCAAGACCTCACAGAGGCAAGGCATATACAAAATTATACACGCTTATGGGGGAACGGAGCAAGATTTCCTACGGGAGGCGGAACTCCATTACATATCCCAAACGCCCCCGCATGTACATCCGGACCACAGGGGGTAAATCCGGACTACAGAGGAGAAAGCAACGCCATCCTAGATGCAGAATTCTAAATTTCCGAAATCGAGGCAGCCCTCATCAAACTCAATACCAAGTCAGCCCCAAGCCTAGATTGAATATCGAACGGGGCACTGAGCAACCTCAATAACAGATCACTAGAGAAACTCACAGATTATATTGCGTGGAAAGTTACCCCAGCCATAGAAAGAAGCACAAATCATTCTTATACCAAAATTTGGCAAGAAAGTGCAGCTGCAGAACCTGCGCCCTATCTCCCTAACATCATGTGTAGGTAAACTGATGGAGCATGCGTTTCTCAATGAACTAATAGATTACCTCGAGGACAACAACCTATTACGACACACAATGATCGGGTTCAGAAGACATCTCTCCATACAGGACGCTCTTCTGCTACTAAAGCATCAAATCATAGAAAATCCAGGGTGCTTAATAAGAGCCTTCCTTGGCCTGGACCTGAAGAAGGCCTTCGATAACGTTCGTCACGACGTCATATTGTGACAAATAGACAGATTGAACCTCGGAATGCGAATGTACAACTACGTCCAAGACTTCCTCACGGGAATAACCACACGCATGCGAGTGGGACAACTAGAATCAAATCAAATCAACATTGGAAGCTCTGGCACACCGCCGGGCTCGTTTATGTCGCCGATGCTCTTCGACGTCGTCCTGCTGGGGTTACCCGAGCAATTACATCAAATTGAAGGACTGAAACACACGCTATACGTGGATGATATTACGATCTGGACGACAATTGGCAGTGACGGAGAAATCGAGGATCGCTTACAGGTGGCCATAGATTGCGTGGAACATTACCTCGTAGGCACGGCACTCACCTGCTAGGCCGAAAACTCCGAATTACTGCTATATAGACCGGTGAAAAAGGGACGCCCGCCCAAAGACTACATACCTTCAGAAGAACAAGAAATCAAACTAACGTCATCAAACGGCTCACCAATCCCAATGATAAATAACATCGGGGTACTGGGGGGGATGATGGAGTAGAACGGCGGCAATGGTGAAGCACTGCACAGGATAATGGCAAAGTCCACCAGCACGATGCGGCTCATCCAACGCATCACGAACAAACATGCGGGCATGCGCGAAGGCAACGTCACACGACTCATATACAAGCCTTTGTTATTTCACAACTAATGTACACGGCCCCGTTTCACAAATGAAGAGTTGCGGAAAAAGACAAACTTAACGCCCTGACATGCAAGACGTACAAGTTCACGTTGGGGCTGGCGCCCGGAGTTAGCACCAGCAAACTCCTAAAGCTAGGGTTAGATAACACCCTCAAGGAGCTCGTGGAGGCGCAACAAGTTTCCCAGCTCGAGTGCATATCCAAGACCCCCCCAGGCTGACACCTACTCTAAAAAATCGGCATCACGTACCATACGCAGCACGGCATCAAAGTCGAAAGTTCAAGATCGGTACGCCAGCAAGTATACGTACCCCCATTGCCTCGCAACATGCACCCCCAACACCATACAGGACGGCGTAAAGCCAGGGCACAACGCATTACTCAAAGCTATTCCAACGACACTGAAGCGATTTTCACTGATGCCGCGCGTTATGCCAATAAAAATTGTTTTGCGGCAGTAGTTGCCGGCCATCACAGCAAATACATCACAAGCCTCACTGTGAACACGGCACACGCTGAAGCGGCAGAGGAAGCGGCTATAGCACTGGCCCTCACACAGACCAGTGCCACATACGTGATTAGTGATTCGCAAACAGCAATTCGCAATTTTGCCAATGGACGCATCTCTCAAGAAGCGTTTCACATACTCCAACGACATCCCATACATCCAGGAGAGGTCGACTTCGATAACCGAAGGCATCTGTTATAGATCCCGGCACACACCCGTCTGAGCACCCCCAACAAAGCAGCTCACCGCGTTGCTCGAAGCCTCACTCACTGAGCATCGCCGGAGGACGACAAGTCCCCGCGGGGTGCTGCAGACGTCTGGGCATGGGAGGATCATATGAGCAGGTTTCACGACATGACTGCACATTGCCAGTTACAACGACGCATATACCCATTCCCTCCCGAAAGGCTAAACAGAACGCAAGCGGTACACTTTGGACAATTACAAACAGATTCATACACAAACCCCAGACTTATGCTGGCCATGTATCCAGACATATACACTATAAACAGACGCACGTCATGCGGCGAGGTTGCCACCCTTAGTCACATGCTGTGGGAGTATCAGGGCCTAATAAAGAATTCGAACAGTGCCGATTGGTCTCACTCTTTCACCACCAGCCTCCGCTCGCGTTAGAAGGCCGCGCTGCTCAGCTCGAACTTGGCAGCACAACTGTGGGCCGTCCAGCGTGCCGAGGAAGCCACTTCGAAACAAGGTCTTTAAACCGCGTCCGCGGTGGGTGTCGAGGCCCACTAAAAACGCCAGACTCGAATCGTCTGGATTCGACAAATAAAGTTTATGTTCTTCTTCTGTCTCTCATTCCCCATCAGCAGCCATTGGCGTGTTCCAGTAGGAAACGTTAGTAAAGTAGAAGTGTTAAAAGCCGACTTCTGCTGTCTCTCACTCGCAGTAGCAGCCATTGTTTACCTCCAAGGTAGTGCCTGGTGAGATTTTTCCTGTGCTTGCTTAAACAATTAAAGTTTTGGTTGAAAATGCCGTTGATTGATGAAATAAACCAACAAAAGATGCCAGATGTTTTTAAAGCAAAACAAAAAGAAGACGCCAGCTGCTTAACGAAAGACGCCTGGTGTTTTCTAAAGCATTGGTTTTATAACCTAAACCATATCGATACAGGTTTGTAGTTGCCGATGCTCGTTGCCATCGGTAAGTGCTCGTACAGATAGGGATGCCGAAAGGCGGGCACGCAGGGCAGCGGCGGCGCGCGCTTGCAGACAGGACCCCGAAGTGAGAGCACGCGAGGCAGAAGCGCGCCGGGAAGCTGCGCGATCTCGCCGCAAAGATTCTGCTGCACGGGAGCGACAAGCCACATCAGCAAGGCAGCGTCGGCAAGATCCCGCCGTAGGTGCACAAGAAGCTGCAGCGGCACGCCAGCGTCGGCAAGATCCTTCCGTACGGGAACGAGAGGCCACACCAGCAAGGCAACATCAGCAAGATCCTCCTGTACGGGAACAAGAAGCCACATCAGCAAGGCAGCATCGGCAAGATCCCGCTGTACGTGAACAAGAAGCTGCAGCGGAATGTCAGTGTCAGCAAGGTCTTGCTGTACGGGAACAAGAAGCCACACCAACAAGGCAGCGTCGGCAAGATACCACCGTACGTGAACAAGAAGCTGCAGCGGCACGTCAGCGTCGGCAAGATCCTTCCGTACGGGAACGAGAGACCGAGGCAGCACGTCAACTTCGCGAAGCAGAAGCTGCAGTGGAATGACAGTGTCAGCAAGGTCTTGCTGTACGGGAACAAGAAGCCACACCAACAAGGCAGCGTCGGCAAGATACCACCGTACGTGAACAAGAAGCTGCAGCGGCACGTCAGCGTCGGCAAGATCCTTCCGTACGGGAACGAGAGACCGAGGCAGCACGTCAACTTCGCGAAGCAGATCTTCAAAACGTTCGACAATGGGAAGCGGCGAGGAAGCATGCATATCGCCAGGCGAACTAACGGAAGAAACTTTCACGGTATTACTTCCAGGCGCATCGCCCGATTTCATCATCATTCACCTCGTGGATCTACTGTCAATTCTTTTGAATCAAACAACGTTTACCCCAGACACGGTGACCAGCACAGTGATGGGAGACGCATATTTGGTATTTACGGCAGCACAAGAATCGAAATTAATGAAGTCAATCTCAAATCACTATTGAATTCTTCGCTTTCAGTGATAGTTGCCATAAATACAGAAACCAGTCAAGAAATCTGGCAGCGAAAGTTCACCTAAAATTTGCGAACAACTTAATGACATGTGAGCATTGCCCCTGTTTCATTTTGTGAAGCAGCAAAAGAACAATTTCTAACTTTAAACATTCGTTATATGTGTCATTGTTTGTTTAATACAACCATAGGTGCCAGGCAGAAATATCGCTTTCGAAAGAAGTACATTGCTTTTTTGTGGACTCCGAGAAGAGCAAAGTAGGGGATGCCATTTAAACAACAGGTATATTGCTAAGCTAACGTGGAAGTCCGCGCCTTCTCAAGTTCGTTTATTGAGCTTCGGATTATTTATGTCAATACCAATCAAGAGTTGAAAGATAATGCTTGTATGCGTCAAAGTTATAGCCCCTATTCTGAACTACATTAGTAGCGCGGAGGCATGAAAAATAAGGGCATTGAGGCTTCTTGGGTGGAGCTTACAATTATTCTTGGGTTGTCACCGACTATAAAAATTTACTCTACAGCTTGGCTCTTACTGTTGACTTAGCCACTGTTACAAGAATAAACTCACTTTCAAAGCACCGCAGGAGAAGTGGGCTACGTGGAGGTCGCGAGAACTTAAGGGCACTGCAGTCATATTTTACTTTTGGCACCGTGCACTTTCCTGCTTAAAAATGTTTTTGTCCGGAATGGAAACATTTGACAGAAGTCTGTCAGGTTGGGTGTGTAACTGGGAGGTGATTTCGATTCCAACCGAAAGTTTTTAAAAAGCACGACGCTTCGAAACTGACTTGGTTTCTTCCTCAGGAGTGACTGCGGGGCTACCTACTAGCGGCGTCTTCAAAGCACACTCGGGAAGGATAATGACATCCTTCTCTCTTTCTCGTTTTACCGTGGAGCGCAGTCCATGTATACATATTGGGGGAAGGGTTCCGAGAGAGCGGTTAAAGGTATGGGCTGTCCTTTGTTTGTCCCGCGACTCGAGTGATAACCTTCTCCTCTAGTTCACCTCGGTTTCAAAGATGGCCGTCGCTTCAAAATTTATCCGGTGATCTAACATCTCAGCATGTTCGGCGACGGCGCTGCTCTCTTTGTAGAGCTTCGGCTCCTCGTTGGCGTGTTGCATCAGTAATTCCGGTAGGTTTTTCTCTCGCCAAAATACGAAGAGGGGCACTCGGCGCACGGAATTTGTAGCAACACCGGGGGTCCTATGCATTGTTGCCCGTTTTTTTGGGCGGGGGAGGAGGTGGCCCAGCGTACACAAAGGCACATGCACGATGCAAACTCCTTCCTTCTTGAATATCTGTGCCAACATCTCGCTGGTTCCTTGAGCATGTGGGACCGGTACGCGTTTTGGGGCGCTGCCAATTAAGGTTGATTAGAGTTTCCGTTTCCTCTGTATCTCTGCGCGGTGGCTGGCAGTTGAATGAAGATTTTTGGGTAACCGTTGCTTCTGAGGTCCGCAATTACACGTGCCTCTACTTTCTTTCGCTGCATATCATTAGAGCATAAATTTTTAGCTCTCTGAAGTTGTGTGGTCACAACCGAGGCCTTGTGGCAGGCGGGGTGGAAAGAATCCAATTGAAGGTAGCGGCCAGTGTGTGTCGGCTTCCTGTGAACAAAGATCTCCGCGTCGTTGCGCTTTCTTGCCACCTGGACGTGGAGAAAACGCAAGCAGCGGTCTTTTCCCACTCGGTCGTGAATTGTATGGCTGGGTTTCCGGAATTTACGTGCTTCTTGAAGTTTTCAACTTCAGACGTCTTCATGACGCAAAAAAATCGCCCAAATAACGGAGAAAAAGCTTGGGTAGCGGCGAGAAGGAGCTGAGTGCTTTCTCTTGTATTTACTCCATTGTAAGGTTTGCCATCATGACGGAGAAGGAAGCTCGCATTGCGGTTCCACTGTTCTGCCTGAAAATAGTTCCTTTGTAGGTGAAGTAAGTAATGGACAGGCAGAACTCCAGTAGATGGCTGAGCTCGACAACTACCAAAGCAGTCAATTCACTCCGGCTTGCGCCCCCCTCACGCACAGAACTGGCAGAGGAGACAGCTCAGGGCGCTGGCACACAGGTAAATAACGGAGCGACGTCAAACCAGACCAGGCTCTCGTCATCATCGATGCTCACACTTGACACGAGCTGCATGAAGTGGCTGAACTAACAGACATGAGTTGGTGTCTTCCGAGTTAGGAAGACGAAGACTTGTACAAAATATGAAAGGGGAGGAAGGAAAGTCTACATGTGAGGAAGAAAGTGCGGGAAGGGAATTCTACAATCGGTCAGAAGGGGACGTCGGGCTAGTGAAGTTTCAGTAGTCCATAGAAACTCGGTGCGAATCTGTTGCAGAAGTTTTTTGAGATCCGCGTAATGCTTAAAAGTTTCCGTGAGTAGCTTATTTAGCTGTGTATTGGTTAGCTTTGTTGGGACTTTTATTATTTGCGTGTATGCGTCCCCTTCTAAAAGAGCTGAAACCTTCCGATCATAGTCCCCGCTATCCAACACCACCGTCGAAAAGCCGGACCTCAGAAAAAAACAGATACCCAAAAATTTCATTAGAGCCACCACCCACCGCGCAGATCAACAGAGGGTACGAAAACCCCAGTCCTCCATAATTGGCAGCCCTCCGAAACGCGTACCAATCCCATACGTTCAGAGAACCAGCGAGATCTTTGCGCGGATCTTCAAGAAGGAAGAGGTTTGGATCGCGCACGTGCCTTCGTGTACGCTGGGCCGCCTTCTCTCCTGCCTGAAAGACCCGCCAACAATGGACAGGACCCCAGTGTCGTTTGCAAAATTACACGCACCGAATGCCCCGCTTCGTATATCGGCGGTACGACTGAAGCACTACGCAAACGATGTGCGGAAGCTCTACAAAGATCGCAGCGCAGTCACTGAATATGCAGAGAAGTTGAATCACCGAATAAATTTCGAAGCGATGTCCATCCTTGAAAGCGAGCCGAACTAGAGGAGGAGGTTATTACTCGAGTCGTGGCGCATACAGATGACAGCCCATAACACCAACCGCTCTCTCGGAGCCCTTGCCCAGTGTATACACATAGCCTGCGCTCCATGGTAACGCGAGAAAGAGAGAGGGGGGCTCATCACCCTCCCCGCCAGTACTTTGAAGACGCTGCCACTACGTAGCCCCGAAGTCATCCCAGAGGAATGAACCAAGTCGGTTTCGAAACGACGAATGTCTTCAAAACTTTTGGTTGGAGTCTGAATCATCTCCCCGCGCTTGTCATGTAAGAAGCGCAGCGTGGAGGAGGAGATTTACCTGCAGTCAGGTACGCCAACTTACTTTGCTACGGGCACCAACAGCGGTGACAGCAATGTTGACTCCACTTTACACAACTTTTCGTGTTGTAGGGGCAAAGCTCCTTAAAGCGTGCACTGAGCGTCTCATCGTAATCTTATGTAGCCTCCTCTCAATAGTTCTTGAACCGGCCGTAGAGCGCAGTACTTGTACATATAGCTAAATGCATATACCCTAAGAATGCTAACGGTACAATACTAGAGGATGTTACTAGTATGTTAAATAATACAAATCACAGCATATTCAACGAGTGAAAAATGATGAGTGGGTTGAAGGGTCAGTCAGTTCATTCGTGCTTCCATCGATGCGTTTCTTTTTGCTACCATCCATCTGTCCATGCGTCCATCCGTGCGTTCGTCCGCCTGCGCGTTCTCTCGTGCGTGCATCCATGTGTTCAATTATGTGTTAATTCATCCATCCTTGTGTTCGTCCATGCATCCATCCGTCTGTCCATGCGTTCATTCCGTTCATACATGCATCCGCCCGTCCATTCATGCATCCGCCATTGCGTCCGTCTGTTTATCTGTGTGTCTATCTGTGTGTCATCTCGTGCGTTCATCCATGGGTCCGTCCCTGAGGTCGTCTATGAGTCATTCCATATTTCGGTCTGTGCGTCCATGCGTGGGTCCGTCCGTGCATCCGCTCGTACTTCCATGCGTCCATTCATGCACCCATCCTTGCTTCCGTCTATCCATTTGTCTGTGCGTCCATCCGTCCTTGCGCCCGTCCCTGTGTTTGCCCACGCGTCAGTCTGTGCGTCCGTCCAAGCATCCCCCCATGCATCCACCAATGCGTCCATCCGTCCGCGCTTCCGTCCGTCAGTTCGTGCGTCCCTCTGTGCATTCGTGTAAACATTCGTCCGTGCGTGCGTCCATTCTTCCATCTGTCTGTCCAGCCATCCATTCCCTTGCCCCAGTCGTCATCGTTCACCTCGTGCATTTGCTGTAATTTTTTGTTTTGTTTGTTTTTTGTATATTCATTGATTTATTTTCTTGGTAAACAAGGTTACCAATTTGCAGGAGAAAAGATAAAAGCCGCTAGAAACACATTGAGAAACTAATATATGTAGTCCCTGGTCTCTGTCTTCCTGCCATAAGGGGCTAGCGCACGGACAACTTTAAGGAAATTTTCTGTCTCGCCTTGTACGTTACTCGAGGGTTCATACTTTCATGCCAATAAAAATTCTCATTCCATTCTATATATATATATATATATTGTAGGCATCTAATATGCGCTTCATCCTCATCTGAACAGCAGTCAATCATCATCATATGTTCTGGCTGACGATCATCATCTTCTTGGTACGAGCGCTTCTTTGTCGGGTCCGTTGCGCTTGTTCGTTCCCGAGTTCACGACGAATAAACCTTGTTAAACCGAGTCGTCATACGTGCTGTAGGTGGATCGACGTTTCCAGTACTTCTCCTTACAACGCCTACTCGCTGGAGCTCCGTTCAGGCCGCCGCTTGGACCCTCAGTCCGCCAACATGTCTCAGAGTGAGTGGGTAGATGCCCTTTCTGCTCCCGTGTCTGCGCCGCAAGCCGTCACTGCACCGCAAGCCCCTCCTCTTTACATCGTAAACCACCAGAGTGACTCTCCGATCTTCGCTGGTCTCCGCGGCGAAGATGTGGAGGACTGGCTCGATAACTACGAGCGAGTAAGTGCAACTAATCACTGGGACGACTCTAACAAGCTCCGTCGAGTATCGCTTTATCTCACGGGCGTTGCCAAGACATGGTTCTTGAACCATGAGATCGACTTCACCGACTGGCCTGCCTTCAAGCAGCAGCTTCGCCAAGTATTCGGCACGCCAGCCGTTTCATCCGCTCTAGCAAGGAGGGCCCTAGATACTCGCCAACAACATCCCGGCGAGTCATACACATCTTCTATCGAGGATGTCCTTGCGCTTTGCCGGCGCGTCAATTCTTCGATGTCCGAGTCAGACACACTGCGCCACATCCTGAAGGGCATCGGAAGCATTGCCTACAATGCCCTTGTTGTCCAGAATCCTTCTACTGTCACTGACATCGTCTCTACGTGTCAGCGTCTCGACGAACTTGATTCTGTTCGCCTTCAGTCGGGCAATAGTGAACACCGTACCGCAGACCGGGACCTACGTGACATGATACGGGAGATCATACGAGAAGAACTTCAATCAATGGGCATCTCACAACCTTCTCCATCTGTCACATAGCCTTCAAGCATGGCCCTTCGTGACATCGTAAGGGAGGAACTAACATCATTCACCGGTCCAGCCTACGTCCAGCCACCTCCGTCTAGCCCTCCAACGTACGCGCAAGTTGCGGCCGCGCCTCCTCGCAACGTAAACTCTACTTCACCGCTGCCATCATTCACGCCGGTTGCTGCTGCACCACCGGTCCACTTTTGGCCAATCCCACCCGACCCTCCGTCAGTCCACTTGAGTGCGCTATCTCCCGGTATGCCGAACGCCCTCTACTACCCGCCTTGGCGCCCGTCTCGCCCAACATGCTTTTACTGTGGATATCGTGGTCATATATCGCGCTTCTGCCGCAAGCGCCAGCAGGACGAGCGTCACGGGTATGACATCCGCGAACGGGACTTTTCCAGAGGGGATTCTTACGCTCGGCGCTATTCATCTGGATAGCAGCGGTCTCCATCTCCGCCCGCGTCGACTGAGACGCGGAACACTTACCGTTCAAGCCGACGCCGATCACCTTCGCCCTTCCGTCGCTCCTCCTCTCCTCTTCGACCAGCCTCGTTTACTACTGACAACCGGTCGGAAAACTAAATGATGCAGTTTTCGGAGGAGAAACTGCATGTAACAGTAGGACTCATATTCCTCCAGCACCCCCGTTCAACATGGTTTCTGTTACGGTGGAAGGAGTTCTCGTGGACGCTTCGATGGACACCGGTGCTACAGTTTCTGTGATTAGGTATGATTTGTGCAAACGCCTGAAAAAGTAATGACAACTTATAATGGACCCAATCTAGTCGAAGCCCAGGGGAACGCTATCCGCCCTTTTGCTCTTTGTACTGCTGGTGTGTTTATTGATGACATTTTGCATTCAATCGAGTTTACTGTGCTTACCCGGTGCTCTCACCAGCTAATTCTAGGGTGGGACTTCCTATCTTCTTCTTCAGCCGCTATATGTTGTGGTGAACAGATTCTGCACCAAACTAATACGGACTCCATGTTCGACGAAGGCGTCTACAAGCCTCTACGCCTGTTCGCTCGCGAAGATCTCGAACTACCGCCACATCAAGAACGAATTGTGACCTTGATCTCTAAGGACATCGACCACGGTGACGTCTTGCTGTCCCCTTCGTCGACTTGTGTCGCAAAAGGCATAGCCCTTGAATCAGGTGTCGTACGCTTTCACCATGGCTCCGCGCTCGTCATTGCTACGAATGAAACGCCAGAGAAAGTTCTTCGCGTTTCTGGTACCACACACAAGATGGCGTCTAGCTACCATCCTCAAACAAATGGTCTGACCGAGAGATTTCATCGAACCCTTGCCGACATGATCGTCGTATACATTCAACCGGATCACAGAAACTGCGATAAACTTCTACCATTCCTCACTTTCGCCTACAACACCGCTGTTCAGCGCACAACAGGCTACTCACCGTTTTATCTCGTTTACGGACGTTCACCTACTTTCTTTATCGATGTTTCCTTCTTCACCAGCAATGACCCTACATCACCATCTTCTTGCGAAGAATATATTTCTCGATTTGCCCAGTGCCGCCAGCGCGCTCGTATGAACACGGAAGCTACGCATCAAGCAAGGAAGGCCGTCTACGACACCTCTCATCGTGTGGTATCATTCCGACCGGGTGACGAGGTGCTGCTATTGACACCAATTCGCACACCTGGTCTCTGCGACAAGTTCCAGCCTCGATTCATCGGCCCATATGTTGTTTTAGAGCAGACTTCACCTGTCAACTATCGTGTGACGCCTCTTGTCGTGCCAACTGACCGCAGTTACCGCAGCACCGAAATTGTACACGTTTCCCGCATGAAGCATTTCACACGACGTTCTTCGTCACCTTGACTACCCGCCCGCAGCGGCCAGGCTGGCCGCTTCCACGGGGGCGGGGGGGAATCAGTGTAGGCATCTATTATGCGCTTCATCCTCATCTAAACAGCAGTCAATCATCATCATATGTTCTGGCTGACAATCATCATCTTCTTGGCACAAGGGCTTCTTTGTCGGGTCCGTTGCGCTTGTTCGTTCCCGAGTTCACGACGAATAAACCTCGTTACAACCGAGTCGTCATAATATATATATATATATATATATATATATATATATATATATATATATATATATATATATATATATATATATATATATATATATATATATATATATTGCCGCAATTGGCGGACACGGCAGTAGTGACACCGTTAAGTATAGGGTGTAACAAGAATTGGACAACAGTTACAAACACAATTGCAAACCTTGCTTCACGAGCTTCGTCTTAAAGAGGAGCCAACAATGTGTTATCGGGCCCTGTGCGAATCCCGTTCTCAATTACTAGCCTAGCTTCGGTCTCGCTGTTTGGTGAAACGTTGCCGTGAGGGAACCGATGGCTCTGCGTGTGACATTGACTGATTATAACCACCATATTGAAAGTACATTTGTGAAGTGGAACTACGCGATAGTTGTTCCTTTTGCAATCAGCGAAGGGCTCTCTGCGTATGCGTAAAGCGACAAGCTAACATAGGTTTGGGAGCTCTGTAATAGCTAGGCCTTTCTTACACACACTCGTTGCGTATTTCACATGTTAAGACATCTGAAGTATTTCAACGCTTCTATCACATAAAATTATGTGCGTTAGAGAGATATCTTCTGTTAGTTGTACAAAAAATATAAAAATAAGGCGTCACTTTCATGGTTGGATGCAATAATAATCAGACGTTATACTGCATGACGTTCACGCTGTATTTTTCCAGACCATTCTTGACCATTGGCCTGGGCCTATGGTATAACACCTGTGGTGCGATTATATACAAATTCCAAATCCGGACAAAGGCGGTCTGTTCCATTCAGTCGCATGCGATTTGCCCATACGAGCCGTGACGAATGCTGTGACGTTTTGAGAGACGTGGGCTGGGGTGTCACGTGAATGTTTTTCTCCGGTTTTCGGAGCAAGGCGAAGGAACACTCGGAGAGACCGTCCGAAACGAACAGGATAGTTCGAAATGGCTGCAAGGTGGCCTGGATTGGGTTGAAATGTAAGGGCTTAGCGACTTTTCAGCACCCAGGCACTAAGACAACATGGCGTTTCCCTCTGCCACGGTTTTTCGTCTCGCCTGTGCGGAAGCTGCAGCCGATCAGAGATGACTAAGTGAGGTTATAGATGCATTTGAAAAGTTCACTGAAGAAGAGTTCCGGCAATGTTCTCGTCTGTCCGATCGAACAGTGCGTAGCTTGTGCGACGAACTTGTCCCTATCATCGGATGCCAGCGAGCCAGTGGCTTTTTCACAGAGAGGAAAGTGTTGCGTGCACTGCGATTTTTCGACACCGGTTGCTTCTGGTTGCTGCTAGAAAAAAGCAGGTGGACTTCCTACTTACAGATGATAAGGATGAGGCAAAGGCGGAGTTTGTGCTACGCGGTTGCATCCCAGGCGTGCTGGCGTGTGTTGAAGGCACGTTGGTCACCATTCGCAAGCAAGAGGGATTCAGACTGGCTGACACGGCGAGCTTCATGTCCAGAAAGGGCTATGACGCCCTGAAAGTCATATTCGTAAGTACCATTAGGATCCTTTCTTACTCGGCTATCAGAGAAATTGTTCAGTTGTGACGCCAAAGCTGGAAAAAGTAATAATGCAACAAATAAAAAAGAACCTGCAGGGAACTGGGTGCGAGCTAGTTGGTGGCTCGAGGGGCCTCGGTAATAATACGTGGAAAGTGTTTTGTGCGTGAGCCAGTTGCCGTTTTTGTACTGGCGTGCATGCGCAATTGAGTTGTGCATTTTAGAGGTAACCAGTAGTATGGGCAGCAGACGTAGCAGAAATATATACACAACAGGGAAGTATTTCCTACACGAAAGTGCTTACAATCACAATTGCATGAGCTGGCTTTGGAATTTTCACTTATTGATCATTCAATGGAAGTCGTAGCCGTGTGTACAGCAGAGGACGGTTTATTGCCTCTCCTTCTCCTCAGTGTGCTACACCCTGTGTTTCCTTCTAAATGAAGCTTCTTGTACCAATGACTGTACTAGTGCGCATTGTTTCCTGCATATGTGTAGAAAAAAGGGATTTATTCTGAGTATAATTGCAGTTTTATTTTATATCGCATCTCATCGCAGGTGTGCAACGCATGACTGCGCATCCTAGCCATGGACCCACAATTTCCAGGTTCGTGCCAAGTTTTCTGGGTGTGGGATCACAACCCACTGCATGCACGCCTAGCTGCACATCTGCAGCCTGGCGAATATCTGCTTGGTAAGTATTAATGTGCTTTAACTGGGACAGAGCACTCAGCTTTTATGTTTTTATTGCAGGAGACGCAGGGTATCCCCTAGAGCCATGGCTCCTATTTCCAGTCCTTGGCAGTCAACCGTGCAACACTTCCGAAGGCCGATAAAACAAAGAACACGCATTCATGCGCAATGTTGTGGAAATATGTATCGCAGTGTTGAAGAGCAAGTTCCGCTGCTTGCAGCACTATCGAACGATGCTCTCTACCCCGATTAAGCAGCGCAAATCATCTTGCTTACGTTGCTCTCCACAATATTGCGTTGCATGCTGGTGACTGGACCTTGGACGAGTATGTTGGGGACATGCCACCAGCTGAGAATGACGACGGGGAGCCAAGAGAGAGCCGTATGCTCACACCACCCAACGTGCTGCTCAGAGACAGCATCAGCGCAGCGCTGTCTTGAGCCTTTTTTGAAATACACAGGAACGGTGAGTTTTTATGCTTTCATATCACACACATAATTTATTTATACTGATTCTAGTGAATCTAGACATGACAGGGCTGTGTTTGCCACACTTGAGTACACAAAGTACTTGTGCTTCAATATGAAACATGGTGGCCATGTGAAAATGCTGCATTTTCTTTAAATGGCCCATGAAATATGCAACAGAAACACCCTTTTCCATATCAGTGATCACAGTCACAACAAACTAGACTGAAGCAAGCATATATGAGCGGCACCTTGTGCTGTAAATTGCCATGAAAAATTGTTCGAACAATGCAGCAACGTCACAGATTTTCTTTCACCAGAACGCATAAAAATTGCGATTCTATTAGTAACTTGTTACATGAACACATGATACACAAGTCAGTCTCTTCCAATATTGACTGACTACAAGCATTCAATTGTGCACGCCAGGCTTGACGAGAAATTCTGCTCGTCAAGTTGTGCTGGTTTTTTGTTCATCGTCCTAAACATTGTATAAATGTTGAAATAACATTTGATTTGAATTCTCGACTGCAGTCATGATGCAATGCTAAAAAAATACGTAAATCAAGACAGAAAACAACAGGCGAGTTGTTTTAGTAACATTCAACATGAATAATTGACTTAGCGATCTCGCGGCTCCCAAACCATACCACGTTCAAAATTTATTCCCGCGACGAGTCATATACAATGAAAACTAGACGAAATCAATCGCTGGCATGTTGCTGTGATGATGACCATTTTCATTTTGGAAACTGTGCGCATTGACCACTTACTAGCATAGTGCTCTCAAAAAAGACTTAGAATGTAGTTGTTGTACCTTAGGCTCATTGGGCTGAAATGAAAATATCATGGTGAGCTTCAAAACAGTGTGATGCAAAAGATATCACATTATTATTCTATGTGGTAATGCTGCATAAAAAGCGCAGTGAGCTAGAAAACAGTGGGGCAATACAAATATCACAGAAACATTGACAGAGAACGTCAACTATACACTCGTGATCTCCATGGGATTGATTAGACACCTTTGAATTGTGGGGAAAAAACAGGGCCACTGGAGCAGCTCGAACATACATTGAGAAATGCATATATCGAACATAAAAAATGCTGTACTCTTTGTACAATGTAAATGCTAACCTAAATCTAGTAATATGTACTCAATTCGAACAAAAATGTATAAATTAGAACATGAACAGCCACACGTAAACATACCAAAAACACCAAACGAATAATGAAGGATAAAACGTTGAAAACATGACAAAAAACAAACTAAACTATGTATATGTCTCCCAAAGCGTATAAAATTGAACTTCAACAGCAGCACCTAAACACATTGAAACCGGTAAATCATAATAAATGACGACAAGAAAAAACATTAAACACACGACAAAAAATAAACTACGTACCCCTTTCTCGCAGAATGCCCTCAGCCATGGCCCGTGCCAAGAAACGGACTGCCTGCAGGACGCCCTCCTGCGCCGCTGCCGCCTTCTCCTGTGCTGCTGCCATACGCCATGCTGCAGAAGCGATGCGAGTGGTATGTTTTCATCTTCCGGAGCACCTGCGATGAGTCATCGCGGTGGAAATGTTTAAGTGAGCTGCCGGTAAATTCTAAACCAGCTCGTGGCTGGAAGCTGCTGCGGCGAAGAATTGCAACGGGCCCAACAATTTCCCCTCAGTTGAAGATCCGCTTGATTGATTGCATCCTTTGAAAGTGTGAAGCTTCGTGTACAAGCTATGCCCTCCTAGTGCGGACCAACAAACATTTTCTGGAAGTACTCTTTATCATCTCCTCAAATGCATCTCTCGCCATCAAACAGCCCTTTTCAGGGCTACCCAACCTTTTGCCCGGTAGTTTATCATTGCACATATCGTACCGTGGCCTCAATACAATGCATGGTTCTTATTTACAGTTCAAGTTGGTTTCAGTCATCATGATAGAGCATGAAGAATGTTTACGCCTCTTATGTAATATGCAAACAACGGGTCTACTCCCCTTGAGCACCTTGTCGCCTTGCTCAAGACTCCGGTCCTGTGCTCAATAAAGCACACAGTTCTCAGATGCTTGCGTGTTACTGTGTCACTGCCATCTGCAGCCGCTACAGTGGCCTCCACCTCCATTTCAGCTACAGCAGGGGCAACATCCGCCTGCTGGAAAGTGTCGTAAGCATGATCTTTCAGAAAGTGGGTATTCGTTACACTGGCTATTTTAAAACCTTACCTACTAAACATCTGCCGAATTGTTCTGCAGCTATTCAGTGGTCATGAATAAAATTTATTACCATTTTAGTGCATCCACTTGCCAGCAGGCATTGCGTGTCTTATGATAAATACCCTGTACTGCAAGGGCTGCAAACTGAGACTTTAGTTAACAAACCTACCCGCTTTTGAGTTCTTTCTCCTGCGCTATATTCCCGTTTAACAAGGTTCTGCTAAAGGCCCCCCTTCAGATATCCAACTCTGTCACGGCACCGCTCAGGAACCCTGTAGTAACTCGCCCAGAGTGACCGAGCCGGACTTTGAACCAATGCAGAATGGATTTATTTTGCAGACAAATATATATATATATATATATATATATATATATATATATATATATATATATATATATATACTTATGCGGCTTGCCTATGACGGAACACAAGTGTATGACGTTGAACACGGTTGACACTGCACTTCTTTTCACTTCTCCCTTTCTTTTAAAGATTGAGTCTTTGCACGGACCTTCGTAGTCGGGTAAGACTAGAGGAGTTGGAGAAGCAGCCATCGCTGGAAGAGATGTTGGTGGCGTTGCAGAAGGAACGGAAACAGCGTTCATGCGAGCTGGAGTGACCGGGCTTAATAGCTGCTCCCGTAGTGACGCTTGCTGCTCCGCGTTGTCGCAGCGGGGCGGTATCGATTCAGAAGTGTCCACCTTTGGAGCCCCGGGTGACATTCGCGGATGAATCTGGTCTAAGTGGCGCTGCTTCGGCCCTTCTGGTGTGTCGACTTTCACGATGCGCGAACATTCAGAGCCTCTGACGACGCCTACGCAACACCGCCTTTCCTGTCCAAAGTGGCGCACCCACACACACCGGGTCTCCAGGCTGGAATCTGGAAGGCTGCGAATGACTCCGAGAGAAAGATGGCACACAAGTATCCAAGCGTGAACGCACTTGATAATTAAGCAACAGTTCCGAAGGAGATGTCCGCACGGTAGAGGCGTGCGTCAGTAGCCTAGCAATACACGTGCTAGTTAACCGTCGAGGTCGTTTACCAGCGAGTGTTTAACTAGACCGTCCTCGATAGTGTGAACTGCGCGTACCGCAAAGCCATTCGATTGCGGGTGGTAAGGGGCACTGCGCAGATGCGTTATGTTGTTATCTGTCATGAACTGGGCAAACTGCGTTATGTTGTTATCTGTCATGAGTGGGCGCGGCGAGGCAGCGGGAACCATGTCGCTCATCCATAAATTTTTGTTCACCACACAGGTCTGCCTTTTCGTCGCAAGTATCAGCTCCAAACTGGTATTTGGAGCGGATGAATACGCCTGCGAAACTCAGTTAGGCGCGTGCACGGGTTCAACGTGTCGAGAAGATTACCACATCGAAGACAAAGGCTATCAATCATTGCTGCTGCCCCAACAACCACAGCTGCGCAGCCTCAGTCTTCTGCACTGGGGTCTTCCAGCGACTGTGACGTCATCGGTCCAACCTATAAAGGATCAACCGTGGCTGCAGTGCACCAGTGGGCGCGGCGAGGCAGCGGGAACCATGTCGCTCATCCAGAAATTTTTGTTCACCACACAGGTCTGCCTTTTCGTCGCAAGTATCGGCGCCAAACCGGTATTTGAAGCGGATGAATACGCCTGCGAAACTCAGTTAGGCGCGTGCACGGGTTCAACGTGTCGAGAAGATTACCACATCGAAGACAAAGGCTATCAATCATTGCTGCTGCCCCAACAACCACAGCTGCGCAGCCTCAGTCTTCTGCACTGGGGTCTTCCAGCGACTGTGACGTCATCGGTCCAACCTATAGAGGATCAACCGTGGCTGCAGTGCACCAGTGGGCGTGGCGAGGCAGCGGGAACCATGTCGCTCATCCAGAAATTTTTGTTCACCACACAGGTCTGCCTTTTCGTCGCAAGTATCGGCGCTAAACCGGTATTTGGAGCGGATGAATACGCCTGCGCAACTCAGGTAGGCGCGTGCACGGGTTCAACGTGTCGAGATTACCACATCGAAGACATCGGCTATCAACCATTGCTGCTGCCCCAACAACCACAGCTGCGCAGCCTCGGTCTTCTGCACTGGGGTCTTCCCGCGACTGTGACGTCATCGGTCCAACCTACAAAGGATCAACCGTGGCTGCAGTTCATGCAGTTCACCAGTGGGCGCGGCGAGGCAGCGGGAACAATGTCGCCTATCCAGAAATTTTTGTTCACCACACAGGTTCGTGAAACCGTGTCGGCACTTCGCTGCGATGATCCAATGCTGATTATTTTGCCGTGCCCACGGTCCTGTGTCTTGTATGTTCAAAACTGCTTGCGTATATGTGTACTTCTTCTTTGTGGGGACATGGAAGAGAACCCAGGTCCTACCGTTGAGGAAACGTTCGCGAAAATTTAGAGTGGCCAGGAAACCATCTTAAAGAAACTTACTGATGTTCGAGAACGACTAACAATGACTGAAAATACTGTTGCGAATTTCGACACTCGATGGAATGATCTCGACAAACTGCTCCTTGAAGTTCGGGAGAAAACTTTGCAAATTGACACACTACAGACAAAGGTATCAAATCTCGAATGGGTCATTGAGCAACAGTCTCAGAAACTTGTCGATTTGGAAGACCGAAGCCGCCGTTCTAACCTTGTCGTCTTCGGCGTTGAAGAGGACAGCGAAGAAAACGATGAAAGCTTAAGAAGAAAGGTTATAGACGGCATTTTCGAACGGAAGCTTAAACAGAAGTGCAGCTCTGTCGCTCGAATCCATCGCATTTTAAGGCCTGGTGCCACTAAAAGGCCAATTATTGTTTACTTTCAAGATTTTCTTGAGAAAGAGACAATTTTGCGCCGTGCGAAGAACTTGAAAGGGACAGACATATTTGTGCAAAATGATTTTAGCAGAGCTACCCTACGCAAGCGTAAGCTTTGTGGAAAACAGCGAAGAATGGTAAAGCTAACGGCAAGGAAGCGTATCTTATTCATGATAAGCTGAAACTTGATGGAACCCTTTATGCGTGGGATGATTCCAAGAACTGCCGTGTTATCATTAATGCTCCTGGGTCACGGAAAACCAATTGACAGGTACATCGGCGGGACTCGAGGCAGCTGCGTGTCCTAAATGCAAATTTCCGCAGTGTTGTAAATAAAATTGATAAACTGGAAGATCTGCTTCTGAACTATGACCCGCATGTATCAATCATAACAGAAACTTGGCTTCACGAGGGGATCACGGATGATATGCTAATCGGTCCCTCGCACCAGATATTTCGCCGCGATCGCGTTTCCCGCGGTGGTGGGGTAGCGATAATATTGAAGAGCACGTTTTTTGCTACAGTGTTGCCCCAAATTGATGAACATGAAAGTTTACTTCTAAAAGCCAACTGCTGGGGCCACATTCTTACAGTGTGCGCTGCGTATTGTTCGCCCTCATCGCCATCTCAGTACTTATCTTCTCTGCACAGATACATGTCTTCCCTGGTTCATAAAAAAATTATAATGGCAGGTGAGTAATTTACCGTTAATCGACTGGTCTCGGAAAAATGTTACTGATTTGCTTGATTGCCCATTGGTGGATATAATGCTAGCATGCGATTTACAACAAGTAGTACGCACGATCACGCATAAACATGGTGACAGCGGCTCAATATTAGACCTTGTTTTCGTAAGCAACGCATTTACCGAGTATGAATTAAGTTTGGAGCCGGGAGTATCGGACCATTGAATAGTACTTCTTACATGCGATTTTGATAAGTGTGTACCTAATAGGCCTGTACTTAAAACAATCAAAGATTTTACGCGTGCTGATGATCAATCCGTACTTGACAGACTGTGGAAGCTTGTTGACAATATTTCTGATACTGATCCACGAACGCTTTGAAAAACATTCAAGAGAACTGTGAAGGACTGTATTGACAAGCACGTTCCCTTACGCCACATCAAGTCACGGCGCAAAAGTCCCTGGATTGATCGGAACGTAATACACTTAAAAAGAAGACTAAAACGCGCAAGAAAAAAACAGGTCGTAAGTTTTCAGCAGATACAGACGCTGCAGACTGAGCTCTCCACAACTCTGGCGACTTCTAGAGACAAATATTTTGGAATAACGCTGCCAAACGTCATCCAATAAAGCGCGGAAAAATTTTGGCGTTATCTAGCCTCCAAAAGTGGTAAACTAGAACAAATCCAACATAATTATTCTCCTATTACCGATGCCCTTTTAGTGGCCGACAAGGCAAACGACTACTTCCATTCAGTATTTTCCGCACCACACGATGACAGTTATCCCTTGGTTCCTACAGCCTGCCCTCCTGAAGATTTTGTATGTCAAAACGGCGTGTTATCACTGTTGGTCAGTGTGCGAGACAAGTCATCTAGTGGACCAGATGGCATACCCAACGCATTCTTGCGCAGATACGCCGAACCAATATCTCACATTTTAACTGAAATTTTTCGTTTGTCCTTAGTGTCTGCCATTTTGCCTTATGACTGGCTAGTTGCTCGCATATTGGCCACACACAAGAAGGGCGATCGATTACGGATAGAAAACTATCGCCCGACCACTTTAACGTCTACATGCTGTAAATTGATGGAGCACATTGTTGCTCACTACATAACAGACTTTCTTGAACGTAACGGCTTACTTTCCGAATTTCAGCACGGTTTCCGTAAAGGGCTATCGATGCACAAACAGCTGATAGCTACGGTGCACGAGATTGCCTCTGCCTTTGATTCAGCCAGCCAGATTGACTTAGTATTCCTCGGCTTCAGCAAAGCAATCGATCGTGTTCCTCATGATAAGCTTATAGGCAAACTGCTAAACATTGGTATACCCGATTTTCTTGTTAACTGGATTAAATCTTACCTTTCCAACAGGACTCAATATGTGGAGATCTCTGGGTGCTCATCAGGCGCATTACCTGTCTCATCGGGTGTTCCACAGGGAAGCGTCTTGGGCCCAATTCTCTTTTTAATTTATGTAAAAGATATAACTTCAATTGTCTCGTCTGATGTTCAAATACAATTATTTGCAGATTATTGCATAATTTTTAGAAAAATTACATGTACTGAGGATGAAATATTCTTAAATGACAGCTTGACACGTGTTGGCCAATGGTGCACGTCGTGGTTCATGAAGTTAAACTCGGACAAGACTGTTCTACTGCGAATCACAAATAAAAGAGAGCCGCTTAAGTTTTCCTACTGTATCGATGGAGTGACTGTCAAAGAAAACCCGGAATACAAATATCTAGGGGTGACAATTACCAATACGTTATCGTGGTATAAGCACATTGAAAATGCCTGCGCGGCTGCCATGCGCAGGCTTGGGTTCATAAGGCACAAACTTAAAGCTGCCCCTACAGAAGCAAAACTGTTGGCTTATAAGACCTTAGTGTTACCTAAGCTTGAATACGCCAATACTGTTTGGGACCCCTTTTCTAAGAAAGACAAGCAAAAGCTAGAAATGGTGCAGCGCCGGGCAGTGCGTTTTATTTTCAACAAGTACAGATCCACTGTTTCGCCATCTTCGTTGATGGTGCAAAATGGAATTTGAACTTTAGAGCAGCGACGTAAACTAGCCCGCCTAAAAGTTTTGTTTTCGCTTTTTCATGGCCACCTGAAGCTTAACGCAAACCCTTATGTCAAGCCGTTCTTACCTCGAGCATCGAGACATCGCCACTCACACAATCTTCTTCCTTACAAAGCTCGCACAAATCTATTCAAATACTCTTTCTTCTCGCGGACAATTGCGGATTGGAATGCATTACCGAGTTTGGTTTTCTCTGCGCGAACTGCGGCCGCTTTTTCAGCGAAGGTGTTTGCTGCCCTAGAATAATTATCGTCTTTGTTTCAGAGGTTTGCTGACCGATTGCTGGTGCTTTTCTAGTATTTGTGTAGCTCTCGAATGGTTGAGGATGTTTTAGTCGTGGGTTTTCATTCTTTCTTAGGAAAAGTGCGTATTTGATTTTTTTTTTGAAGCTGAAAAATTTAGGATGGTCCTTGTATGTACGAGCTCTACTGTATAATTATTTTGTTTGCTTGACCTAGAGACAGTGTGATCGTTGCAACTTTCTAGTTTACAATGAGTTTTGCACTGTGCAACGTTTTTTTTTTGCCTGAAAATGTGTGTATAAATGTATGTATGTATGTATTTGTTTATATACCTATACTGTTCGTGTGTATGACCAAAACATGCTAATTAATATGTCATCACCGCTTCCATGCGATACATGTAACTTTCCCATCTGCCCTCCTGCTTGGTCTTTATAGGACTGCAGTATGTAATAAATAAAAAATAAATAAATAACAAACTGCTGACTTGCAAACTGGGGTCCGCTATCAGACACTACAGTTTTCGGCTTACCAAAACGCCATGTAATTGTGACTTCGGTAGTTTCTGATCCGACGAAAGGGCCTCGATTCACTTCGTGTGCAGATCAACGACTATGAACAGCATGCGCCCCTCAATTGGCCCAGCGTAATCAATGTGAAGCCGTAACCACTTCATCCCTGTTTCTGTCCAACTGATAGGCTCCTGATTATGCGGCATTGCTTGAGCTTGTACACATGGCATGCATGAACGAAACAGACTTTCAATCTTACCATCCAACCCTGGCCACCAAAACAACGTCGGAGCCAGACGTTTTCATTGCCGACTCTCCCTGGTGTGACCGGTGTAACTCTGATAGCATGGGCTCCCGCGCCTTGCTGGGTATGATAACTCTATGACCCTAGTAGAGCAGACCTTCGACGCTCGGCAGTTCCAGTCTTCTTCAAAAATAAGGTGCGAGATGACTGTGACATGTTGAGAGACGTTTTGGCAATCCATTACGTATGAAGTTTTGGACAATACAAAGATCTTTGTCCGCACTGGTAAGCGCCTTTAAAGCACCCGCTGGCACGTACGTACTGTCAAGCTGCTGTGTGGACAGCACATATTCTGGCAAGGTTTTGGAGTGAACAACCTCTCGTGTCGGCACTGGCAAACGGTAAAGTGCTTTATGCATTGGCATTATATTTCCCGGCCCTGTACTCGATACGGTACCGGTATGAACCCAGAAACAGAGCCCACCCCTGGATACGCGCCGACGCCACTGGAGGCACTGGTCGATCTTGTCGTAGCAAGCCCACAAGTGGTTGGTGGTCCGTCACCAGCACAAAGTCGCGGCCCAACAGGTAGTCTTGAACCTTTGAGACTCCGAACACCAGCGCCAGAGCTTCCCTCTCGAGCTGCGAATAATTTTTTCCGCACGCGTCAGTGTGCGTGAACGGAAAGCGATGGGTTTATTGACGTTGCCCATTCGAAGCGAAATGACAGCACCTAAACTCGACGGTGATGCATCGCATTCCAACCGCACTGGTTGGTCAGGCACAAAATATGCCAGCACAGATGAGCTGAGAAACGTTCGTTTCGCCTTTAGATAAGAATTTTCTTGAGCTGCACCCCCCTTCCATTTATGCTCTTTTTCGAGCAGCTTATACAACGGGGCCAAGATTGCCGACATGTGCGGTAGCAATGTGTGATAATACGACTGCAGACTTAAAAACGAGTGCAGTTCGCTTAAACTAGTAGGCCGTGGTGAATCGCGTATTGCAGCGAGGTTCCTTTCCAACGGGTGTAAGCCGTTTTGTCAGTCCGGTGCCCCAAGTAGACGATTGAGTCTTTACGGAAGTGACACTTTTCTGCCATCAGCTTGACACCGTTTTCCTGCAGATGGTGTAAGACATCCCAGAGAACAGAGTCGTTACCGTCTTGACGCTCGGCTATTAGTACATCGTCCAAGTACACCTGCACGGTTGGAAGACCAGCCAGGGCGGTTTCCATGCGGCACTGAAAAATCGCGGCAGCCGAGGCAACTCCATACAAAAGACGGGTATAACAGAACAGGCCCTTGTGCGTATTCACAACGGCCAGCTTCTTCGCTTCCTGATCTAAGGGGAGCTGATTATACGTGTCCTTCAGATCCAATGTAGTGAAAAGAGATCCCTCACGAAATTACGCGAAAATATCTTCGATGTTGGGTAGTGGATATTGGTCAGTTACGCACGCAGTATTATTTGTGGTTTCAAAGTCACCGCAGATGCGAAGGGACCCATCTTTCTTTATTACCGGCACAATTGGTGCCGCCCACTCTGAATGTGCTATAGGTGACAATATGCCTTCACTCACTAAGCGTTCCAGTTCCCTTTCCACTTTCTCACGAAGAGCGTACGGGATAGGCCATGCCTTGTGGAACTTAGGGTGCACGTCTTCTCGAAGGTGAAATTTCACCGGAAGCCCCTGAATTCTTCCAAGCCTAGATTCGAAAAGTGCAGGTAACTCTGTGCAGAGACTATCGCGAGTGACTGACATTGATTGCACTGTTCCGCGGAACTCTCTCTTAATTATTGACAATGCTTGGATTAAATCCCTTCCGCAAAGTCTAGGGACAGAACACCCTATAACGATCATGGTGGCAGGGACCGTTTTGCCAGAAAACTGAGCTTGAAGCTGCAGTTCACCGACAATGGGCAGCTTGCCGAGGCAGCAGCTGAGAGTCGTTTTTGTATTTTGATAAGCGCAGCCAGCTCAGGCGATGTTTCATATACACTTCTTGAGGGATTATTGAAAATGGCAAACCCGTAACAATGATCATATTTAAGGGTACGTCCCCCCAACGAATGACCCTGCGAAACACCTGTAGTAAACGTTGCTTTTCCCGTGTCTATAGTACAGCGAAAACTGTTGAAATATTACTTTCCTCTGTTTTAGATTCAGTGTTCTCGGTGTGAACAGCTTAAGCACTGCCAGCCTGCCTGCTACAAGCCTTGAGCCACGATTTGGAGCGGCACTTTCTTGCGAAATGACCAGTCTTCCCACAGCAAAAACATTGCTCTCTTTTGTGCGGGCAGTCATTTGCTTGATGATCACATCCTCCGCAGCGTGGGCAATCGGCAGCCCATTGCTTCTTATTGCTGACGGTGGTTTTATACCGGCGCGATTTTTCAGTTAAACCGCATACCATTGCCACATCCTGTTTGGTCATGGCGCTAACCTCCTGCGCAGCAGTTTCAGCAGCCGTAGCAATGTTTGTCGCTTCCGCCAGCATGGGCTCACTTCTTTCGAGCAGCGTCTGCTGCACAGCGCGATTTCGAATGCCACAAACGATGCGGTCACGTAACACTTGGTGAAGGCTGGTGCCAAAATTACACTTATCTGTCAGCTTGCGAAGTTCAACCACATAGTCTCGGACAGATTCAGTGTCAGTTTGATTTTTAGTGAAAAACTTGTAACTGGCGGCTACTTCGTTACACTTCGGCGCATAGTGGGCAATTAGGAAAGCGAGTGCTTCCTCGTAACTCAGCTCTTTTACTTTGCGTAGAGCGCAGTGTCCCGCAATCATGCCTACTATTTTCGCTGATAGCGTTGAAATAAAAAACGCCCTTTTCTTTTCCGCTTTGCTAACATCATTTGCGTCAAAGAAGGCCTCCAGCTGAGTCAAGTAAATCTCCCACTTATCTTAATTTTCGTCGAAGCTTGGGGTGCCGGGACTCGTAGCCATGGTCATGCCCATCGACGTTCCGTGGTGGTGAGTGTTTACCTCAAGCGCTCATAAATTGTGAATCCCATCCTCGTCACCACTGTAGTAACTAGCCCAGACCGAGCTGCCCAGAGTGACCGAGTGAACCAATGCAGAACGGCTTTATTTTGCAGACGAATATGTATATATATAAAGGCAGCTTGCCTATGACGTAACACAAGTGGATGACATTGAACACGTTTGACACTGCACTTCTTATCAATCCCGTGATACTGGTGACCGAGCTGGCCCAGAGTGACCGAATGAACCAATGCAGAATGGCTTTATTTTGCAGACGAATACGTATATATATATAGGCAGCTTGCCTATAACGTAACACAAGTGGATGACGTTGAACACGTTTGACACTGCACTTCCTATCAAACCCGTGATATTGTTGCGGCAGAGTGCTTACCTGTTGATAGGGGATACAAGAGACGCCACTGAAGCGTGTCATCCCAGTCAACTGTAGAACCTGGTTACGGAAGCTAGGCAGCCAACCCCCTCTATACTCGGCGACAGCTTTTCTTGACAGCACTGTGGAAGCTATAGAGCCAAACCGCCTGCATGCGCGCGCGCCAAGAAACAGTACCTATTTTTATTTTCTGATTCTAATAGCTACTTGGCCCGAATAAATAAAACTTTCTTCATTATAAGGATAGAACAAGTATGGGACGCTGTACATGGAAAAGGAGTGTACGTGGAAAAGCTGCTCATCGTTGGGACGCGCCGTCTTTTATACATCACGCATCGAACTTTCCAGCCTTATCACTGGTGGCCGCGCAAGCTCTGAAATAAGCTTCACTGTTCGCGTCTTGCGCGCAATCTTAACAACGATCTACAACAATTGTGAAGCTTCTCGAACACTGAGGCGCAGTCTGCGCCGATCATTGCTGACAGCCTTTGAGGGCGTAAACCGAATACAGCAAAACTGAAACAAGACAGGCCCGTGGCCAGATCGTGCCGCAACCGGCCTTCCGCTTCGCCTGTACCAGGGCTCAATACCGTAAACGTTAACATTCGATCACGTGTGGCGCGTACCCGTATATACTGGGCTGAACACGGAACCTAAACTTCCCTGTTATAAAGGCTAAATAATGCTGGGAAAACGTTCTGAACAACCGAAAATTTTATATGTACCAGTATATCACTAGCACAGTAACTAGCTGCATGTATGCACTCTCATCAAAGTTTAACTCTGACGTTCCCATTTTGCATGCATACATTTTGCTATAATAGCACACTAGCAAAGCGAGCAAGCGAAAACCGTAACTGGAACCGAAATCGGCGGCAAGCTGCCGGACTACTTGCGTAGTAACACAAATGTGCGGAGGCCCCGCCTCCGTAGCCTTCGCTCCAACATCAAGAAAAGCTGTCGCCGAGTATAGTGCCCCAGCTGAAAATATACACCAATGTCAAAAAACGAAACGCCCGCACCATTCGACGGTCACTCATGCTTGTGCCTCTCTGATGGCGGCGGCGTCACGGCGGGCCTCGTGCACCGGCCTGCGCCACCAAGCCTGCCACTCCTGCGCAGGGCCTGCATGGTTCAGCGCGTCGCTGAGCTCTTGCCACAGCCGCCGCCGGTCAGCGACGGTGACGCCGTGCCGCAGCTCGATGGCTTTCGCCGCGAACTGGGGATGTTCTTCCATAAAGGCAAGCACCAGCGCACGCTGAGCCTGGGGAACATAGATGAGCCCCTGCTGCTGTTGGCTACTAGTGCTGTTGCCCTCCGCAATGATTGCGTTCGACTGAGCGAACGACTGCAAAAGTTGCGCCGTTTAGGTTTGTATAGTGGTGTAGAGATGGGAACAGTAACTGCTTGAAACGGGGTGGTACTTAGCGCCACTACTTACCATTCTGCTAAATTTAGCGTCATTTCAAGACAATAACGGAAAAAATACGTTTGTATTGTGCCGTATTCTTTATTCAACGTTTGAAAACTAGTGCCTACACTTTTTGATAGTGAGCAATAAGAGAACAATGCTTGCAACCTTGAAACAATCTATTAGCCCCAAGAAGTTCGAGTCGCGCCACCTGGCGGATGACGTCATGGCACAGACTCTTCGATGCCAGCCACAGCGCGCCTACACTCGCGTCGTGCGCTGCTCTGCGTTTTGAGATGACTGTTTGTTTGTCTCAAGCTGCAGATGAACGAAGAAACAAAACTGGTTGTCTTTCAGGTGCACGAATAAAAAGTTTACTTCTGCCCAATCAGGTGCTGTGTCGTGTAGCCATCTGAGAGGAGTGAAAAGGCCTGTGTCGCACTGCTAACTCCGATGACGGATTCCTTTTGTGGCCATGACAGCTGTGTTCCGAAGGGAGTGAAAATCAAGAACTCTCTTCTGTTGGCATACAAAAAATTTATTAGTGGATAATCATGCGATTTCGACAAGGAATAAAGACATCTTTCTACCCAAGTAACGCAGAATTTTATCGTCGTTTAACGTCGTCTTTTTTGATCACATGATAACGTTCTTGTAACATTCAGGACGATACGGCAACGTCCAGAATCCAATTTTTAATATCACGGCAATGTTTTTGCAACACAGCAGCAATGTGTTGTCAACATACCAGCAACGTGATATTAGCATACCAGCAACGTGATGGCAGAATACCAGTAACGTGATGTCAACATTGCTATGTAACGTGTTGACTTTCATGCGACGTGCACAGACAATATATACTACTGCGTGTGCGTTATAATGAAAGGCATGTTGACTTGTTACGGTAACCACCCTGAAGCTCCTGGCTAGGCAAAAAGCTCTGGTATGGTGTGAAAAATTGCATTATTATCTTCCATGCACAAAAACTGTTTCCTAACAGCTCTTTATCAACGCATTTTTACATGCATAAACAAGTGGTTTTAGAACAGCCAAGCTACGAAAATGTCAAAACACACTTGTGCATGTCCGTAAGACCAAAAACGCACTTTTCAAATCCTAAAGCTTCCAACACATGTGACATACATAGCGAATTTTTAGAGCATTAAAAATTGTGGTTTTGCTCGGTGTAAGCAATGAATACAATGAGTGATATGTCTTGAAGGTGCAGTATTTTTATGTGCAGAATCGTAGCAACCATGAGGACATGCAGTCACACAGCTTAGTCAGGAAAGAACAAGACGAAGTGCCTGAATGCCATATGAAAGAAAAAAAGAAGACATTTGTTTACCAAGAATACTTACTTCTAATTTATTTGTCGTTGTCACAGAGCAAGACAAGAATAGGAGCGTTACAGAACACGTTTTAAGCATACAGTAATAGATATGAACAAGGCACAATGCAAGTTTCTTTCCTACTATGTCAACTGGTGGGTCGTAAAAAACAGAGTAAAATTGTTAATTTGAACTTCAATATTGCGAATTAATAGTTAATTCTAACTGTAAGTTATGGACCGGCCAAGCGCCATAAAAGCCTATGAATAAAAAAGTCCGTTAATTCGAACGCGAGTAGGTTCCGTCGTGTGTAATTCTACGCGCCACTACGCCGGCGGCTTATTTGGCACTCTATAGGGCGGCCGAGTTACGAGGTGGTGTTGACAGGGAGCGGAGAGAAAAACGCAGAAACTGGCACGGAGGCCAGAGTGCAGAAAATAGCGTCACTTACTCCACTCCCCTCGCCCCCACAATCTCTCTCTCTCGGCGGCTGCCTGCTCTCTGTCCCAAGTAACCTCGAAAATTTGTTTTTTGTTTTTTTTTTGCGCCAATCTCGGAGCCTTTGAAAATCTTGCGAAGTTGCCAGTGTGAGGCGACAGATGGCGTGGCCAGCATACAGCAAGTCGGGTGCGTCTTAGCTTCGCCCAGCCAGGCCACAGAACACCTGGCCAGGCCCCGGAAACTCTGAAGTTCCCGCGATAGCCGCAGAGAGCGAAAAAATCGACCACGGGGAGTTTCACTATTTGCGCGTATAGTGGAACTACTAACTCTTCTTACAGCGGTCGGATAAGTTAGTGTGAATTTTTCTTGTTAGGGGCGCTCAACGCGGCTGAAATTTTTATTTCAGATTGAATCGAAACACTGTTATATAATAATTACTACCACGTTATTTATATCAAACTGAATAAAATATTTTTGTCTTAACTTCACAAATAATATAAGAGCGGTGATTGTTTTAGTTCAAGTATTGAGACTATTTTGATGCTTGAAAAGCAGCAGCCCGTTGGCATCAGTTGCGTTTGTGTCGGTTGATTTGTCCAAAGTGTCCGTGGTTAGCCGCGGTACTTTTTCTCGATCGGCATTGCGAGGCTCCGTTTTAATTAAGCTTTGATATATCAATGTGAGCTTGTGTTTCAGACTTTACGGGCCGCTACGACGAAGCGAACGTGTCTAGAGGCTGTGAACCATGTCAGCTGCTTCGCTTCACCGACGTCCGGCTGCGCAGCCTCCAGCGGGAAAATTCAACGCCGGCAAATTTCTCGGAGACTGCCTAAAGAGACGGAATAATCTTGCACAATGTGGGTGTGTTCGCCGGTGACTTAAAATGCGCTACTTTGCATCTGAACATGGTCCTTTTATTTTTCATTAGCTACGGTTTTTGTCATTTCATAAGGATTTTCGACTTGTACAGCAATTGGGATGCACACCTTGTGAATGTTTGAGATCGTTTGCTTTGTTGTTACATTCGCTGAAAATCTCTTTACGGCTAAAGTTTGTTGCACAGATCATGGCATAAGTTCTACCTGTTTCTGCTCAAAAGGAGTCTGCTGCAATATATGCTCATAAGTTATATATGTTGTAGAGCCAAGTGAACATTTAGTACATATACGCATTTGTACATTTTTCGTAAGTCTGCAATGAAGCATGATACATTTGCATGACTCATATTGTCCATCGAGTTGAAGAATCACCTAGCTTTGTTCTCTGAAGAACGTCACAAAAACAAATTCATTATAATGCAGTCCACAAGACAAATTAACGAAAACAGCATAGTGTTATCCGCACTGCGTTTCTTATGTACAGTGTTCTCATATGGATTCTTCTTAGTCATGCATCACAAATCCATTCACACTTTTACAAGAGTAACCAGGACTCTGTTTTTTTTTCTTACAACTCAACCGTAGCCAGCAAGGAATTGCTCATATCAGTGCCTCATCACCCTGAACCTACCTCGTCAGTGGATAACGTGTCATTACTGAAAGCAAGCTCATGGGCCAAAATCCTCGCAAGGTATGGTTGACGCCACTTTATTTTTTGAACATAATTTGTTGAACCAATTCTGTCTTACCATGCTCATGAGTCTGTTTTTTTTTCTCTCAAAAAACTGGAATAAAGAGAGACCATTGATTTCCAAGCAACGCATATCCAGTCGTAAGAAGGTCTACAGTTGCCATAGTGACAACGCGATGCGCTACCAATATGCCAGGCGGACAAATGGAAGCCTAATACTGAATAACAGTGATAGCGTACGGTATGTTGAAGCTGTACGAAATTTGGTGCACAGATTGTTGTTTCTTGCTTTATGAATTACTCAGTTTACAGGAAATGTGCAGGCTTTAGAATTCTTGGAAAGTGCATGTCATGGAATGCAAATACTGTACTTCACTCTACGTGTCAAACTTAGCATAGAGTATCACATATATCTAGGTAACAAATGGGCTTGTAGTGTGCAGATTCATCAGCACTTCTTTTTGACATTGTGTATAAATTGCTGTGAATGCAAGGCAGGGG
The DNA here is from genome assembly GCF_043290135.1 of Rhipicephalus microplus. Classification (NCBI taxonomy): domain Eukaryota; kingdom Metazoa; phylum Arthropoda; class Arachnida; order Ixodida; family Ixodidae; genus Rhipicephalus; species Rhipicephalus microplus. Next base: position 102,129,992 of record NC_134700.1, on the reverse strand, counting down.
TATGTACAGCTATAGTAGTGTTGAAACTGTTACTGATAGCACGTGCATGTTGAAAGTGATACTATCAAAGTTCTAAAAAACTGTGCAAGAACTCGTGCTTTTATTACGCAAGACATGCCTTGCAGAAATAGCAATCGCGGAGCCAATTCATGAGAGTAAGATACATAGAAAAATAAAAAAGAATAAGAATGAGTGGATCACAATTGGCAAGCATTCTCAAGTCATTAATGATAATGCGCCACTAACCTTGGAGGAATGTATATAACAACTGAGTCTTACCCGTACTTACCTAGGGAGCAGAAACCAGGAGGCTTACAATGAGGGTTCAGCTCTAGTGGAGGATGACGCAGCGAGCAATGGAAAGGAAAATGATAGGTGTAACCTTAACATGCAAGAAGAGAGCAGAGTGGGTCAGGGAACAAATTGGTGTTAAAGGTATTCTAGTTGAAATCAAGAAGAGGACATGAGCTGGGCACGTAGTACGCAGGCAGAATAACTGCTGGTCATTAAGGGTAACTAACTGGACTCACAGAAAAGGAAAACACATGATGTGAAGACCGACGGTTAGGTGGGCCAATGACAAAAAAGGTTGTATGTATAACGTGGCTGCAGAAATCACAGGGCCAACTCTATTGGCCGATCATGAGAAAGACCTTTGTCCTGCAGTGGGTGTAATCAGGCTGATGATACGCCAAAAACAAGCACCGACATGCACACAAGCAGTGAGCCCTAATGTCGAAATGTATGCAAATACCTATGCTTCCAAAACATGTTTTTTTACAAGACAGAGTTAACGCAATCCAAATGAAAAGTAATCAGGAATTTGCATTTGCTTGCATTTATTCCACTGTGAGCCCATGACCATCATTTCTAGCTTGTCCAAGGGTTCCAGTTAAGCTTCCGTAATCTCATCGGCTCAGAAATGCTGCGGTTCAGTTGGTTTTCCACTCAAATTAATTTAGTTTGGTTTGAATTGGTAAAATGTTGTGATCACTCTGGACAGACTTGTGCGAGCAGCAACGAAAACAAGGGGCTCCCAGTTTGAATTAGCTGTTGTGGATAACAATATGTTCAAATTGTCGAGAGATTTCCCAAAAAAGAAATACACAGGGCTGTGCTATATTCTTAACCAAGTTGAAACCACGACCTTTTACTGTAATATTAATTGTTATATGTAAAATACCTGACGCATGACAAGGTAATTTTAAAGGCATGTTAATTTTAACAGAAAAATGACTGAGTACACTTAGTAGCTATAATCAAAGTTGGTCAGTCTTTGTACATGTTGATAATTCGAATGTCTACTAACAGATATTTCCTTGATATTGCTGTGAAATATGTAGCCAAAAGAACTAGTTTTGTATGATACCCCTGTTAAGAGTGCGGCAGACAGTTAGGAAGTAGTGAAGAATAAAAATGTAAATTCAGCTTGTGCCGTTGTCCATCGTTCGAGCAGTGTCTTTGATGACTACGCACCATTGGCATAAAAAAAACTCATTTATTCATCTGTCCATGCAAAGCATAAAAACTTTGAAGGTCATTCAAAAAGTAAGGGCCATTTGGTTCCAAGAAAGTAAATATTCAATAATTATAGTATTGTCACGATGAGTCACAAGTACTGGAAGATATATTGAACAACCGGGTAGCTAGCTCTAGGACGATGCGTCAGTCGTGGCTGGCTCTCGAGCCGAGAAGAGACACGCAAATCTTCTTTCTTTCCTCCAGATGGTAGAGCCGCTCTTGCAGTCGACCCACTACGTGTGGGTGGCATTATCCCCCCTTTCGAAAAGAAAAGAAAAAGTCCCAAAAGGGGAAAAGAAAAGTCCATAGCACCACCACGATGTTACGACATAGGCACGCGGAAAAAAAATTGGAAATTCGGATAAAGTAAACATAGAAATGAACGAGCGTGCCAATATAGGAAAAATCGGTGAACGAAGAAGCAAGTTCACAAAAATAAATAAATAACACAAAGAACGCTGTACGGCCAGAAAAAAGTTATGAACAACGCGCAATAAATGGTTTCATGCGCAACACATGAACGACATCCGGCCTCGGTCGTGTCCTACTCCGTGCCTGCGATGTTGAGTCCGGAACCACTTCGTAGTTCACGTCACTGACGCGACGTAACACTTTATAAGGGCCAAAGTACCGGCTCAGTAACTTTTCACTAAGGCCACGGCGGCGGACGGGCGCCCACACTCAAACTTGGTCTCCGGGGTTGTAAAATACTTCACTGTGGCGGATGTTATAGCGCCGTGCGTCTGCCTGCTGTTGCTGGCCGATGTGTAGTCGCGCGAGCTGCCGGGCTTCCTCAGCACGCTCTGCGAATTCATCGGCGTCAATTGCCAACTCGTCTTCGTCTTGACACGGTAGCATAGGGTCCAGCATTGTCTGCACTTTGCGGCCGTAGAGAAGCTGAAATGGCGTGAATCGCGTGGTCTCTTGCACGGCGGTATTATACGCGAAGGTCACGTAAGGTAAGATCCGGTCCCATGTTTTGTGCTGTACGTCGATGTACATTGAGATCATGTCTGCGATGGTCTTATTCAGTCGCTCGGTAAGTCCGTTGGTTTGCGGGTGGTACGCAGTTGTCTTTCGATGTCTGGTGTTGCTCAGTTTGAAAACCTCGTGCATAAGCTGCGCCGTGAATGCCGTCCCTCTGTCCGTTATTATACTGGAAGGAGCACCGTGTCGTAACACGATGTGGCACATGAAAAATTGTGCTACCTCAGAAGCCGTGGCTCGTGGGATCGCCTGCGACTCAGCGTAGCGTGTCAGATAGTCGGTCGCGACGATCACCCATTTGTTGCTGTCCGCAGATAGGGGGAATGGCCCGAGAATGTCCATGCCGACTTGGTCGAACGGCGTGCAGGGTGCTTCAATGGGCTGAAGCAAACCAGCTGGCTTAACAGATGGTTGCTTTCGACGCTGACATTCCCGACAGCTCTTGACGTACTTCTTGACGCTTGCCGAAAGTCCTGGCCAATAGTACCTCTCGCTCACTCTGGCAAGTGTCCGTGAGTAGCCCAGATGACCGGATGTGGGTTCGTCATGGCAAGCGACAAGGACGTCGTCTCGCATGTCTCGAGGAACCACCAGGAGGTAGGTACGGTTGTTCGAACGAGCGTTCTTCTTGTACAGCACACCATCTCGAAGGCAGAACGACGGCAACGAGCGGGATAAATGACGTGGTATGATTGTGCCCTGGCCCTCTAAATGATCGATGATCGGACGAATCTCTGCGTCATCCCGCTACAGTTTACTCAAGTCTGATGAGCTAATGGCGCCCAGGAAGCCTTCGTCTTCCTTTGCTTCCTGACTGACGACATGAAGGGGTGCGCGTGACAGTGTGTCAGCGTCTTCATGCTTACGGCCGGACCTATGGACGATGGTGACGTCAAATTCCTGCAGCCGCAAGCTCCACCGTGCTAGCCGTCCTGAAGGGTCGCGCAGGCTTGCCAACCAGCAGAGGGCATGGTGGTCTGTCACTACCTTGAAGAGACGACCATAAAGGTACGGGCGAAACTTGGTGATTGCCCACACGACTGCGAGGCACTCTTTCTCCGTAGTGGAATAATTCGCCTCGGCACGGGATAGAGAGCGGCTGGCGTAGGCTATCACCCTTTCGATGTCGTCTTGACGCTGAACGAGCACTGCACCAAGCCCAACGTTACTAGCGTCAGTATGGACCTCCGTGTCAGCATCATCTTCGAAATGAGCGAGAACGTGTGCTGATTGCATGCGCTGTCGCAGTTCATGAAAAGCTGCTTGTTGCTCGTTTTCCCAGACAAACGGCGTGTCGTCCCTTGTGAGACGAGTCAGAGGTTCTGCTATCTGTGAAAAGCCATGAATGAACCGGCGATAGTAGGCGCACAAACCAAGGAAGCGCTGGACGGCTTTCTTATTGACAGGAGCTGGTAATTCGGCAACAGCGGCAAGCTTGTCTGGATCGGGCCGGACTCCTTCAGCGCTAACTACATGTCCAAGAAATTTCAGTTCTTCATAGCCGAAGTGGCACTTCTGTGGCTTTAGAGTGAGGTCCGCCGATCGGATAGCCTCCAGCACGCTGCGCAGGCGCTGTAGGTGCTGCTCGAACGTGGCAGAGAAGACCACCACATCATCAAGGTTGACAAGACAAGTCTGCCACTTGAGCCCTGTGAGGACAGTGTCCATCATTCGCTGGAAAGTTGCCGGCGCTGAACACAAGCCGAAAGGGAGTACTCGAAATTGGTATAGGCCGTCTGGAGTCACGAAGGCTGTCTTTTCGCGGTCTCGCTGATCTACCTCGATTTGCCAGTACCCGCTTTTGAGGTCGAGAGAAGTGAAATAATGGGCACGACGAAGTCTATCCAGCGAATCGTCGATACGCGGTAGCGGGTATACATCCTTTTTGGTCACGTTGTTGAGCTTTCGGTAATCGACGCAGAAGCGTAGCGATCCGTCCTTCTTTTTAACAAGCACGACTGGAGATGACCACGGGCTGTTGGATGGTTCGATAACGCCATCGTCAAGCATCTCGCGAACTTGCGTACGTATCGCTTCACGTTCTTTAGCCGACACGCGGTAGGGGGGCTGGTGTAGTGGGCGTGCGTCCTCGTACGTGATGATCCTGTGCTGAGGGATAGACGTCTGGCGGATCTTTGAGCAACTTGCGAAGCAAGACCTGTACTCGAACAAGAGCGCTCGCAGCGCAGTCTGGTTATCGGTGGACAGATCAGGATTGATGTCAATGTTGCTCATTGATGTGTCTGCGTTATCCACTATTTCTGACGTGGGACAGTTGGTTACGTTTGCTACTTCGTGGGCAAACGCTATCGAAGTGCCACGGAAAAGGTGTCGATGCTCGTTGCTAAAGTTGGTAACGAGCAATTCAGATCGGCCGTCGCGAACGTGAATTACACTTATCGCTACACATATGCCTTGCTGCAGGAGGTGCTCTAAATTTGTCTCGGCCACCACATCGCCATCGCTCAAACCACAGCATGTTACGTCGACTAGAACACTGGCTCGGGGAGGAAGCGTCACGCTCTGTTCAGAAATACAGAGTACGTCGACACGCATTCCGTCATTCTGCACGTTGATTGCTCGCTGGGCTGAGAACGTGACGCGGCGCTCTTGCAGACACGTAGTGGGTCGACTGGACGCGGGCAAGAATAGCTCGTTCAGCTCTTTCTTGGCGGTCAGCACTGGCATATGTCTGCAGAAGTCTACGAGAGAATTCTGGCCACGTCGTCAGCTGCTCCTCTCGATTTTGATACCACGTGCGAGCCCCGTCTTCGAGATAGAAGTAGACACGACCCAGTTTCGCCGCGTTGTCCCACTGATTCAAGTTGGCTACGCGCTCGAAGTCCGCCAACCAGTCCTCTACGTCTTCGCTCTCTGTACCATGGAACGTCGTCGGTGCCCGTGGGCTTTCCAACGTATATTGGTTCGACGACGTGCTTCCCGTGCCGGTTGGCAAGGTTTGTACCGAAGTGCTGGTCATGTTTGTTGACGTGGTGGTAGCAGTATCGTTAACTTCCAGAGGCAATCCCTTGATTCGGCGGCTCGTCCGATGCACGGGAGTATTGACTGGCACTGGACTCGTATTACGGCTTACTGGGGGGGTCTGCAGCATCCGTGAGACTACCCGGCACCTCCACCAGTTTGTCACGATGAGTCACAAGTACTGGGAGATATATTGAACAACCGGGTAGCTAGCTCTAGGACGATGCGTCTGTCGTGGCTGGCTCTCTTGCCGAGAAGAGACACGCAAATCTTCTTTCTTTCCTCCAGATGGTGGAGCCGCTCTTGCAGTCGACCCACTACGTGTGGGTGGCATTATTTATTGGTGGGCTTAGTTTAGCGAAAACCTACTTCACTTTTCCACAGAATCACTCCTAACTTTTTTGTGCTTGTCGTACCATCGCAGTAGTTTCTTTAGTTAATCTCAATAAAAGATCACCACTTAGTAATTTAACCTGTTTTGAACGGTGATCTTGAATTTCGCACTGTCTTCAAAATCGTACCTCGAGCCACTGTTTCGAGTGAAAGAAGAATAAATTACCACACGGTGCTGGCACAGGCTAGGAGGGCGACCAATTAGTGTTTCCTACCAAAAATATTTTATCTTCTAATTGGTTCTGATTGGAGCGCAAGGATGTACATTGTCATGTAGGAGGCCGATTCTGGATGAGAATTAGTGATGTCATCAATGTTTATCGTGCTTATTACTGTGGTGAGTGTTTCACAGTATATGTTAGCTCTACGTGTGGCCCACACTTTATGAAGTTATATACTGAAAATTCCTTTTTTGACTTGGAAAATGCTAGCCGTCATTTTCTAACTGAATTAAGCTAACTGCTTGAATTTTTTTGGTTCTTGTGTAAAGGAGTGGTGGCACCACTGTGTTGTTTCTGCAATTGCGTACACTATGAAGCGTTGTCACCTGTGCAACAGTGTGAGAAAACAAATCATCCCTGTTTTATCGGTGGCAGTTCAAAAATGCTTATCCACTTGATGTCCTTTAGTTTTTGAGTTGGTCGGTAAGCCTTTTTGGAACCTATCTTTGTGATATCTGGACATATCGGCTACATTTGTGCAAATTGTAGCGAGGCCAACAAAGGGAACATTGTCTTACAGACCAATAACTGTTAGTCCTCAACCTATTGCAATATCCTGTCCAGTTGAACAGTTTGCTTGGTCTGGATGCTTGGCGTGGTGCTCCATTCTTTTTCGTACGCATTTGTGCAGCCATTTCAGAAGTCTCAACACCAAGTCCCAACGATTGTTTTACTCCTCACAGTTGGTCCATGAACTGTGCACAACTCCTCATAAATTACAAAAAGCTAGTGATTATTTTGCATGCAACAACGTAAATCCTGTGTGCACCCCACAACAGGTGGGATCGACAATATTCGCCAACATTGGTGCCTGCGTTCTTCATCAAGCAGATGGCTACTGAGCCAGAACAATCACTTCAGCACTTTCGCTGAGAAGTAGCAGATTGCGCTGTGCACATAACTCTTCAGTCTGACGCGCAAATACTTAAAGATTAGGAAATAGCCATTAATCTTTGAATAAACATCGTAGAAAATTTCATCATGCAGATTTGACTGCAATGATTGTTCACTGCCTCTTTTTCTAACATTGCTAGCGTGACTTCAAGCACTTCTCAGCTGTCTATAGAGTTACTAGTGTTCCATATGTCCTTATTGTATGCATGTATGTCATGTGTAGCGTATTGCGAGTGCTATCCACTGGTGCATAAGTTCTTTTTCATGAATGAGTGCTTTTGGGAGCACGAGCACGCATCCTGTATCTCGCCTGTCAGCTGATCTACAATAGGCGAGCAATGGCAAGGGTAGTAATTCTCTTAACTTGTCATCTGTGACAACTTTGACAAGAATGTTGACTTGCTAAAATTTTTCGACTCAGGCTTTCTTTATTCGCCAACTGTTACTAATGAAAGTGCCTCTTTTGAAACGTAAACCAAGTTTTTTTTTCAACACGATCCTGTAAATGTGTTTTTCCGCGATGAACTTGCTTACCACAACTGGAAGTTGATCTAGCTAGTCGCAAAAAGATCGGACGTGCAGGTAAAAACACAGATTCTAAACAAAATAGTGAAAACAATGTTATATGCAGGGATACCTAGCACAACATTGTTGGGTCATTTCTTCTTACTAAACGCAATACGCTCCTCTCTAATGCATTGTCACATATCATATTGCGGCTCAGGTCAATCGTACTTACACTGCACTTTTTGAGAGCATGTGTGGTGAGAAAGCCAATGAACAGCACAGTACCAAGTACTGTGCAAGGGGTGTCCAGTGTAAATATTGTTGTCTGACTGAACGAGCCAAACGACAAAGTTACACAATTCCAGCGGGTAATTTTAATGAACAGATGGCTACCACTGTTTTTTTTCTTTTTTATGTATTGTTCAACTCTTTGAGAGACAGTGTTCCCTGTATACATGTATACTGCTGCATTCACGATTGTCTATAAACAATGATAGCTTAATTGCTTGGCGTGTTTTTTTGCTAGTTGAGGCCTCTCGGTCACCTGGCGGCATAGCTAAAATATTTATAGTAACGTCAGGGTGCCGTGTGCGCGAATACTACCCCACAATAGGGGGGCCTGCGGCCTTGTCAAGCTGGCATCACGCCAGCTTTTTCTGCAGGTCTCCTGCATCATGTATCCTTGATGCGAAATAAAGTCATTATTATTATTATTATTATATTACAGTAGCAGTGTATAAATACCCATAAACCTGCAGGCGTGCACCGCGACCCCCCGCAACTGCTACCAAAGCAGCCGCCATAACGCTTTAGCGCATTGATGATGATAGACCTACCAGCGCCGTCTCTAGGTCAAATAAATGAATTCACAACGCCACCCTTACCCTTATTTTCGTTGCACTGTCAAAGGTGCAGTTTCCCTTCTCTAAATGGTAGTGTAGTGTTCTGTGGCCGAGCCTTCTTTGCCGTCTCAGTCTCGGGCGTGCGTCGTACACCTCGGTTGTTGAAGCTGGGAGTAGCTTGCGACTGTCACGATTCTTTGTGTTGGTGTTATACCTCGGCTAACATTTGTTGCGGTAGTGCCGGTAGTAGCTTCCCGTCTGGCGCGATTCTGCTGCTCCGACTTGATGGCATGTGCCCGCGGCCAATACTTGATGGCGTGTGCCAAAACACTTCAGGAAAAAGCTGATACCCTGCGGGAAGTGGACGCCGGACTCTTGCCTAAACAAGATATCACGAAAAAGCATGGAATACTGAAAGCGACGCTATCTATTTATGTAAAAATAGGACTATTAAAGACACCTTAGAGGCAGAAGTTGCGAGCAAATGGAGGAGGTTGCGGCCCGCAAAGTATCCCGACCTCGAGAAAGCGCTTCTCATTTGGATAGAGGAAGTGCGTTCGCAGGACATATCACTGAGTGGCCCAGTTATACTGGCAAAGGCAGCGGACTTCGCCCTGCAGCTAGACTACGATGACTTCGTTGCTTCAGATGGGTGGTTGCACCGTTTTCGCGAGCGCTACGACCTTGTTTTTCGTGCTGTGTAGGGCGAAATGAACGCCGTCAACATGAAAAGGTGTGAATGTTGGCGCTGCGAAGTGCTTCAAGGCTACATGGAGAAGTATTCTCCACAAGACATATTTAATGCGGATGAAACAGTCTTACATTTCAAATTGCTGCCCCTTAAAACTATCACGTGTATAAGTGACCAGAGCACAGGAGGGAAGAAAAGTAATGAACGGATAAGTGCGATGGTTGCTGCAAACATGACCGGGACCGAGAAGTTGCCTCTGTTTGTGATAAGCAAATCGAGAAGTCCTCGTTGCCAAGAACATCCGATCCCTCCCATCAGACTACGCGGCCAACAAAAAGGCCTGCATGACGGGGGAAATGTTTGCGAAGTGGCTGGGGAAGCTTAACAAGAATTTCGAATGTTGTGACCGCAAAGTCCTGTTTTTTGTGGACAACTGTTCGGCTCATAAAGTCAACGTTGAAACGAAGGCCGTTGAGCTGGCCTTCCTTCCAGCTAACACGACAGCCATACAGAAGCCCATGGACCAGGGTATAATTAGAAATTTAAAATCATTTTATCGGCGTCATATGTTGGAACGAATTATTTTGTGCAATAACTACCAAGTGACACTCCTAAGGGCACTGCACATGCTTGTGCGTGCTTGGGATCAAGTGACAGCACTTACGATAGCAAATTGCTTTCGCCACTGTCGCTTCAGCACCGAAGTTCTGCAAGCTGACGAGTTACCAGTACTCGATAACGCCGTAAACGACCCCATGGCGGACGTTTTAGAAGGCGTCTGCTTTGCGGACTACGTCGATGTGAACTCAAGTGCAGGTGTGTATGGTGCACTCACGGATGCCGACATAATATATGAGGTGAGAAGTGCAGAAGCTGTCGCAACCAGTGACGATGATGAGGAGGGCACGAAGCACCAGCGCGTCCCCCTGCTGCAGAAGTCATGACCAGATTGATTGCCGCCCGTCTTCTCTTGAGTTTTGAAGAAGGTGGAGAAGAGGCCTCCGCCAAATTCGCTCATTAGAGCAAAAAGTGCTGGCTGTCGCCTTCAAAGGAAGAAGGCACACATCAATCACAGATTTTTTTCAATATTAAATTCTTATGCCCTACTCGCAGTGTACTATCGTTGTTCTTCACTTTCGTTAGTTTGAACTTTCGTTAATTCAAACTGAGGTGGCTTCACCTTGCAGTTCAAATTAGCGAGCTTTTACTGTACAGGTGCAATAAGAAAACAAAAATTGTTTATACAATTTCAGCAAAAGTTTAACGAAAAAAGCTTTTATATATAGTTTTTACAATATGAGCGGGAAAGTGAATAGGAAAGAAGGCATTGGCGAAACTGCTGTGTGTTAAATGCAGGGGAGGACACGAATATCATAGGCAGCCATTGCCTTATCGGTAATTTTCCAACAGTAATGTATGCATTGTATACATTGATGGTTGCCACTGCTGGGGACTGTTTATGTCATGATTTCGTCAACAGAGACAATATAGCAGTATTAAAAAACTTACACATCCCTCTCAGGTGAAACGTCTTTTGACGGAGCTTAAAATGTTCAAAACAAGAACTTGTTTTTACCAAAACGAAAAAAACGGCCAATATCTGTGTAGCAAAGCATGTTGCACATCAAAACAAGCTTATCAGTTTGAAAGCAACAGAACTTCATGACTACTGCCTGACACGCATTCAGTGAAAAGGGGCTCAATAAATGTGGCCGATTGATTACATATAAAATACGCATTTGAAAGTTAAGGTAGCTGACACCCGTTCAGAAAAAGCCAAACGCGATCATTGGAGCAACTGCTCAGTGTAATTCGCGCAAAACAGTGACCTCCCAGCCAGAACCAAGTGAGAAATATTGACCCCGAAACAAATACACAAGGCATGCAACTATTTTCTGTTCAGTTCATTGCAAAGTTGTCCTTTTGTCCATTGAATAATAAATTGTTTTGACACAATTATTCTCGTTTGTTCAGTCCAGATTTTATTATTTGTATCTAGAGGTGAGCTCAAGTTATCTTTAGATTGTTATGCAGTGCTCTGCATAACTGTCTAGTGTTTTCCATTTGTGTATCCGTCTGTGTGCACACTGATCCGTCGATATACACTTGTAGGTGGCCGCGGTAGATGGTGATCAAGTGGTTCAGCACAAGAAATTTTGCTTCCGCAGCTGGAATGGTGTGCTTCGCTGGTAGCTTGGGTACGCTGAAGTTACACGCAACATCCACAAAAGAACATAGCGGGTACATAGGGCGCTGTTTAGAAAGTTTCAAGCCTAAATATCGAAGTGTGTTCAGTGCCGCGTTCAAATGTGAGCCAGTTGTTGCTCTTAGCCACCGGAGAAGCGCCGTGCCTGCGAAAGACTCCCCCAGTCTTGAGAGCTGCGTCAATAAGGCCTAAGACGCCGAAAGGTGGAGCGGAAGAGACTCGGCTTCATTTGTGACCTCCGTGTTTGATGCCGCCTGAGGAACTCCCATCGCCAAGCGAAGACTCATTTTGTGCATTGCCTCTAGGCGTTTGAACTTGCTTGGTGATGCTGATATCAGGGACAGCTGATAAAGAATGCGGCTTGCTATAAGCGCAGCATTCAATTTAAGCATCGACATAGCATGGCAGGGGTTTGTTCGGGCAACACGCCGGCGTTCTCAATGTCGACAAATCCCGGTGTCAAATGCCGGTGTCAAATGTCAACTAAGGATACACATACAATCATACTTGTGGGCACAGGAACAGCAGCAGGCACAGGAAATGCAAACCTTTAGAGTACAATGACAAATGGACACCAACCTGCATCACCATCAGAGAAGGAAGTAACAGCCATACCGCCACAACAGTTCACATACCGAGTGGAGTTCACATATACGAACTGAGCAGCATGTTGAAATTGCCACTATTTGCTTGAGAATTTGCCAATGTGGTTCGACTTGAGTGAACAAGCTTGCCAAGTCAGGGTACGTCATAAAGGGGTTCGCTGTCGACAATGTCGGCAAACAGCAATTGCAGGGTGATGGCTGCGACGACCGTGGAACAAGCCATGATGTGAGGCAATCGGTTGACAATGAGGGTCTGCAACAGGAAGAGGACGTGATTAGACCCATACTAGTAGCGTATCAAGCAAACAAAATAATTAAGCAGGAACACTTCTCTAAATAAATGCAGAAAATTGGCTGACGAAATCTGTCTGCAACATCCCATGAAAGCTGTGCCAGGACTGACAGAAAGCTATGTAACAATCCAGCAGTGAGAAAACTTCAATAGTGCAGAGATCATATTTGTGAAGCTTTAATGAGCTAAATCATTGGCTTCTTACTCAATAATGATGGCAAAGAATGAACATTTCGAGCTTTCTACGGTCTTATTTCAGATCTTCAGCTCAAACATGTTCAGTCTACCTAGTTTTTTAAGGGTGGCAGTGTTTGTTGAAGTAATTATAAGTTATGCACAAATAAAATTGTTAGTAGTATAAAATTGCCATGTAATATGGTGCTTACCTAACAGATGGCACTCACAACGTAATATTCCTTTCTGTCACTCCTCATCAGCTGCATTGGTGGCAAAGTAAAATGAATTTCTGCTGCTCATTTTCTACTTCTGGTACGTGTACATTTACCTAAAACAAAATAAAAAAAATTTATCCAAAACATCACAATAAAAGTATCAGCATGCTTTTTGGTACGCCACAGTATGCAGCAGAGGTAAAACTAAGGAGCAGATGTGAAAATGTTCCAAAAGACAGGCCAGTTCATGATGAAAAATATAGACTCGTACTTAACACAGCGAAATATAGCAAAAACTGCACAGACGTTTCGCCAAATATCCAGTTGGCATCCTCAGTATTTCCTGGCACCAAATGACCGGAGGTTGAACAGTTTACTGCTTGTCTCGTAGGTCGCTTAGGATGCGGCCGCGGTTGTTGTCGCGCGTCAACTTGTCACACTAATGAATCACGACTCGAGAAGATTTCTCTTGCCCTACTTTTGTGGCCGAGCTGGCGTTGTCTCATTACTGAAGCCGAAGGCATCTCCCATTGTCGAGCAGTGTTCGACGAGTTTTATCTATTGCGCGGCATTGGTGGCTATTGCAATGTCTCCTTTGTCCTCTCTGAGCCTTATTGGTCTCTTCCTGCCTATTTCACTCATGCATGTAGTGTCGAATACATCACTTATCAGCACTTGCAGTCATATAAATGGAAAACGTGGTTGGTAAATTGTAACGAAGCCATTATCTGAGCAGGTCTATTAACGACACACAGAAACACATGCAAACTAGAACAAGGCGTGTGCCGCGACAAAACACAAAATCATTTTTTCTGTACCTTACGTTGAAGGTCTTTCAGACAGTTCGAATAGCACTTTGTTCACTGGGAAACAAAACAATTTTCAAGCCTCATTGTACCTTGGCAAACGTGCTCTCTAATTGCAAAGACAGCACTTCTGTGAATAATCAAAACAGGGCTGTTTACAAGTTCTTGTGCGGTGGCTGCGACACAACTTATATTGCCATAACTGGCAGGAAGTGGTCAAGTAGTTTTAATGAACGCAAACGGGACATCACAAAAACCCCGCATCCTCAGACAAAACTAATCAAACACTGCTTGAACATGGGGCATGTTTTCGACTTTCGTAATTCCATGACACTGGCTCGGGATCAAAAGAGAGGGAAGAGAAAGCTTTTCGAGTCGTGGTTAAACCATCGTGACCAGCCAGCGTGCAGCAACAATCACGGCCTCCATTCTGATGAGTAGACACATACGAGAGTATCAGTGAAGTCGGTCATACCGATAATCTACCATCTCATAATTATGCCCTTGCCAGTGAACTGTTTTCTTGAAATTGTTATCTATGCATCTCTTCTATTTGGCTCCACCACCTGTGGTACTTCAAGAAGCGCAACAGTTGACCACCAAATTTTTGTAAGTTGTTAGCTCAATGAGGGCTGCTCACTTGATCAGATTGCTCTTTCAAAATTTAAAGCATCAAAACAAGCTTGACCCAATTTCATGAATTTGCCTTGAGTGAAATTTCCCAAATTTTTACATTAGGACAAGCTTAGTTTTTACTCTACACTTTCGTATAAGATAGAACATTTATGTACTTCCTCGCCATGAAGACACTGTATCAGTGGCTTCGCAGAGGCCTTCCCTTGAATATCATGTTAAACTGCAAATTCATAACAAAACATGCCAAACTCGGATCACGTACAATGCCTAGCCTTCATTATACTGGTATAACTTCTGTTAGCAACATTTTGCCTCCAGCGAAGCAACAGAATGGCTGCATTTTACGACATTTCGTTTACAACATACCGTCTCTCTGACACTCAAGTTACTCTAATACGCATCGCTCCTTAATACCCCTGTCGGAGCTTAAAGCACACTTAACAAAAATTGAAAAAAGACAAAAGCAGCAAAGTTCCTTTTGAGAGCAGCTTCTGTTCCGTTGAACCTTGTAATTTCAGTGTTTTTGAAGATCTACCTGTTTGTTTGAAACATTGCTAGCAGGCCGCCGCTGCACACCTGTTTTTGTGAGGCAGCACCTTGGTGGGCATGATGTCAGACGTCCCTGCGGGATATGTAAGCTTACTGTCCTGCTACTTCTTTTTCTCCGCCTCTGCTTTACATTGTGTACTCTTCTTTCATCAGAAGTGCTAAGACGGCTCCCTTTTTGGGGTTTTACTCTGCAGCCAGTAGCATTATTCATTGCCGATGCTATTCATATTCGTTCTATGAAACCTACAAGGGGAATATGGTGAGTTGAGAGACACGAGCGATAGCTGGCGAGGTTTGCAAACCCGTTTCAGAGGATCATAAATGTCACCTACTCTACTTGATCACGTGGCGACTAGATGTGGCAGTCTGTAAAAAAACACCAGAGCAGATCACACGTGCTCCAGCGTTACCTTTAACAGTTGACCCCTCTAAACATATAGTGCGGCTGTTGCGCATGGTCCACTTGATACTTACGTCGATACCTACAGAAGCTACCCGGAAAACTATATTTAACGACTTCCTCGCTGTCATTCCACAAAGCCCCTTTTTCATGCCTTGCAGTGAGCGAAAAAATTGCGATTTAATGGGCATGAACAGCGCAACGAATTTGCCAGCCAAAACATTACTAGTCTCGTGCATCGCTAAACAGTTGTGTCGGTTGCCCTTTCTGACATAGCTACATGAAACCTTTGAGAATATGAATAGGGATCGAGGTGACATCGGTCATGATGTGGTGCAAGCGTGGTGAGCCAACAGAGGTAAAGATGAGGTCAAGCAGCGCAACATTCATACTTAGATGTTGCTCTCACACTTACATACACGAATGCAGTGCTTAGATTTAGTGAAACATATGAGAGTCAATTCTTTCAGCTATAAAACGAGTTCTGCTCGCATTGCAATTAATTTGTAAGACAGATGCAAATCGCACCCACGGAACTTTGAACAACAAGTCTAAAGATATCATATTTCACGCCGATTTCTAATCCAACAAGTGGGTATTTAATTTGATAAGCCTTTGACAGTATTCAATACAGTGTGAAAAGTTAATAATATCGTACTCCTGTAAAATAAGCAGCACAGTGCACATGGTTGGGAAAGTTTAGACGCCTTATAAAACACAAAATGTGCCTTGCGCTGTCTGCACAAGTGCTAAATAAAATTATTGGTTGACATGATAAATCACCAAAACTTTTGAAATCATGACGTCATCAAGTGGCATCGCGGCTTTGTCTTGGGCATATCTCCGAGAATCTGACAAACCGCATGAGGTGCAGAAAGCTTTTGGCGAGGGAATACAGTCGACCTAGAAGCAGAAAAGGATGGCTGCTTCGGCGCTCAATTCCTCTAAGCCCAACGCATTTGGGATCTTTGTAGTCTTTTTGGGACAGAAATTTCACACCCCACCTGCGCACTTACTGGGCTTTCACAAATGCGACGGTAGACCTGCCAGAACCTGATCAGTTTGTGCTCATGGTACTGCAGATATTTTCATTCCAGTTTTAGAACAGCAGCAGATTGGTGTGTCATACGAATTGATCACACGAAACAAATGCTTCATTAGTGCTCACCTATGTGAGTACGCCTAGCACTAGCATGTGATATGGTTATCGCGAAAACTCACGCACAGTCTTATTTTTTCAAGGTTCCAAGTCTTTTGTTTCAAACTTAAAATTGCCTCCCCCCTCCCACCCCTTTTGTGCTTTTACCATCTTCAGTATCTGGACTGCACGCTAGCTCATTGGGACCCTTGGCTTAGCGAGTGGAAGCTGCAAAACCGGGTATTGCATTTGTCATTTGGGAAGTGTAGGGGAATAGTCGGCTCACACATTTGTGGCTGCGCCCAGTGAGGCCTCGACGAAGTTCATTGAAGAAGTACAATTGAGTACGTCTACGTTTTTTGCGAACGTCCTATTTTCTAGGTGTCTATGGTGGCCGATGCTGAGAGTAAATGGGTTATGTCCCGCTATGGTGAGTAAAGGCCGGATGCCTAGAAAGGAAGATGTAACATGACCTAGATGAGCAAACAGATTATTTGCCGAAGCTAAGATTTGCTAGAGGTAAATGGTGACCATCTTGTCTATTTTGTGCAGCTCAAACTTTATTCCTGCTACCTCAGGAAAATATGACTCATTAACTCAAGGTTTATAACAAAGTTACTGCACAAACGCAAGATTGTTTTCCACCAACTTGCCCGCAAACTATCCACAAACTTGTCAGTTGGCCCTTTTCAAGTCTGAAAAGCGCCTTTATGTAGGTCACCGAAATCTAAACTGGGGGCTCGTAGCCTCTGAAGTTATCCGCCACGCACTGGTAGAAAATCTTGGGGGCTTAGTACTTTTGAGAAATGATTTGCAGACAATTCAAGCTACCTCTCAGTTAGACGTTTCGCCACTCTGTGCAATGTTTATAGAGGCTGCTTGGTCTTGTGACCTCCCCTCCTCTCCCAAGAAAAAAAAACGCGATGCGCGTCCTGTCGCCACCCTTTCACATGTGCAGGCTAGTCTCTCGGAAAAGGTCCAACGATATACTACCCTTCAACCAGTGTCACGTGGAACACATACTGCTAAACATTCCTCACCTCCCCGCGAAGGAAAGACCACCAGGTAATGTCCTTTGAGTCTCAAAAATAAAAGGCAAGGTCAAGTTCTCTGTGTACTTCAGACACGCTTCTGCAGTCCCCTGGCTACAAAGGAGAGCAGCCAAGCAGGTCTTGGAATCCTCGGCACAACGGGCAAACCACTTAGTCAGTAATGTCGCACGCTTTGTTCTCTTCTTTCTTTCTCTCAGTCCATCTCTTTCTTTCTTTTTTTTCATCAGCCTCTTGGGATGACATTGTGTATTGGAGACGTAGCGACTAAATTTAATCACTGTGCTCAAAAATTTAATCATTTTTGAAAAACGTCAGTTCTGAACTGACACGAGGAAACTTCATGGTTCTTTCCACAGATGACGCCACCACCAAAAAATCTTTGCAATATTTATTATTTGTTGAAAATCTTTTGAGTCAAGCGCTGCTATGCAAAGGTAACGACCTCTCGTAATTACAAAACATGACAGTCCTGCTATTGTGCGATATTGTGAATTAGCAATAAACAAAAAAAAATTAAATTTCTACAAACCTGGCAAGTAGAAAAATGAGTTAAATTTACTCTGTCTTACATTTTTATAATTAACTTATGACAATTTTCTCTGCATCGAGAGGCTTGCTCGTTCATTTTTTAAACTTGCAAATTTTCATTTTGGACAGTTTTCCATTTCTTCGGTAATGCCTGAACACGTGGATTCATAAAATTGTGAGTTCAAGAAGTTATTATTCATGAGCTATTTGTCCAAACGCGAACCAACCTCGCATAGACATTAGGTACATTGTAGCCTGGAAACCCATTAAATATTGCTCTACACAAAAAAAGTTATTCACTCATAAACCTACACTGTTTTGCTCATTTTTATTGAATCCTGCTTGACTTTGGATTGCTTTACTGGCTAAGTTTTGTCATAGAAACTTTGAAT
Source organism: Rhipicephalus microplus (assembly GCF_043290135.1). Lineage (NCBI taxonomy): Eukaryota > Metazoa > Arthropoda > Arachnida > Ixodida > Ixodidae > Rhipicephalus > Rhipicephalus microplus. Next base: position 102,111,958 of record NC_134700.1, on the reverse strand, counting down.
AATGCTTTATGAACAGGCTCAGGAAATTTCATATGGCTATGTTGAACAGTTTTGCTACACTTCCACTGTAACAGAGGCTTGTACAGAAAAAGCACTGGTCTTTGCTCGCACTGTTTTGAGTGCTATGCAAAACCGCTCCAGACTAGGCGACAATGCTAGCTATCATTAAAAAGTGGAGAAAGTAAGCTTTCTGATTCAACACAATTCACATCAATAGGCTGAGCATAGAACGTCAGCAAACAGTGAATAAAATGCAGAGCGGGTGCTGCAAGTATGGGACCACCACCTTAATAAATGATTTTGTTGGGCTATTCGGTACATGCTTACTTAATTCTAAAGAGATGCATACCATTGGAGAAGAAAATTGAGGACAGAACACAAAGAGCGTCGCTCACAGCTAACTTTATTCTCGGAAAATCAGCGAAATATATAAGCTTAGCAACCTTGCGCACGCACATTGCTTCACGTGCTAGTCAAAAAACACGCGATAAGATTGACAACAAAAGAACTATGACAAAAAAGCCACTAAACGAAAAACGATTATAAAGAATAAAATTCCCCACCACGCAGAGACAAAGATGTAATACTAACGTGCGTATAACTTCTTTTATTAGAGTATGCTTTCATATATTGCGTGCTAGTGTGTCATTACTCTTTCCAAGATACGATACACTGAAAAACCTAGCCTGTCACTTGCAGGAACCACAATGTGCAGGAAAATGTGCCGGGGCATAAAGGACAGAATTAGGGAGCAAGAACTTCCCGATAAAAAAACTTTCTTCATAATTGCGAGCACATTGTGGTTTCTGCAAATATGAGGCAAGGTTTTACAGTGTAACCACCCTTGGAAAGAGTAATGATACCTTGGCACATGAAATTACGGAAGCATTCTACATTAAAAAGAAGGGAGATACGCATATTAGAGTTACAACTGTTGCTCTGAGTGGTGGAAAATTTTTGTTTCTTAGAGTTTTTTTTGTTTAGCGAATTTTTGTCATCATTCTTTTGTTGCCAATCTTATTCCATGTTTTTTGACTTGTATGTGAGGCAATGTGCACACGTATGGTTGCTATGCTGATTTTTCAAGAATAAAGTTTGTTCCAAGTGATGCCTTTTTTGTTCTGTGCTCAATTTCGTTTCCGGTGGTAAGCATCCCTGCGTATTTCAGTAAGCACTTTGGTATTTTCCAATAACGAAAACCTTGCAACACCAAAGTTTTTCTGTTCACCTGTCCATCTAGTTACAGCAAGGGTAAGCTGTATACAGAAAAAATACAAAAAATAAAAGCACCAAACGACGCACCAAAATAAAAATATTAGGATAAGCGAAACGAAAAAGATGCAGGCTGACTGCTCGCATCTCTGAATCTCACCAAAAGAGAATGCTCTTTCTCTCACAAGTGCAGCGATAGCATGCGCACACATGTGTCAGTTGACCTTGCAATCTCCACCACCTCTACTATCTCCCTGACCCTTTGACCTGGACTAAGTGCAAGAAACACACTGTCATCGAAAAGGGGTCAAACTCATCAGCCCACGCAAGGATTCCGAGAAACCTTTAAAGTGCTGTTTATAGACTGCAACGGTGCTCATAGAGTGTATCATTATGCAAGGTTCCTGTCTGAGCCACTAACCTTCATGCATGTCACAAAACAAAAGCAGCATTGAAGGGCTCAATTATCTTTCATAGACACAGCCTGCACACTCACGAAAATATTTGCGTAGTGTTTTTCTCTGTTGCAATAAGTTGTTAATGACACACTCATTGTGGATGAAATAGTTACCTAGAAAAAGGTTTTACAGAACTCAGTCACGATTTCGGTTTCAGAGGGCGCTAAACAAGTGAGGTGAGACGTAAGGTGGTTTTCATGCGAACATAGCTGTCTACGTGTGCATGAAACCGCATACATGTGTTCACCGCAGACAACTTTCTTCATTGAAGGCTTTCCGGGTGCAGCAATGATTGCCTCTGAGATATAAATATGCATGACCTATAAAAATGCGCAGCCAAAGCAAGGACATCAGCCTTTGTGCTCCCATGCAAGCCTGCCCCCTCTTCAGTTGAAGAAGTCTGCTAGGAGAGCACTTGCAAGAGTTGCGGAAGCCATAGAGTTTCCCAAAATTTTTTAACTATAGGGCACTCTGGCGCTGCGATCGTTCAGCGACCATGGGAATGATGTGTAGTAAACAAATTTGTCTAGTCTTCGTACTTGTGAGCGACGAATTGTACTTGCGGCTTCATGTATTGCTGGTTACGGTTCTGTTTTGAAAGAAAGAGTCAACTCTTTCGAACTTAGTGACTTGATTCAAAATTGTAAGCCTAAAAGAATGAGGTTGTGAAGCGCAAACGGCAAACAATAGCTAATTTGTGTTTTCGTGAAAAAAACAGCTTCAAGCCTCACGAACACACACGGAGCCAGAAGCAGGCCCGAATTACGAAAATTAGACAAATGTGTGTCCTACCCATCATTCCCATGCTCGTTGAAACGCCGTGAGTTGTAGCTGCCATAGACACTAGCGCCAGAGTTCCCTCTAGTGTATATTGAGAAACTCTATGGTGGAAGCCACCACAATTTTATAACGTAGTAGGCAGTGGGTTGTTTAGAGAGAAACCAAAGGGGTGTGCTGCAAGTAATGGTATGACAAGCACTGTAAGGTTGATTTTAAGTGTGTTCCATCATATATCACTTGATAATTTGAAGACAACAGCCGTGCCCCCCCCAATTCTATACGACAAGTTAACTCAGCTGCAAAGGCTGCTTCGAGCAAATGCAATTTGAGGGACAAATGATACAAAGAGGCAGCATTACCTTACAACTGATACTTTTCACAAAGCAGTGCAGATGTATATACAGTCCTTCAATGAGAACAGACAATCAGCCCATGAAAAATATAGGAGACGTTATTAGTAGCTTTTTGAGTATTGTACAGCGATTTCGATAAAAATGTTCAGAAATTAATGTGGACCAACACAAAAATTTCCACCGGCAAAGACGGAATCTACAACCTTCGGATAATGCATTCGATGCTCTTATCAATTAGCTGAAGTGGCGGCTGTCCTCTGGTCGACATTATTGAGGGTCTCCGTGCATATACACCTAGGAGTGTTAATGGGCACGGTACGTAGCACGTGACCTTTCTACGTGTTAGTAGCTGACAATAGGCCTTCGTACACTACCCAAAGACATTAAGTCTACAGGCTCGATACCCTCGGTATAAATGAACAAAATAACAATTTAGGGGCTCATTTTTCTTTGTTAAAATATTGTGTTCACCATGAGTTTAAAACATGTTACACACTTCTGCCTGTGATCAGAGCTGCAGCCTTATTAGTTCATGCGATAGGAGGAACTTCACAAGCAAGAAAGTACAATGCCTGTACTTCAACACTTTCTCCCTACCTCCTTGAGTCTGCGAGAGACACTGTACATGCAATGTACACCGTCGCTTTGTTCCTTTTCGGGCCGTCGATGTGTCCAGCCACTCCTCTTCACGCCTAAGATTCATCATATACGTAAGCAAACTCACAGCTACCAACAACTAATCTTGAGTGAAACCCGCAATCTTAAAATGGGATGTTTATTCGGAGATTGCATCATCCACCTTGTCTGAGATGAAACGATAGCCACAGAGCATTCTGCAAAGGCAAGTGCATGTTCTGCCTTTTAGACACTTTTGAATACCATGACACAAAAGCAGCATTGGCTTCCAAGCATAAGGATCATACCACCAATATGAGTGTTATTCTCTGAGAAATCGCCTTAAGTTCAAGAATTTATTCGTTCTTCATTCAAGAAGCAGCTACGCTAATTCAGGAAGTTGGACCACATCCCAAGAAAGCTTCAAAGTGGGCATGACAGTCTACTCCCAGCCTATAGATTCTGCCTAGTGAAACACTAAAGAACCATCCACAAACAGGAGGATCTTACACCACTAGAATTCATCAACCTTTCAATAATAATTTTTCTTTCAGCACAGGTCAAGTACAAGTTATTGAAAATCAATGCAGTGATTAAAAAATTACAAACAGCCTGTAAGCCCAAAGGATCTACTGCTCTGCATCAAGGATGCTATTGAATTTCTTTGAGCAGTATTCTTTCCTGAAAAATGTTGAATGTCACTGGAAGGTGTTTGGAAGTGTTTCTCACGCTGTTAATTGAGTCTACTTTTCCTGGATAGTTCATAAAGATGTATTTGTAACAGCAGGGTATTATTATTGAATCGAGCACTGTATCAATTCTTAGAGACCTGCACTTGACCAGTATTGAAAGGAACAATAATAACATATTGCTGGGTTTCAGTGCTGTACAATCTCTTGCTATGGGGATAACTTTTTAATGTTTATTTTGGTAGAATCTGTGAACTGCAAGTGGGGTTTCAAGCCCAGTGTGAAGATTTTGCAGCACAAGCTCCATCATCTTGTGGCAACACATCAGATTCCCGAATGTTTTACAATTGAATTCCTGCGCTTAACATAGCTTTTTACAAACTGGTGCATAGGTTGGGGGTAATGTAAACATTCGATAAAAGTCTGTCTGGTTGGGTATGAAACTGAGAGATCGTTTAGACTCCAACCGAAAGTTTTGAAGAAACCCGACGCCTCAAAACCGACTCGGTTGCTTTTCCAGGGGTGACTGCGTAGACTGCGTAGCAGCAGTATATAAATCTTGTCCATGGAAGTCACTGTTGCCTTTCTCATTGGGGCACACAAAAAAGGCGAAGAAGGCTGCCATGCACATGGCCTTACAGAGTGAGTGCTCTGTGTGGATCACTTTACCACAAGGTAGTAGAAGCAATTTTCAAGTGTCTAGACTTCATATTGCAGGTTCAACTCCAGACGAGTTGCCTCTAACCGAGGATTTGCTTAGGCATGCGAGGTGTCCTAGGCGTAGGAAGGAGCTACAGACCCTTTGAAAGGCTGCAAAAAAAGACGGCTGTCGCAATTAGCATGCACAGTGTTTCTCGCAAACTCTACTAGAAGATAGAGAGAAAGTGCTGGAGTTGAACTACTATTTATGGCTCCCAAAACTTTCTGACCTACGCAAATTCATTGATCAGATGAAAAGAAGGAAACATTTCCACGCTCATCACAGGCAGAAATATGCAACCTGTGTTAAAGACATGATTTACACAATCGGTGACATGCAGCAGGTGCTACATAGGTCAGATGGGACGCTGTGTTAAGGATAGACTCCTTGAAACCTTTATAGCATACAAACAACAGTGACAAGGCTTTTGCGATTCTATAAGTGGGATTGTAGGTGTCTTTGAAGACAGCTTAGTACTTTCAAGTAGTCTTTATCAGGGGATTATTCTGCTCTGTTAATTTTTAAACATTAAGTCATTCAGGTTATGGTCAACATTTCAGTGGCTAGCACGCGAGTGTCGAGATTTGTTACACATATATTAACAAAGTTGCATACATTTATTCACTTTTCAGTTATTTGTAAGTGGTTAAAGTAAATGAATGGTTGTGCCGCACGTGACCACTTTGATAGGAATACGCTTTACAGGCTGCGGTTGTTTCAACTGCCATAACAGAATCATACTTGCTCTCCTCACAGACTAATTGGAGTAAATTTATAATAATGCTATAAAACGAAGAAACTTGTACAAATATAGTAACGCTGACTTGAGCCAAACGCCGAAGTTCATGATAACAGACACGCCGGAAGAGGTTACGGCAAAACAGATGGCACAGAGAAACATGGAGAAATCGTTCTTTAAACGAACAACGGGCTGCTACTCATACGAAGGGCCAATATTTAGTAGGCATTGTCACACAGAGCAACCTAAAATGATTCTGAGAATAAATAGTTGATATATTTTTACTTTATTTTGTGCATACATCATATACACTAACTAAACCAAGATATTGAAAGTAAATGTACGCAAAATGACACATTTATAGCTTTTGGTTGCATACAGAAGATTACATCCGTGTCACACGAGCACTTTTGCTCGCCAGAAGTGTTGATTTGGAAGTGTAGCAGCTTGGGCTAGTTGGTATGACATGACTATAGTTATAGCGCGAGAATAGAACGACGACGGGTCTGATTTCTTTATCGCGATCAACAATGATCGTTGCTAAGTGGTGCAAATCATTTTGAAACGAGTTTTCGCGAAATGGAAGTCAAACCGCAATTCAGGTGCCAAATCACGATCAAAAGTGCCCGTCTGACACCGGCAGTGAACGTGACTTACGTCGCAATTAGAGCGACGAAACATGCGATGGCAAAAAGGGTTAGAAAATAGAAGAATGCAAACCCCGCTACTTACCCAATAATGCAGAGTGAGGAGTGGTCAGGTGGAAGCCGTTGCCGCCACTGAACGCCTTGCTTAGTTCTACACGGACAGGAGGGGGCACCGCAGAACACAAAGCCGATAAATGCAGCCTCGCAGACTCTATATGAACTAAAATTTCACATTGTTAACTACTGGTGAAGGGACCGTGGCGGAACTCTCCATTATTTGGAGCACGAAGTGCTATCACGTGCTTATACCAGCCTATGATGCAAGGCGGCACCTAATTTGGCAATGTAGAGCCTCCGAGACTAATAAAGCTAGTGCCAATCTTAAAGGCTTTTGTTTGTTTTATAACTAGGTAATTTTAGATATTCTTCGTACCAATCGTAATATTATTTGCAATCATGACTGCATTTTTGTTTTGGTCACATCTGATAAGCGCAACATTGAAACCATGCAAAACGCGCCATGAGGGGGCAAAAAAAAAGCAAGTGACGAGTGCGTAACTGAAACTTCAGTTTACAAGTCAAAGCATTGTCCTAGGGTTATTTTAGTGCGTACAGTAATTCGGACCTTTGCAAACAACTTTTGTCTCGCTTTTTTATGGTGCCTTACCTGTTTTTTACTGTTACAAAATCACTTTGAAAATGAAGTTAATATCAAAACTTTTGCATTTTTGATTTCAACTCAGTAGCACGGAGCATCTTATTTTCGTGTGTTTTCGCTCTGCATTCTCGGTCAAAGGCGTCAAGTTAGGGTGGCTAAGACAAGCGTGAGGAGCCGTTCAAGTGTGACCAATAACGACAACCTCTAGTGAAAAATGCACAGTACCTTCACGCAACAGCTAAGCATCATCGTGAGCTCACTTGATGCGGATCTTCATACACAAAATAACGTCCACAGCAGATACATCTTAGCACGTAAATGCATTATCGAAAATTTGTGGGTGAACTGGATGCTGTTCACACCACGATTTTAGCTTTATTTTCCGTGGCAAGTCAAGAAACTGCATCTATCGAACGGACGGCGATATTCCGACTTTCGGTAGCCAGCGGACCTGTTGCCCTTATTTACAACACTTTAGATTTCGGTCCTCCAACTGAGGTGACTCCACAACCAGAAATGAACACTTCATGCACACTCTACGCCGACACGCAACAAAGGGTAAACCCGCTGCACCCTTCACTGCTTAAAATGCCAAGCTAAATAACGTCTCAGCTCTTCCCCCACTTCCTCAATCATAGAAGTGTATGAACGTAACAACGAGCAGCAGCGCGACAAGGTGATCAGGCAACAGACCTCCCCAGGTATGAATCCCCATTTGTGCGAAGTAGCGACAATAGTCCATAATTATCATGTACAGAGTTCGCCAAGGTCACCAAGCAGTGGCAGCTCGCACACGACTTCCAGCTAAAATCAGCATCAACCGAATTTAATAGTTGACTGTTTTATAAATGCAGCTAAGCCTTTTGTGTTGTGACCAACTGTGTTGTGACCAACTAGAAAAACACTGAAGTTGACCAAATGTATTATTCGTCCAGACAGCTGCAAAAACGATGTGCTACTTATGCATGCACATCACGCTGGTACAGAAAGGAAAGCTCGCCCAACTGCTGACAGCTAACCATGCTTACTCTGTCGACAACAAACATTCTGCTTAAAATACCAACCCTGCACAAGCAGACTTAGTGGAAAAAAATGAATTGGAAAAAACTACTACAAAGAGAAGGCATCGAAGCTTCTTTTACTGAAGAAAGACGACTCCATTAAGACTGCAACCATTCATGTCTTGAATCTCAGAGGAAAAAGGCGGTGTTATGTGTCACAAAACGAGCACTCCAAAAGGGAGCGCCACCAAATTCTCGCAAAGAACCGCCGAAAAGACGCCTCGGGGTCAACTATAAAATAAGAAAACAAACATACAAAGACTTCCCGGGCGCACGTCTCTCTCCCTCGGAAGCGTAGGTTCGCCGACGAACCTCCTCACATCGGCGGCCGAGCAAGCCCTGGAAAGTTCTCGATGGAAAGGGGCGTGGTGATGCAGAATTGCGTCATGTCGCGGACAGCCCTCGAATCGTGTCGCACTTTCCCCAGCCTTCGCTGCGTATCGTGCCGACGAAATGATAAGAATTTTCTGGAATCTCGCGCGAAGGTATTTAACCGAGCAGCAGAGATGGTAGATCAGAAGAAGAAAGTATGCGCAGGAGTGCGCAGGGTGTTCCGCCGTGTCTGTTAGCGAAGGTTTTGTTCTTAGTAACAAAGCAGGAGAAGAAGGAATATTGCGCCAGAGTGCGTAGGGTGTTCCGCCTTCTCGGCGAAGCCTTTTTTCCTCAGTGACAAAAAAGAAGATGAAGAGGATTTCCACCTTAGGGGTGAAGACTCGAGCTACTGGCAAGAGTGTGTGTCTACCACCAGCGAGTGAAGACGTGTGGCAACAGCTGCACGTGGGAAGCCGACGTGTTACCAGCGAAGACGTTTGGTGCTTGGAGAACGGCCAAATAAAGACGCGAGGTTTCCTGGAAGAGAAACTTAGGGCGCAGCGGAACGACAACAACGCTGGACTTTGAGTGAGTGATTCTCGGAAGAGTATCATTCAGACTTTTGTTTCAAAAACTTTCGACTGAATAAGTTTTCAATCTATTTAGTCTTTAGGTGTCTTGGTTGTTCGATGCATGCGACTGCATTGTAGTGCGTATTGTTGTCTGTGTCCGTTGTTTCGAGTGTGGTTGATTGTACTGTGTAGGAGGGTGTTTGATTGGTGACATACTGTATTCAACTATTGTCGATTGTGCATACTTGTGTATGGTTTTGATCTGCCACAATCGAGAATATACTTTTGTTTTGTTTATCAATTCTCGGCTCTGACTTGTTCTTTGGGCCACAGCGTGCGTCCGCTGGCGCGCGAAACAGGACCACTTCTAAATTGTCCACGCTTTCGTGGTGCGGATCGGGGGGCCGACACTTTGGCCCTTGGAATTAGCCCGGCGATCGCCTCCCCAATTAACGGGACCAGTGACAATAAATCTGGCGTCCACGACAGGACCTTCTTGAAGCACAGTGTGTCCAAAGTAGTGAGAAAGAGCCTCGAGTTGTTGATACTGCTATCGGAACGATTTTGTGTGTTGCTCGGTGTTCTCGTTAACGAGTGCAGGAGAGTGTTTTGATATACTGATTTAGGCAGATATTTTTCGCACGCGGCAAGACTTTATTTGCGAGACACCATGGATCTCGAAAAGTTAGTTGCTCTTGGTGAGAAGATGGGTCTTTCTGGCTCCGAACTACGGAAATGGGTAAGCCAGAAGGAGAAAGAGGCGGTGGAGAGAGAAAGGTTGGCAGCTGAGAAAGCCAAGGAAGAAAAAGCAGCTGAGTTGGAACGAGAGAGGTTGGCAGCTGAAAGGGCCAAGGAAGAAAAAGCAGCTGAGTTGGAGAGAGAAAGGTTGGCAGCTGAGAGAGAGAAAGAAGAAAGGCAAAGGAGCGACAGCTGAAAGAAGAAAGAGAGGCAAAGGAGCATCAGCGGAAAGAAGAAAGAGAACAGCAATTGAAGTTAGAGCTGGAGAGAGAAAAGCTGGCCGCTGAGAGGGCGAGAGACGAGAGGTAAAGGAGCGACAGCTGAAAGAAGAAAGAGAGGAAAAGGAACAGCAGCGGCAGCACGAGATGGAACTCGAGCGGCTCTGTTTGCAACAGCGAAGTGAAACTCCCGTCCAAGCTAGAGTTGAAAGCGGCAAACGGGAAGATCATGGCTTCCGCTTGAACCCAAGCAAGCTGCTCGTAGCGTTTGATGAAATGAAGGACGACCTTGACGTGTACCTTCACAGATTTGAGACGATTGCGAGGAGCCAGAATTGGTCGGAACATCACTGGGCAACTGCTTTGAGTACTTGCTTGAGTGGTGAAGCGCTCAGTGTGTACGGTAGGCTCACGCCGAGCGATGCAGCCAACTATGCAAAGGTAAAAGCTGCCTTACTGAAACAATTTATATTTACTGTGGAAGGATTCCGGGACAAATTTCGGACGAGAAAGCCAGCTGATGGTGAGACGGCTACGCAGTACGCCACCCGACTTAGCCATTATTTCGACAGATGGATCGAACTTTCGGGCGCAGCACAGGGGTATGATGAGCTTAGAGAGCTCCTAATTAGAGAGCAATTTCTTACTAGTTGCCACCCAAGCCTGTCGCTGTTCTTGAAAGAGAGGAAGGCTGAGTCACTTGAAGGCATGCTTGAATTGGCCGACCAATTTTCGGAAGCACAAGGGGGCACAGATTTAGCCAAAGTCAAGAAGGAGTGTCCTGAAGATTCGAAAAATTTGGCATCCGAACAAAAGAAGCGTGCACTTGAGAGCGTTCCGCGATGTTTTATGTGTAACCGAGAGGGACATCGCGCGAACAGCTGTCGTAATAACTTTTCGAGCCCTACGGTAGTAAAATATTTCAAGTGTGGTGAGACTGGGCACAAAGCAGACGCTTGTCGTAACGGAGCGAGTCAAACTCACCAGGTATCTTGTGTGCTAGCAGCACCGATATCCGATAGTGATGCCGTCACCGATGGATTGGTAGAGTTAAAAAAAGGGGAGAAATTTCCTATTTTGGTGCTGTAATGACAAAACAGCCAACCGGTGTTACGAAGGGAATGCCAACGCTGCCTGGAAAAGTTGCGGGCAAGAAGATTACGGTGTTAAGAGACACCGGTAGCTCCACGGTTATCGTGCGGAGAAACTTGGTACGCGAAAGTGAGTTAGCAGGCAAAACGAAACCAGTTTGCCTAATTGACAGTACGGTTCGGATGCTTCCCCGAGCAGAAATTGAGGTTGAAACCCCATACTTCAGCGGGAAGGTCACTGCTCTATGCATGACGACCCCCCTGTACGACCTCGTCATCGTAAACATAGAAGGGGTGCGAGGGCTGAAGGATCTGGAACGTTTGAGAGAAGACACTAAGATAGAGCCCTCGCCAACCCAGCGACCGCGAGATAGAGTGAAGGAGCATTCAGTGACGGATCTCACTCGAGCCGAAGGTGAAGCCGCGGTGCAAGAGACAGTGAATGAGGAGATGATCGTGTTGAATGAGTTCACGTGCTGGGCGGCTGGACTTACGTCGGCACGACCTCAACCGAGCGACAGTGTAAAGGTGGCGGGGTCGGCCAGCCAGGCCCAATGTCGTGACATGAACAAGCGGGTGAATAACCGAACGAAATCGGTTGAACGTTATCACCCATTAACAGTGTTAGAAGTGACAACGATGGCTGAGACACCGCCTTAGATACCGTCGTTGGAAAGGGCTCGCCGAGAAAGAACGAGGAAAAACAAGGAGAGATCGAGCGAGCACCGCAGGAAAGGGCGCAAGCGCCGCTCGAAGTACACGGGATAGGTGTGGAGGTCGAATCAGAGTGTGTTTGACAGTGCTGAGTGCAATATGTTAAGTTAATATGGTTGTTATCCGGTGTCACAACTGTATGTCGAGTGAGTCAAATTTTTTGTTACGGTGTTGTGATGTTTAAAATTGTACAATTGTTGTAAACACAGAACTTTGTACATTTGTATTGTATAGAATATGTGATGGAGTGTTGTAGTCATGTACGTGTGGTTATATTTCATGTGTTGTGAGATTAAATTACAATATACAATTGTATTGAGTGTTCTATTGTGGCTGTGACGTGCGATGAGCGATGGACTATATTACAGTCTTTTAGAGTGTGGGGACTGTTCGCGCTCGTTTTTGTGGTTTTGAAAAATATGAGATAATATTCTCAAGTGAGGGGCAGTGCCACAAAACGAGCGCTCAAAAAGGGCGCGCCGCCAAATTCTCACGACGAAGCGCCGGAGAGACGCCTCGAGGTCAACCATAAAAAAAAGAAAACAAACATACAACGACTCCCCAGGCGTGCGTCTCTCTCCCTCGGAAGCGTAGGTTGGCCGACGAACCTGCTCACATCAGCGGCGGAGCAAGCCCTGGAAAGTTCTCAATGGAAAGGGGCGTGGTGATGCAGGGTTGCGTCATCTGTCGCGGACGGCCCTCGAACCGTCTCGCGCTTTCCCCAGCCTTCGCTGCGTATCGCGCCGACGAAATGCTGAGAATTTTCTGGAATCTCGCGCGGAAGGTATTTAACCGAGCAGCAGAGATGGAGATCAGGAGAAGAAAGTATGCGCCGGAGTGCGCAGGGTATTCCGCAGTGTCTATCGGCGAAGGTTTTGTCTTTAGCGACAAAGCAGGAGAAGAAGGAATATTGCGTCAGAGTGCGTAGGGTGTTCCGCCTTGTCGGCGAAGCCTTTTGTCATCAGTGACAAAGAAGGAGATGAAGAGGATTTCCACATGAGGGGTGAAGACTTGAGCTACAGGTAAGAGTGTGTGTCTACCGCCAGCGAGCGAAGACGCGTGGCAACGGCTGCACGTGGGAAGCCGACGTGTTACCGGCGAAGAAGTTTGGTGCTTTGAGAACGGCCAATCGAAGACGCGAGGCTTCCTTGAAGAGAAACTTCGGGGGCAGCGGAACGACAACAACGCTGGACTTTTAGTGAGTGATTCTCGGAAGAGTATCATTCAGACTTTTGTTCCAAGAACTTTCGACTGAATAAGTTTTGGAACTTTTTAGTCTTTAAGTGTCTTGGTTGTTCGATGCATGCGACTGCATTGTAGTGCGTATCGTTGTCTGTGTCCGTTGTTTTAAGTGTGCTGATTGTACTGTGTAGTACGTTGTTTGATTGGTGACGTATTGTATGTAACTATTGTGGAGTATGCATTCTTGTGTATTGTTTTTGATCTGCCATTTTTGAGAATATAATATTTGTTTTGTTTATCAACTCTCGGCTCCGACTTGTTCTTTGGGCCACAGCCGGCGTCCGCTGGCGCGCCAAAAAGGACCACTTCTAAATTGTCCACGCTTTCGTGGTGCGGATTGGGGGGCCGATACTTCGGCCCTTAGAATTAGCCCGGCAATCGCCTCCCTAATTAACGGGACCCGTGACATTATGGGACAAGTAACAGCCAGAATCTACAGCATTGAACTGAACGGTAGCATGTTAAGGAGAAAGAAGCACACCTGTGACGTATGCCTCAGCCGTTTGTGTTGTGACCAACTATAAAAACAATGCAGGTGACTAAATGTGTCAGTCGCCCACACAGCTGCATAAACCTGGTGCTACTTCTACAGCTACTGCATAGAAATCTGCGTGAAGTCATGTCAAGATAGAATGGTATCTCAAGAGCAGCTTTGCCTCAGTTGTGTGTCTTCTCGCTCGACCTACTCGAGCAAGAGAATCGCAATCGTTGGGTGCATTTGTTCAAGCCGACATAAGCCTTACAATCAAAGCGAAGCTGGAGCCAGGTCTTGGACAAATACCAAGAGGACTGTAGTGGTCTGGTGTTATTTTTGTGCTGCATAGTGTGTTGTGCAGGCTCGGCATCTCCTTGTTGGCGTCTACCAGATTCGCTGTGGGTGCTATTGTTTGCAGATTACTGTGCCCTTTCACAACACTGCAATTTGTGGTTTAGGTTTTCTTACCAACAGCACGGTCTTTTCAGCAAGCGTGCTTTCTCTACGTTGGTTTCTAGTGTAATTGTTGTGAGTGATCGTTCTTCCATAATAGTGTGGCATTTCATTGCGGAGCGATTTAATGTTTATATTTGCTTGCAGACAGTTTGTTCTGCAGGTCTGTTCTTTGCTGTGTGTGCCGTGAATGATAGATTTGGCAGTGACAGAATAACACACTTTCTTGCGACTACTTATTTTTGGCCGAAGTGTACCTAAACGCAGTTACTAAGAAGACATGAAATGTTTTCATGACGATGCGAGTTCCCAACAAAGCTGTAAGAGCAGAGCACGTGTAATAGCTGCTCTATTGCATTTTTATCAGTCACAGACACTACCAGACACTTGAGTACTGCAAACAGTTGTCAAGGCAGTTTCAAACCAGAATGGGCACCGAGTTTTGTCCTCAAAGCTCCGCATGTCTATACATTTATTCCGACTTCGACCGTGCAACTAAAGCTTCTGCGATCGCCCCGCCTCGACGAACGTTTGTGACATTCTAGTGTGTGCGTGTGTTTTCGCTTCCTCGCGTTCTTTTTTTCTCTCTCACATCATTTTCCCTAATTTTCTGTCTCCCTTTTCAAGTGCAAGGCAGCAAACCAGATACTTGCTTTCCGGTGAACCTCCCTGCCTTTCTTCATACCATCTCTCTCTCTCTCTCTCTATCATTTGACCGTGATTTTACTTTTTTATATATACAGTTACTGATTTTCCGGTTTGCATATTTTTCTCAAATTATTGGATTGCTTTTGATGTTCCCTAAGAGTAAGTGCTCTGTGAAGCAGCTGTTTTTTTTAGCTCCACGGTTTCTATAGGTTCCACTTCTCTAATTCTTGCAAATCGTAGGGTTTGTTGTGGCTGTTTCCTTGCATCTTGCAAACATGATCGTCCCGTTTTAGTATACCTATTTCTGGTGTGTTTATTCTGAAAGCACTCTTTAAAACCTGATTGTGGTGTTCAGCGTATTGAAGGCACAGTTTGATTTAACTACTGCTCGGTTACTTCATAGTATAATTGTTCCAATGTTATTTTCACAACACTACAGTATTAGTTAAAATTGACAGGTAATATATTCTTCAAGTCTGCATGCATACATGTTAAGATGAAGCCTGCCCACAGCAGGCTTTTTGTAGTCGGGAAATTTGGGGTGCTAAAAGGCTTGCTGTTGCACATACTTTTCTCACGTATGAATTCACTGTGTTTAGTGTATCTAGCTGCAGACATAAGAAGGTGACGTGATGGACTTCACCATGTGATTGTGTTCTTGTGTTTATTTTTTTGGCCAGTGCAGTCACTTTGTGTGAAGAACGTATTGTGCGGAGTTATGGAGGCCTAGTCAGGTGGCTCCTGGCGGTTGTTTTTCTCCTGCACTACGGCAATCATGCATTGTGAAACAAACGAATAAACAGAAACTTGGAGTTCAGCTATATAAAGAAATCAGATTCATAAAATGACTAGTGTGTGAAAACATAAGCTGAACTTTTGTCTGTATTGTTCATGCTTCTTCTATTTCTTACTCAACCACACTAACTAGCCACTGTCAGCTATTAATGAAATGAGTACGCGAAGTTGAAAAAGTTGTCATGTGTGTTATTGGATGTTTCAGCGATCATGCTCTCCATTTTGTCTCTACGTTCGCTGTTAAACATGGACTTGATGTCTATATACAACGTTGATGCAATGTGATTATTTGATTGTTGTTGCCACAATAATACCATTACGTAAGGGCAACGTGATAATTTGAACGTTGTTGCCTAGTTGAAAACACGTTAGGACAACATCATTATTTGAATGTTGCTGCAACATTAGGAAGACTGTGTTTTGACAACCTAATACAATAAACGTCGGTGCAATGTTATATTTTACCATCTAATGTTGCCTCACAATCTTTACATTCAATTTACGTTGACTCAAAGTTCTGCGTTACCTGGGTACATTATTAGGTTGAAATGTGCATGGGTGACTCCATTCTCATAGATCAGGGCTTCTCCTCCCTTATAATAATTTCTACCAGATGAATAAACGTATCTATAAGGACAGAAATTTCACAGGCCTGTGCGACAAGCCCCGGGCTCACGTTCAGTATTGAGTCTCGCAACGTATACCGGAATACGCTCGCCCTTTAGAATACCACCGCCACTGTTGTGTGTTTTTCTCGTGTACTTGCTCACTCACCACTTTGTTTAGTTTCGCGTTTCTCTTGCAATACTTTTGAAGCGTCACTTGACCGAAATAACTGAGGTTAAGTGGGGTTGAGGTTAGGGGCGGAAGTTTATATTGCTGTAAAAGTCTCTCTTCGTGCAGAATTATATCTATGGTGCGGTGGCGCTGCTAACTATCAGTTTAGATATCCACATGATTGTTGAATTTACTTGCAAATGATTATCTATTCGTGGACATGACGTGCAAAACCAGGTGTCGCCTCATCGAGGTGAAGCTTGTTTACTTATTACTTGCACCCAGAAGCCTATAAACTTTGTTTCATTTTGTTTCAGGGAAAGGGCATTCCCTTGAAATGGTCATTTTTTTCTCTGCATGGGGAAAAACTTTTGGTGATTGGGCACAGGCCCAGTGCGCCATCCCTTGGTTACGCCACTGGATGGACGACGGCGGTCAATGCACCGTAAAAAAAACAATGTTCTGTGGTAGCGTATATATAACTGGGCGAGTTGGTTAAGCTCCATTATTTTAAAAAACCTGCGCAAAAAGTACACACAAAAGAAGGAGGACATAGGTTGTCCTGTGTCTTCCTTCTTTGTGGTGGGTTTTTACATCACGATGAAAAGAAACGTTCATTCAGAATTTCGGACTCTTGTGTTGAAATTGTTGCCATCAGCAGGGCTCCCACGTGGAACTCCCATTAGGGTTTCTGACCCGGCGGTTGAAAAATGCAGCATTTCACTCTAATCAGCGTATACGACTACGTAATCTCTGGCGACTGTTGAGAAAAACCTGTACATAAGGTCCTAGTAAACGAAAAATATCTCATTATTTGCGAAATCATTTTGTGTGTGGCAGTATTATTTTGCTTATTTGAAGAAAATGTTAAGCGCGGATATATGACAGTCATATTTATATAATTCCTCCTGCTGGAGCAAGTCAAGTCCTGTCAATTTGTTTATATTATGCCTAGATGAATGTGCAACTTGCACGGTAAAGTGCAATGTATATAGTGAATTCAAAACGTCCCAGTTTCATTTGTGATACTTCGGCACAAATACTTTTTAAATTTGGAGTCTATGCCAAGTTGTAATCACATGACTACCACTTCGGATATTTTCTTAGAACCCATTCCTTGGTGCACACGCTAAAAACGAAGAACGTCTCCTGTATCACCATTTTCCCAGTAAATCTTCCGTTCAGAAGCTAGTCTGCTTATTCTAAGCTAAATAATGAAAATTTTGTACAGCTTCAAAAACTTCTATTAGTTGTGAAACCTTGCATTTGGTATCTTGAGAAATTTACGTCATCACAAAATCGAGGAAAACGATTGATTGATCACATGGTATCGCTACGTACCTTGTACACGTTGAGCGCAGAAAATGGTAAAGCACCGGCGGAGCAGGTGAGTCCTTGCTGTGACATCACATCGCCGCGACCGCAGCGACGTCAGTGTTTGTTCTGGGAGCTAATAGGCAGCAGTGCCCAGCGATACGAGGCTAGCGAAACGTGAGCTCCGACGTGAGGCGCAACCGACGTGAGTGGCGTCCAGTGGCGCGCCCAAAGTAGACATCGTTTCAATACACAGGGCGCTTGTGACTTCGGCTTAATGCGCTGAATTTCGCGTGGCAGAAAAGCTGGTAGATTCCAAGTATTGAAAATCGATATTATGCGAAGCACGAACGAGGAAGGTTTGATTTTCACATCAAAATCGGCACTACGTTTTGAGGCGGCGGTAAATTGCGCTGGACATGACTTCCTAGTCTTCATTATCGTGTTCACGCCTGATATTTATGCTCATTGGTTATTCACGTCACATCAATTCAAACATTGCAGCATTTAACTTGCAGAGAAGAGCAAGAAAGGAAGACGAAGTTCTTGCCCCGTCCACTTTACGAGTGTCTTGCATGCAAATAAATTGAGCTCTACCATTTCCGACTTCTGTTGTGTTTGCGTCATGACACTGGTGGAGGAGCTGTGTACATGTCCAGGACACCATCCAACAGCCCGGAATCTAGTACACAAAGACTTCCGCTTGTCGAAACACCCATTTGCCGCGCCAGCCGCCGCTTGTTAGGCCTGAGCCCAGAGTTCGGTCCTTGGCCGGAAAACATGACCATGCCAGCAAGCAGTAGCCCCGCCATGAACAGCCCAAGTACTACACAAGTGTCGGTTTTCACCCCTAAATTTCTGTAGACTTCCACGGCAACACATGTGAGAACTCGGATAACTGGCTTGAGGAGCTCGAGCGCACAGCCAACGTTAAGGGGTGGAACGCCGCACAGCCGTTGGGGTACGTCCATTTTCCTTTTCAGGATGAGGCTCGCACATGGTTCAGAAATCGCATGCGGTCAACGTGGGACGAATTCCGGTGGAAGTTCCTAGATACCTTCGCAAACACCGAAAGGCGGGAGAACGCACCACGATTCCCCGAATAATGAATTCAAAGCCAAACGAATCTGTTGCTATAATTGTTGAGGACATTACTTGTCTCATCCATTGAGTCAATGTTGATATGTCCGTGAGTATCAGCCACCTCATGCACAGTGTTAAAGAGCGTGACGATAGCTATAGCGCGAAAACAAAACGACGTCAAAAAGATTTGCACACACACACAGGTAATAAATTACATGTCATCAAGCAGAAACTTGGTCATTGGCCACTAGTATACAAATCCCGCCACACGGAAGTTATACATACAAGGTTAAACACAGGACATACACACACAACACACTCATTTCTTTTGTCTGGAGGGATACACCTTTCTGTGATACAACTGGGGAAGCACTCACCGTAGAACACATTCTAATATTGTGTAAAGACTAGGACACACTGAGAAGACAACATTTTGGGTTACCCTACCGACAACTGATACCACTTCATCCTGCAATGTTCGTTGGTAGGGGACAACTTTTTACACGTAAATTGTTGTTAGCTTTTTAGAGAAGTTTGTACTTTTCATATCACATACCCAAACATTCCGTAGTGTGACCTCTCCAGAGAGAGGTCACACCACGGAATGCCCGGGTACGTGATCTGCGGTGGCTGCACTGAAAAAAGCACTAGCCTCATGGCCCTTGGACGCAAGGGTGTGAACGATTGAGGCACTTGTGAAAATGCCATACATGTTCACCAAGGTTTTATGGGCGAAGCTCCTTATAGCGGCACTCGTTCGTCCCTCGTAGTTGTTGTAGAAGTTTGTAACAAGTATAACATTTTAACCTCCAAGGTGGTGCCGGTGAAAGATTTCTTCTGTGTGTTGTTGAACAATAAAAGATAGTGCTCAATGTACAGGCTAATGGCAGCTAAGGGGGAATGGGCGGCTTCTAGTTAACGTGCACGCTGCGAACTTTTTATTATTCAACAATGCACAGAAAACAAGAAAGGGTTGCTACGTTATACTCGCTGGACGTAACCTCCGAGGTTTTAGAAAGGTTTAGCGCGCGTTTTGTCGCAGTGCCATGAATACCGTAAACTAGTGTATACCACGAACTCGAGTTGGTTAAAGGCAGGAAGTAGACACGAAGCGCAAGCCGTAAGGAAATGTGCGTCTGCCTCCTCTCCTTCAGTCCTTGGAATGTCCGTTGGATGGTGGTGCTTTTATATGAAGGATATACGATGAAAAGATGCGAGATGGTAGTACTTGAAGTGTTGAATAGGTGGACGAACAGACACAGACAAATGCGTGGAGCGGACGCACGGATGGCTGCATGGACGGAAGGACGCGTGTACGTATGTAGGAGCGGATGCATGGACAAAAGCAGGGACGAACGCACAGATGAACGTGCGGACACACGAACAGACACACGCACGGACGGGCGGCCACACAGACGCACACATGAATGGACGGAAGCAAAAACGAATGGACGGACGGATGCTTCGCCCCACTATCCATCAATCACTCCGTGGATATGCTGCCATTTTTTATTATCACAAACTTTCTTCATTCAGTAACACCACGCAATTTACACGGCATCGTCATGATGTTATTCGTTCAATCTTTTAACCCACATTAGCACCAGGAATTTTGAGGCCCTTATACAGCTGCTAATCACAATCATTGTTCACATCTATTGTCCCATCAACTGGTGCTTTTTGGCCATCAAATAACCCTTGCGCCACAAAGCACCAAACATCATCATCATCACCAGTAACACGTTGGTCCAACGTCCCACTACCAGAGCAACGCTGGCCCCATATACAATGATAGCGCTGGACGCTGGTACCCAGTGGCGCTGGATTTCGCAATACCACGTTGAACTAGCTGGGCAATTTTTTCAACCTCCTTCTTTTAGCAAGATTTAGTGAGGGTGGGGCCGCGTTGGCATAAAGTAGCAGCGGTGAAAGGTAGCACATGGACACAAAGCGCCGGCCATAAGACAATGCTTCGGTGCCATTCTTTTAGCCAAGCCGCGCTAAAACAAGGCTATTGTCAGTGTGAAGCATTTGTTAGCAAACTTCGGAGAGTTTAACCCTATCTATCTATTTATTTTCTATCTATCTATCTATGTATCTACCTATCTATCTATCTAGCTATTTATCAATGTATCTATCTATCTATCAAGCCACCTACGACTTTTAGCTCTCCTCCCCATTTGGATATTGCAAAATATACCAAAAATGATATGGTACAGCATGACTGTGTGACGTACATCAGTTAGTAGCCAGACAATAAAAATCTTGATATTCATGTAAACAAGGTCAATATATAAACCTCGCGGTTTTACTGCTTCTGTAATGGTGTCATCCACGTGACAATCGCAAAACTGGTCAGGTATGAGATGACTGCATGGCGAATATAGGTGACAGGCCCTCGCGTGGAAATCATGTCATAGGTGCCATATAAGAACACGACTACATACCAGGCTCATGATACGCTCGTCGCCATCGTGACTAACTAAATGTGACCCGGCCCAAGACACAAGTCGCTTCTACTACCCTATGAACATAGACACAGGACAGCATTTCGTAGTCGACACTGAAACGGACGTATGGACTATTCCTGATCAATGCTCCTAGCGAAAGTGGATGTCTGTGTAGCTTTTGCAAGCCGTCAAGGATACCAGCATTCCAGTTTACCCATAACGTTCTGTTATGCTCAATCTAAGACTTCCGAAGAGCGTTTTGCTGGATTATCGTGATTTTCACTATCCAACGTGCTCTCACCGGAGCTGATTTCTTGCACCACTACGGGCCCGTGGTAGACGTGGAAAAGTACTGTCTTATCAACCCTGTCAACCGCCGTTGCCGTTACCTGTGTCCCACAAGCACCACATCGTCAATCGCACCAATTTATACTATGCTGAAAGAACCGTTCGCCGAGCTCCTCCGGAAATTTTGTACTTTGATGCGCCAGCCGGACGGGGCTCAAGTAGTGGAACATGATGTCTGTCACCACAGTCACATCTGGCCCTACGATCTATTTTCGACCTCGGCGTTTGTATAATGAGAAACTGGACGTTGCTTCTGCGAAGCTCAAGCACATGCTTGAACTGGGTATGAACCGACCTCCTAGCAATTGGGTGTCACCGCTTCATCTGGTGCCTAAAATACTGGGGATTGGCATTGATGTGGTGATTGTAGGGAACTCAGCAACATCGCAGTTCCTGATCACTACCCGCTTCCGAATATCAAAGACTTCACGGAAGCGCTGCACTGTGTGACGATCTTTCCTAAGATTGATTTTGTTCGCGCCTATCATCAGTTGCCATTCACCAAGGAAGACACCGAAAACCGCAGTCTCCATAAATTTGAGTTTTTAAATTTTTCTACATTGCAACTGCCTAAGAAACGCTGGCCAATCATTCCACTGTTTCATTGACTCCGTCGCCCTAGGCTTGCTTTCTGTATTTACCTAGATCGACGACCTCCTTGTGGTACGTTATTCCGCTGAAGAGCATGTTCAACACCACTGGTTGTTGTTTTACCGCGTTACCAGCCAAAGAATTGTCATCAATGCGCCGAAATTGAAATTGGTTGACTGGAACACAAGTTTCTTGAACATGTTGTTGACGAGAACGGCGTTCGACCACTGCCCTCCAAGGTTTTCGTCATCGAAGATTTTCCACGACTGACTATTGTAGTCAATTTGTCGGGTTCATCAATTCCTATTGATGATTTATGCATGATGGTGCACACTTTGTGGCCCTTCTGGACCCTCTGCTAAGCTGCAAACGGAAACAAGCACTTCAGTGGACTGAAGAGGCCGCCAATGTATTCACTAGTTTTGAATCTGCACTCACGAGTGTAACACTGCTGAAACATTCAGAGCCAGAACTACTCACCATGCCCTCGGCTGTCCGACACCTCCAGTGCTTCCTAGAAGGTGGTGAGTTCAGTGTCTTGACTAACCATGAGCCCCTTGTTCACCACATGAACTAATTGGCGTCCTTCTACGTGACATTTCTCCTACATCTCGGAATTCACAACATTATTCTTCATGTCGAAGGCACCGACGACAATCCTGCCGATATTCTGAGCCGCGTTGATGTCATTTCTACGCCAACCGCAGAGCCATCTATTATCTACGTCAGCCTTCTCGCCACCCACCAGCGTGACGACACTGAGCAGCGTACCCTCGAAAATACATCGACGTCCATAAATCTGGAGGACGTAGTCTTGAATTATGATGATACATCGGTAGTGTGTGATACCTCAACCTGCCAACCTCTTCCTTTCGTTCTGGCACCGTTTCACAGACATCTCTTCGATGTTGTACACAGTCTGTCACATGCTGAATTTCGCGTGACACAGGAACTCATTTATAGTTGCTACAATTGGCCTCAGCCCAACGCGCACGATATAGACTGGGTGCGCTGTTGTTTCCGGTGTCAACACTCGAAAATTCAGCGTCAAACCGTCTCTCCAGCAAAGTACTTCCTGCCACCGGATGCGCGTTTAGACATACACTTGGACCTGGTCGGCCCTCTACCACCTTCCATGGGCTGCAGCTACATACTGACATGCGTCGACTGCCACACATGGTGGCTAGAAGCTACACCCAACGCCGACGTTTCAGCACCCACAGCTCCAGCTGCTTCCGTGTCAATATGGATTGCATGGTTCAGCTGCCGATCTTTTATATTCACCAGTTGCGGCCGGCAGTTTGTTTCAGCCCTCTTCCACGAACTCCTGAAGCCTCTCAGCACGACACGCCTGCGCACAATCACTAGTCAACCACAAACAAATGAGCTGGTCGAGTATTTGTGCAAGCATCTCAAGTCCTCCTTCATGGCACGTGCAACACCACAAGTGGGTCGTCCAACCACCACTGGTCTTGCTTGATATTAGAGTCGTCAGCAACAGTGCCTCGGCTGCTCATGCTCCGAGTTGGTCTATGGCAGTTCGCTAGGCCTGCATTTCGAGTTCTCCCATCCCTCGGTCAGAGCATCTGTGCCACTACCCGGAGACTACGTTTCCGAACTGCAAAACATCTTCCAGCAGATACGCCCCATGTTTTCTTGCCCGCGCGAAGCAAGCCATTTTTATGCGTACCTGCAGCTCACTTCAGCTAAACACATTTTGTGTGCAACTGTGTTGTGCAAAAACCCTAACAGCCACAATACTTCGGACTACATTGAGTTCTCGAACATCGTGCGTCGACATTCGTCGTCAACGTCAACGGTCAGACACAATCGTTCTCCAACGTCTCACGCAAATCTGCTTCGATACAACATCGCTTTCAGCCACACCATCATGCGATGCCACCCACACAACGCTAGTGCATTCCGGAACGGTGCCTCCTTCTGCCACACCCAGAATATATCGTGTTTCCCGGAGTTTCCTTCGTTCGTCTGACTTTTCCTCCAGTCTAGGGAGGGAGCCCACTCTTGTGGCAGCTGCGGCAGCGTCGCAGAGAGAAGACAAGAGAAAGAGAAAAAAACTTTGATATTAAAACCTAAGTCCGAGTCTGAGCTCTAGGATGAGGCTTTATTAGCCTCTTCTAGGATGGCATGTAAACGGTTAGGAAGAATTGTTCAAGAAGGTAGTTTCGCCCACATTCGTGACCAGGCATGTAATGTAAATATGTCAGAGCGGAGTGATTGCCGTTGTGGTGTATTCGCTCTGGAACAGTACCAGTATGTGTGGAATAGTGTCGGTACTGAACCGGGCCCTTGGCAGTCAGTTGTTTTCGGAGCCTGTTGAATTTTGTGCAGTGTAAAGCCATTCGGCAGAGAATGTGTTTGTGCTTGCCTCACGAACACGATTTTTTTTCTACGAAAAGCTTGTGGTGGTCTAGAAAGCTCTCCGGCCAATTTGAAGAGGCTTAAAGAGAACGCTTGCTCTTTCACGAGGCAACAAACGCTAACGGGCCGGCGCGCTTGCGTTCAGAGAGTCATTCAAGTGCTTCTAATCACAGCACTCATGCCGGACTCGCTCTTTTTCTGGTAGACCAAAATTTAGCTGGTCTCCAATGTCGCATATTCGCAACAATTGTAATACGGCATAGAGTGGTGAAGCTGAGGAAGCAAGAAGCTGAAGTTTTTCGCAAGTAAATCAGGGTTGGGCAATAGTCGAGAAAACTGCAACCATTGAAACACGTGCAGTATCAGTAAAAATGTACTTATTACGCAAATACACCACACTGACAGTGGAACGAAGTCTGAGAATAAATTTCAAACCAAAAAAATGCCAGATTCTAGGAACAGTCGGAAATAATGACATGCGAAGCACGAATGAGAAATGTTGATATGTTAGCTCAAATGCAGCCCAACATCAGGAGATGGAAATAACTGATGCCGTACATGACTTTCGTTTTATGATGGTCATGGTTGGATGAGTCGTTTACCTTTATCATCTATTCACGGCACATAATACCAAATTTAGCCCATGGGGAGCTAGCGAAACGGCCACAAGTACGCTATGAGCGTGGTGTGGTGCCAAGTTCTTACATAATACGCGTCTCAGGATTATGAGGTTTGCACCAGTTATATATTTCGTCATTCATTGGCATCACGTAACACCAAATTTGGTATATATAGAGCTAGCAAAACGACCGCGAGCACATTTGAATGTTCCAATATACTACTATGTAGTGAATGTTTCAATATACGCTATATTAGCAAAAAACAGGCACATTATAGTCTGACGCCAGGCGTGACCAGCGTCCATTGGCGTGGCCGGACTCTAGTCCGAAGTAGTGTGGCTGTAAGGGTTTTCGCACAGCACAGTTGCACTCAAGATACGTTTAGCTGAGGTGAGCTGCAGAGACACAAAAAGCTCTCGCATCGTTCGGGCTAGGAGGCATGAAGCGCATCTCGTGGAAGATGATTTGCAGTTCGGAAACGTAGTCTCCGAGTAGTGGCACAGGTGCTTTGACCGGGGAATGGAAGAACTCGCAATGCAGGCCTAGTGAACTGCGATAGACCAACTCGGTGCATGAGAAGCACCTGTCACTTTTGACGACGACTCTAATGCCAAGCAAGACCAGTGGTAGTCAGACCACTGCTCTCTTGATGCACGTGCCATGAGGGAGGACTTGAGATGCCTGTGTAAATGCTTGAAAAGCCCATTTATTGGTGGTCGATAAGCGATCGTGTGCATGCTTGGCGATCTGAGAAGCTTGAGGAGTCCGTTGAAGAGCACTTAAATAAACAGCGTTGACAACGGAACAAACGGCGCACCTAGTCTCGATCGTGCGCGTTGGGCTGAGGCCACACGTAGAAACCAAAAAAAAGTTTCTTTGTGGCGCGTAATTCAGGATGCGACAGACCGTGTACAGCATCAAACAGATATCTGTGAAGCGGGGCCGGAGCGAAAGGTCGAGGTGGGCTGGTTGAGGAATCACACAGTACCAATCTATCACCATAAGTCAAGACTACGTCCTCCAGTTATAGGGGCAATGACGAATTTCCGAGGGTACGCATCTCGGTGTCGTCACGCTGGTGGGTGGCATGTAGGCTGACGTCAATGATAGATGGCTCTGCGGTTTGCGTGGAGACGGCAATAACACGGTTCAGAACATCGGAAGGAATGTTGTCGGTGCCTTTGACGTGATGAATATTGTTGTGAGTTCCCAGATGTGGAAGATATGTCGAGTAGCAAGACGCCGACCAGTTCATGAGCTCCACAAGGGGCTTATGGTTGGTCAAGACACTGAACTAACGACTTTCTAAAAAGTGCTGAAAGTCTCGGACAGACTAGTGCATGATGAGTAGTTCTGGCTCTAAATGTTTCAGCAGTATTATGCTGGCGAGTGCAGATCCAAAACTTGTGAATACATTAGTGGCCTCTTCAGTCCGCTGAAGCGCTTGTTTCCGTTTGGAGCTTAGCAGAGGGTCCAGAGGGGCCACAAGTTGTGCACCATCATGCGCAAACTGACGAAAGAAATTGACGAACCTGACAAATTGACTACGATAGTCGGTTGGGGAAAATCTTAGATGAAGGAAACCTTGAATGGCAATGGTTGAATGCTGTTCTCATCGACATGTCCAAGAAACTCGAGTTGCTGTCGATGAATTTCAATTTCGGTGGCGTTGATGACAATTCTTCGGCTGGTAAGGCGGTAAAACAACAACCACCGGTGTTGAACATGCTCTTCAGCGGAATAACTTACAACAAGGAGGTTGTCGATGTAGGAAAACATGGTAAGCAAGCCTCAGGTAACGGAGACAATGAACCGCTAGAATGATTGGCCAGCGTTTCGTAGGCCGTAAGTCACATGGAAAGAGGAAAAAAAACACAAAAGGTATGGACACTGCGGTTTTTGGTATATCTTCCTAGGAGACTGGCAACTGATGATACGCGCGAACAACATCGACCATAGAAATGATCGTCGCACTGTGCAGCGCTACCGTTAAGTCTTTGATATTCGGAAGCGCGTAGCGATCAGGAACTGTGATATTGCTGAGCTCCCTACAATTGCCACATCAACGCCAATCCCCAATATTTTCAGGCACCATGTGAAGTGGTGGAGACGTGGCGTGGCGTCTGTGTTGTTCATACGACCATCGAGCGGCTCCTGCTTCCTACATTGATCTTCAAGGGAATTTTTGAGTGTGCGTTCAGCTTTGTGTGTGTCGCCCCAGTGAAAGTGCTAGGACTATTTTGATGCCAAAGCCTGCTGCGTGAGTGGACTATTTTCACGTTTTAAATTGTTTTTTTCTCCAAAGCCGGCCACCGCTTGGGCTAAGCCTAACGAGGTAAGCCCACGCTGGCGCGACACCAGCCGTGTCACCGTTCCCGGCTCCCATTTTCGCTCTTCTCGGGGCTTATTTTCCGGAAAAAAATGTAATATCAAAGGGTGGGGAGGACATAACCCCCGAAGAGGTGACAGAAGACCGAGGTTAGCAGTCTGCAGGTGCCAGAAGAGCTGGCGCGCGCTCGGCATGCGCTAATCCTAACGGTGCTACTCTCAACGAGACGAAGTCGACAACGGTGAAGGCCCTGTGAGGCCACAACAGTGGCAATAACATCAAGGCTAGAAGTATCCGCGCTGGCCGGAGGCCCCAGCTCTCCAGGGAGGATACCAAGATCGTGATTCGGCCCCGCGCAGGCCTCAATATTGTCAAGACCGGCTGCACTGTGGTGGCTGATGCAATCCTGGCGGCCACAAGCATCTGCGCCCAAGATTTG
This sequence comes from Rhipicephalus microplus, assembly GCF_043290135.1. Taxonomy (NCBI): domain Eukaryota; kingdom Metazoa; phylum Arthropoda; class Arachnida; order Ixodida; family Ixodidae; genus Rhipicephalus; species Rhipicephalus microplus. The sequence continues at coordinate 102,084,455 of NC_134700.1, read as the reverse complement.
CGGGGCGACATGCTATGCCCCAACGTGCAGCAGAATATTATGGTTGTCTGCACACCTAGAAGGGACAATGCCAACCACTACATCAAAGTTTGGCAAATCGTAGTCATGGGCCGAACATACGAGGTCAGTGCCTACGACGCCGCCCCTCATTCCACGTGCAAGGGAGTGATCCGAGGTATTCCACTCGTCGACGGTCTGAATGATATTGACAACAAGATCGTAAATGAAATAAATCCACTCGCCCTGGCAGCCAAGCGCATAGGCAGCACCGGTATGGTAATCGTCGCCTTCGACGGTCATAGAGTTCCAAACTTTGTACGCTACGGCCCAACTCTTGTGAAATGTTCGATTTATCGCAAGAAAATCGACATTTGCTACGCTTGCGGTCGGCTCGGTCACCGTGCTGATGTGTGTCCCAGCCCAGGCAAAGTCATATGTCGGCGCTTCGGGGCTTCAAATCCTAACGCACAACACAAGTGTACCCCCAAGTGCAGGTTGTCCGGTGGGCAGTTCCTCACGGCTGACAAGGACTGATGGCAAAGGTTCCAGATCCCGTATGTCATGCGATGAGGGCGCTGGGAAAAGTCTCGCACCACCGATCAAGGCCAAGCCATGGCACCACTATCACCCTCCACGGATGGGCAGGACTTCCAGCAGTCACGTGGTTCCGGGGGCTGTTCTAGGCGACGTTCTCTGTCGCATTCCAGGGGCCATTCCCGGTCCAGGAGCCACTCCCGGTCCCGAGGAGGAGCGCGGCGCTACAAGTCTGGGAACCGCTCTAGATCTCGATCCAGGTCTACCGGGCGTCAACAGCAGCCTAGCGGGGTGTCAGCGAGAAGCAAGAAGTCGGGCTCTATAACCTGGGCCGACACGGTCCGAGGAGGGCCAGCTGAGGTACTGTCGGGGTCACTCCCAGAGCACGCGGAGAGCGCGCACAATATTTCCCAGCTGAAACGCGAGAACGCAGCGATGAGAGAAACCATAAACAGGCTTATGTCAGAAATTGTCGAGATTAAGAACGCGAGGAACCCACCACCGCAACCCGCCACCGCATGCGTCGCCGATACAATGCCCCTACCCATGGAGGGGCACAGTACTGAAGCCGGCGACAGCATCAGTGAAAGTCGAAGTGCTCCCAAGAAGAGGGCCGTCACCTACGAATAGGAAGGTGTAGCGATTCGAGTCAGGTCTGAGCTTCGAGACACGCTATCCGCGCTCAGTGAAAGCATCAATAGGCTCGGGGAGAATTTAGGCCAACTGCAGATCACCCTGGCCGCGGAAAACGACCGAGTATCCGAGGTAGAGTCCTTTCTCGAAAGCGTAGTGAAACCCGCTCTGACCTCAACCGCCGTCGTACAACCCCAGCCCGGCGCTATGGACCCCATTGTCCACCCTATTCGTAGCCAATCTGAGGGCAGCACCATCCAACAAAAGCACCAAGATGGCCAAGCCAAGTGAGACGTTTCTCATTCGGCAATGGAACAGCAGGGGCTTACCCAGTAAAAAAGGCGTCCTTGCAGCAGTACATTCGATGATCTAGCGAGAAACCCCTCGTCATTCTGCTGCAGGAAACATTAACCCCAAACGTCACACTGACTGGTTACCAGCCCGTCTCGCGTTATTCTGATGGCCCGTGCGTCTGCACCTTGGCCAGTAAGAAGCTCACACACATCTCTCACAACCTCAAAATGACCACCAGCAGCGCTGAATTTGTCATGACCGAGATTCTGCCGCACAGCTTGGACCGAAGCAGTATCTTTTTTCTCAACAGGTACAATAGACTTAAGCACCGACGACAGTGCTTCAGGGCCCTCATAAAGAAGGCCGTCAACTTGGCGGGTCCCTACCCCCTGCTTGTGGCGGGTGATTTTAATGCTCCGCACCACACTTGGCGCTACCCGTACAATACCAGCAAGGGCGCGGAACTGTGGCAGAACGCGACTGACATGGACCTGACTCTAATCACCGACATGGCCGTTCCCTTTAGGTTCGGCACCTCATCCTGCAGAGGCTCGACTCCCGACTTGACACTCGTCAAGAATCTCCCCGATGTACAGTCGGCCAACTCGAACATTGACTTAGGTAGCGACCATTACGTCTTGATGACGCAGTTCTTAGTGGTCCGACAGAGGGCACGGGAGTTTTTTTGGACAAACTGGGACCAGTTTCGCACAGTCCGCAACGACCGACCCCTAACTGGAACCAGGCCAAGCCTCGAGCAGTGAATTAGCCAGCTCAGAGGACGTCATAAGTACCACGAAGAATATTAGTACTGATCTTCCGGTTGAAAAAATAGACAGCTGCCTTGCACACGTGCCCGAGGCCAAGCAGTCACTTCTCGCCCGTTTGAAAGGCCAGCGCCTCAATCGCAGGTTGCGCAAGAAAATCTCCGACCTAAGCATGACCATCGAGGAGCACCGCCGCGTCCTCTCTAAGCAGCAGTGGGACGAGGTGTGCTACTCGGTAGATGTCCAGATACGTAATGGCAAGACACAGAACCTGCTCAAGCACCTGCTCAGCGAGACTAACACCAAAACTAACCAGTGGAACGTACTAGCGCGAGCCATGCACTAAGCCAAGCAGTCCTCTTCAGAAGAGGAGGTTTTGAAGCAGCTGGCGCAAAAGTACCTCCCTGTCGACTCGAACCCCGCAACAACGTACCCCAAGTACTCGGGACCGGCCAACACTGAACTGGACGCCGAGATATGCCTTGAAGAGGTTCGGCAGGCGCCCCACGGGCTCAATGGGAGGTCTGCCACGGGCCCCGAAGCATAACTAATAAGACCCTGCGCAATCTGGACGACCGGTCAATCGACTACCTCACCGAAATGATCAACAAAGCAATGAAAAGCGGTGAGGTCCCCGACCCGTGGAAAGTCGTACGCACCGCGCTCATTCCCAAACCAGAAAGAACACCCAACTTGGACAACATGTGCCTCATTTCGCTCACATCCTGCGTGGGAAAGGTAGCCGAGCATGTGGCCCTCAATAGGTTCACTCGGTACCTTGAAGACAATGGGCTCTACCCGCACACCAATATTGGTTTTCAGGCCAAGCTGTCTACGCAAGACGCCAAGAAGCTGCTCAAGCACCAAGTCATCAACTTCAACACTCGAGACATGCAGGCCATTCTCGGCCTCGACTTAGAGAAAGCCTTGGACAATGTTATTCACTTTTTCGTGTTGCAGTCGATTGCTGAGCTTGGCCTTAGGGTCAGATTCTACAAATATATCAAATCATTGATTCGTAGGAGAGCCACCCTCAGAGTGAGAGACCTTGTCTCCCAGGGGATCGAGCTGGGCTCGCGTGGCACGCCACAAGGGTCAGCGATTTCACCCACCCTGTTGAACCTTGTCATGATCGAGTTGTCCAAGAGGCTCTCCTGTATCGAAAGCATTAACCACACAATTTACGCGGACGATATTACCTTTGGTGCACAGGTGTCAGCGACGGGCCAGTCGAGCGCTCCCTGCAGGAGGCCATAGACTCCACGGAAGGTTACCTCCGTCCCACAGGCCTGAGATGTTCCCCAAACAAGTCCTAGCTCCTCCTCTACCAACCCACTACGCGAGGGCCCAAGCCCAAAAACTGGCAGCCGATATCGAAGAGTGATATCCAGCTCTACACCGGAGAATGCAGCGCAATGCCCAGAGTCGACACCAATCGGGTCCTCGGCATGAACATCGAGTCCAATGGTTCCAACGGCAAAACTATACTCACTCACCGCCAAGACAAATAACGCAGTTCGGCTGGTTCGGCGGGTGGCCAACCACTACCAAGACCTCAAGGAAGACACCCTAAACCGCCTGGTCAATGCCTTTGTGCTCTACCACTTTTCATATGTCGCGGCTATGCACCACTGGCAGTGTGCCGAGCGTGACAAGATCAACGTCTTGCTCAGAAAGATTACCAAGTGGGCCCTTGGTATCCCGATCAGGACGCGCACCGAGCACCTGCTCCAGTTCGGAGCACACAATACGTTGGAGGAGATTGCCGAAGCGCAAGAGCGGACCCAGCTCGCGCGCGTTTCGAGCTCCCAGACCAGCAGACATTTACTCCGAGAGCTCGGTCACTCTCCGGCTGAAGTGGACGAGAAGATGAGACAGGTGCCTCGTGAGAATCGCGACCTCATCACCGTGGCACCGATACCGATGAATGTCCATCCCGAGCACTATCGTGGTAGGCGACGGGCTAGAGCTGCCACTCTTAAACAGATTCAGAGTGAGGAGCGCGGCGTCAACTTTGTCGATGCGGCAGCGACCGTGGGAACCACGCCTTTTCCACAGTCGTCGTCGACTCCAAAAAGCAAATCACCAACTGCGCATCGGTTCACACTGACGATCCGACGATTGCCAAGCAAGTGGTCATTGCCCTGGCCATCCTGGAAGGTGAGAAGGGGGTCATCTGTAGTGACTCTACGTCAGCTATTTGTGCTTTCGAGCGTGGTGTAATCTCCAAGAAAGCCCTGCGCGTGCTTCAGAGTGGTGGCTGCAATGGTATTAAGCACTACATACTGATTTGGTTTCCTGCACATGTTGGGGAGGTCCAAGGCGCTCCCCCGAACCTCAACGAGTCTGCCCATGAGGCCACGCGTGCTTTAACAGACCACGCGGGTTCCGGGCAACGATTCGGGGCCAATGGGGTTGCGGATCTAGGGACGCGCCTGCCACGTACAACGAAATAACAAAACATTTTTACCTCGCGCGAAGACTATATCCACTCCCTAGCCAAATCCTGATAGGTCACAGGCCCTTACGCTCAGACTACTGCATACCGACACGTACCCTAACCTGAGATCTCTTCACGCTATTTATCCTGACGTGCTCACTAATGACGCTTGCCCCGCATGTGGGGATGTCTCCACGCTGGCACACATGCACTGGTAGTGCAAGGCAATGTACACTAACCCCAACGCTACGTCGGTCAGTTGTGAGCCAGCCCTACGCAGCTCCCTCCTGGCCGACCAACTTTGGGCCGTTAACCAGGCCCGTGGAGCGCCTGATATGCTTGGCCAAATGATCCCGACGTGGGAGTCGCCCACTGCGCACTGGCACGCGCCTTACAGGACCACAATAAAGCTTCGCAACCAATGTGAAGCGGGGACATCCAATTGCTAGAAGGTCGGTTGATGCCGAGTTCGAGCATGTGCTTGAACTTTGCAGAAGTGACGTACAGTTTCTCAATAGACAAATGAAGAGCTAAAAAATAGAACGTAGGGCCGGATGTGACTATGAGGCGACGGACGTCATGTTGCACCAATTGAGTCCAGTACGTCGTGCGCATCAGAGTGAAAAATTTCTGGAGGATCTTGGCGAACGGTTCGTTTTGAATAGTACATTTCGGTGCTGTTGGTAATGAGGCGGTTGTAGGACACGGGTAATGATAACAGTGGGTGACAGAGTCGATAAAACGGTGCTTTTTATGTCAACAAAGAGCCAATAGTAGTAGAAAAAATCAGCTCCGATGCCCCACCACGGTGGTCTAGTGGCTAAGGTACTCGGATGCTGACCCGCAGGTCGCAGGATCGAATCCCGGCGGCGTCGGTCGCATTTCCGTTGGAGGCGAAAATGTTGTAGGCCCGTGTGCTCAGATTTGGGCGCACGATAAAGAACCCCAGGTGGTCTAAATTTCCGGAGCCCTCCACTACGGCGTCTCAAATAATCTTATGGTGGTTTTGGGACGTTAAATCTCACATCTCAATCAATCAAATCAATCAGCTACGATGAGAGCGCGTCGTATATCTAAAATAACGAAAATCCAGCAAAACGCTCTTCGGAAGCCAAGATTGAGCGTGACAGAACTTTATCTGTAAACTGCAATCTCGGTACCATCGAAGGCTTGCAAAAACGACTCAGGTGTCCATTTTCACTCGAAGCGTCGATCAGGAATAATGCTTGCGTCCGCTCCAGTATCGACTAGGAAATGCTGTCCTGTGGCTCTGTCCATGATGTAGAAGAGGCGACCAGTATCCTGGGCTGGGCCACATTTAATAACTCATGGTGACGACGAGCGCATCATGAGCGTGGCATGTATTCATGTTCTTATATGACACGTATGACATCATTTTTACGCGAGGGCCTGTCACCCACGTTAACCATGCAGTCATCCCATACATGACCAGTATAGCGATTGTCATGTGAATGAAACCGTCACAAGAGCAGCAAGACAATGAGATTTGAATATTGACGTTCATTAGAACCAAATCGTGATTTTCATGTTATGGCTACGCACTGATGTTTGATTGATTTGTGGGGTTTAACGTCCCAAAACCACCATATGATTATGAGAGACGCCGTAGTGGAGGGCTCCGGAAATTTTTGACCACCTGGGGTTCTTTAACGTGCACCCAAAGCTGAGCACACGGGCCTCGACATTTCCGCCTCCATCGGAAATGCAGCCGCCGCAGCCGGGATTTGAACCCGCGACCTGCGGGTCAGCAGCCGAGTACCTTAGCCACTAGACCACCGCGGCGGGGCACACTGATGTTTGTCAAAGAGTCATGTTATACCATATCAATTTCGGTATAGACTACAGCATCTCTACGGCGAGGAGAGCTAAAAGTCATATGTGGCTTGATAGATAGATGATAGATGGACATATGAAGATATTGTGGACATTTAGTATACTAATCCTCTTCATCTGTACATTATCATCATTATCATGTGTTTCTCATGCATCCTCATCGTTGTCACGTAGAATCATCATCTTGGTTTGTTCATCTCAGCTGTCGGCTCCCGGTTCCTCGGGCCTAGTAAAGGTCTTCCAAACCAAGACTTCATACGTGGTGGAGGTGCTGTTAGATCCCCCGTCATCCTCTCGACCACTCTACCACCTGGAGCTACGTTCAGGTCACCGCTTGGGCCAGGTGTCCGGAAATATGTCGCACCAAGAAGAGGTCAGTGCTGCAGCCGTTCCCAATGTGCCACCGCGTGCCACGCCTTTTCAGGTCATTAACAGCCTCCAGCGTGAGCCCCATTCCTTCGCTGGTATGCGCGGGGAAGATGTGGAGAAATGGCTGGACGATTTCGAACGTGTCGGCGCTGCTTACCGGTGGGATAACACCTACAAACTCGCTCACGTTTCATTCTACCTCACGGGTGTCACGAAGACGTGGTTCCTCAACCGCTTCATCGACATCACCGACTGGTAAGCCTTCAAAGATCAGATTCGCCAAGTCTTTGGCACCCCGGCTGTTCGTTCAGCTCTCGCAAAGAAAGCTCTCGCGACGCGGAAACAGCACATCGGGGAGTCGTATACATCCTACATCGAGGATGTCCTTTCACTTTGCCGCCGGGTTGACACCCCAATGACGGAGTCAGACAAGGTACACAGCTTCTTAAGGGGATTGCACCCGTCGCATTCAATTCCTTGCAATCCAGAATCCGGCTACCGTTGCTGACGTTGCGACAACCTGTCAGTGCCTCGAAGAACTTTAGTCTATGCGCCTACAACCGGACAGTGACGCGGCCCGTATTACGACGGATCCAAACCTACGAGACACAATAAGGGTGATTATACGCGAAGAATTAGAATCAATGGGATTCACACTATCTTCAGTGTGTCCCATTCAGTCTTTTTCAACGTTATTGCGGGATGTCATCAGGGAGGAGCTCACGTCCATGACCCACATGGCCCACCTGCAGCCCACTTTCGCTCGTACTCTCCCAACGTTCTCGCATGGCGTCGCTGCACCATCAGGCACCTTCAGCTTGACGTCGCCGCCACGAACGTACGCGTCGGTTGCTGCCGTACCTCCCAGAAGCTTTCCCAAGAGCTTTCCATCACCACCGCCTGAGCCATCATCTGTCCCTCTCACTGCTCTCTCTCCCGGTGCATCTAACACAAGCTACTACCCTCCTTATCGATCGACTCGCCCTGCGTGTTATTATTGTGGCTATCGTGGTCACATTTCACGTTTTTGCCGCAAGCGCCAGCAAGATGAGTGCCGAGGGTACGACATACGCGAACGAGACTGTACCGCAGGAGCCTTGTACCAGGGCCGTCGTTATTCGTCACCACCGCGTCGGTCTCCATCTCCGCCAGCATCCGCTGAACTGCGCAGTAGTCATTGATCAACCCGACGCCATTCACCATCGCCCTGCCGTCGCTCTTCTTCTCCTCTTCAGCCTGCTTCCCTCGCTTCTGATCGGCGTCCGGAAAACTAAGCGATGCAGTTTTTAGAGGACAGACTGCATTCCAACACATAACTCCAATTCCTCCAGCGCACCCTTACAATATGTTGGCAGTCACAGTTGAGAGAGTGGACGTTGATGCTTTGGTGGACACTGCGGCTGGGTTTTCTATTATTCGTGCTGATTCGTGTACCCGTCTTCGAAAAGTCACGACGCCTTATGATGGAGCAACACTGGTTACAGCCCAGGGAACAATGATTCGCCCTTCCGCTCTCTGTACTTCCCGTGTGCTAATCGACGACATTCTTCATCATATACAATTCGCTGTGCTATCCCCGTGCTCCCACGAACTCATTTTAGGCTGGGACTTTTTTTTTCATCTGCTTCCGCGGCTATTTCTTGTGCACAACGTGTTGTCCATCTTACTGACAGACCACTTGCTTAGTGACGAAACCTGCAGGTCACTTCGACTCATTGCTGCTGTAGATATCGAGTTACCCCCGAACGAACATCAATTAGTCACAGTTTTGTCCAACGACGTCGACTCTGGTGACATTTTGGTCACTCCATCGCCCCGTTGCCTTAATAAAGGCATAGCTCTCGCATCAGGTGTGGCTCGCTTCAACAATGGATCAGCTGTCCTCGCTGCTACGAACACCACCCCAGATAAAATTTTACTGCCGCGGGGCACTACTGTCGCCTGCGTTGCTGATCTGGGGCCTGTGTGCGTCGTGCCTTTTACCCATGCCTCCTCTAAAGGCCATCCTGGAGATCATCCTGCTTCCTCGGCCTTTACAGCCGCCATCAACAAGGACTCGACAGACTCGCAGAAGCAGCAGCTGCTTGATTTATTGCGAAAGCATGCAAACTCTTTTCACGTTCATTCATCCAGCCTGGGTCAGACAACTGCTACAGCACATCGTATACAGACCGACGGAACATCCATTGTGCATCGTCGTCCGTGCCGCGTCTCCCTAGCCGAACGAAAAATCATAGAGGAAAACGTACACGGTATGCTGCAACGGGAGATAATCCGACCCTCAACCAGTCCTTGGTCGTCTCCAGTGGTTCTGGTGCGTAAAAAAGACGGTTCCATACGATTTTGCGTCGATTAGCGAGCACTCAACAAGATCACTAGGAAGGACGTATACCCCATGCAACGTATCGACGACGCCCTCGATTCCTTACAAGGTGCTAAATTCTTTTCAAGCCTTCACTTGCGTTCCGGCTATTGGCAAATCCCCATTCAAGAAGATGACAAAAGAAAAAACTGCGTTTGCAACCCCGGACGGCCTACACTAATTCAATGTTATGCCGTTCGGTCTATGCAATGCGCCCGCCACTTTTGAGCGCTTGATTGACACCATGCTGCGTGGCCTGAAATGGAAGACTTGCCTATGTTACCTCGATGACATTGTTGTTTTTTCATTGACGTTTACTCAACATCTGCAACGCTTGGACGAGGTCCTGGCTTGCCTTGCGGTCGCTGGTCTTCAAGTTAACACCAAGAAGTGCCAATTCACCAGCAGATCTATCAAGGTCCACGGTCATGTTGTGAGCAAGGACGGAATTCGTCCAGACCCCGAGAAAACTGCTGCGGTGCTTCGCTTCCCTAGCCTTGGCAAGCCGAAAGATTTGCGAAGTTTCCTTGGTCTCGCCTCTTACTTTCGGCGATTCATACAAAACTTTGCCTCCATAGCCACACCACTCCATAAGCTACTTGCTTCTAGTACGCCCTTTCAGTGGTCTCAGGAATGTGAATCGGCTTTCGACAGGTTGAAGAGTGCCCTCACGACCGATCCTGTACTTTCTCATTTTCACGATGGTGCACCGACCTTTCTCCATACAGACGCTAACGGCCACGGTTTAGGAGCCGTGCTCCTCTAGCGCGACAACTCTTCGCGAGAGCGAGTCGTTGCGTACGCCAGCCGCGTCCTCTCCGCAGCCGAGAGGAACTACATGATCACCGAGAAGGAGTGCCTCGCCATCGTTTGGACAGTGCAGAAATTTCGTCCCTATCTACACGGCCGCCATTTCACCATTGTGACCGACCACCACGTTTTATGTTGGCTTTCTACACTCAAGAACTTGTCGGGATGCCTCGGCCGCTGGATTCTATGCCTACAAGAGTATGATTTGACATCGTATACAAGTGTGGCAGAAAGCATAGCGACGCTGATGCTCTTTCTCGCTGCCCACTACCAGCGGCTCCCCTGAGTGTTTCCGCAATCACTTTGAACAACACACCCTCGGAGTCCACGTCTACGGCGGTTTCCTCTCTCGCTTCTATGGACCAGCTGCCTTCGGACGACCCGCACAATTTTTTTTCTCGACAGCTGGCTGACCCATACTGTCTACGTATTATAGGCTACCTCACTGGCAGTTCCCGTCCACATAATGCGAGGCTCCGTCGCCAACTCTCGCAGTTTAAGCTGGACAACTCGGTGCTGTACCGCAAAATTTACCATCCTGGCGGTCAGCGCTGGGTTCCCGTTCTACCCCGATCGCTTCAGTCCGAAGTCCTCAGAGCACTCATGACCATCCGACAGCTGGTGACCTTGGTACCACAAAACCTACGATCGCCTTCGATATCGGTTTTATTAGCCATGTATTACCACTAGTGTAGCTCGGTACGTTGGGTCCTGAACTACCTGCCATTGTAGAAAACTACCCAAGTCTGCTCCAGCCGGTACACTACAGCCTCTTCCGTGCCCAGCCACACCATTCTAAGTTGTAGGCATTGATCTTTATGGCCCCCTTCTAGTCAGTGCTGCTGGAAACCGATGGATAGTAACAGCAGTTGACCATTTGACGCGCTACGCCGAGACGGCATCCGTCACTACCGGTTCAGCTTCTGAAATTGCCGATTTCATCTTCCGAGCCATTATACTGTGTCATGGTGCTCAACGTGTATTGCTCAGTGACCGTGGAAGGGCCTTCTTTTCACAACTAGTGAACGAACTTCGCGCCTCTGGCACAACTCACAAGACTGCCTCTAGTTATCATCCCCAAGCTAATGGCCTCACTGAGCGATTCCACTGCACTCTTGCTGACATGATCGCCGCCTACATTCAACCAGATCACAAAAACTGGGATGTAGTTCTACCATTCGTCACTTTCGCCTACAATACGGCTATTCAGCGGACAACCGGCTACTCACCATTTTACCTAGTTTATGGACGCTCCCCTACTTCTTTCCTGGACGTCTCTTTCTTTACCTGCCACGCGAATTCATCTCCATCCTCTTCAGAGGAATACGTTTTACGGCTCGCAGAGAGCCGCCAACGTGCTCATGTAAACACTGAAGCCCGACAGCAAGACAGAAAGCTGATTTATGATGAATCGCATCGTGCTGTATCCTTTCAACCTGAAGACGAACTGCTCCTTTTGACGCCTATTCGCACACCTGGTTTGTGCGACAAATTCCAGCCACGGTTTATCGGGCCGTACACAGTTCTTGAAGAAACTGCACCAGTGAAATATCGCGTGACGCCGCTTGTAGCACCAGCAGATCGCCGTTATCGAACTACTTAGGTCGTCGATGTCTCCCGTATGAAGCCATTCATGCGACGTTCTTTGTCCCCTTGACTTGCCGTGGCCAGGCTGGTCGCTTTCACGTGGGGGGAATTAGTGTGGGCATTTAGTATACCAATCCTCTTCATCTGTACATTATCAATATTATTATGTGGTGCTCATGCATCCTCATCGTTGTCACGTAGCATCATCATCTTGGTTCGTTCATCTCAGCTGTCGGCTGCCGGTTCCTCGGGCCTAATAAAGGTCTTCCGAACCAAGACTTGTAAATATAGATAGATAGATAGATAGATAGATAGATAGATAGATAGATAGATAGATAGATAGATAGATAGATAGATAGATAGATAGATAGATAGATAGATAGATAGATAGAAGGTCGAACTCTCTGAAGTTTGCTAACAAACGCTTCGCATTGAAAATAGCCTTGTTTTAGCCCATCTGGGCTGGAATAGCGGCCCGGGCGCATTGCCTCACGGGCTGTGCTTCGTGTCTAGTTGCCACCTTTCATCTCTGCTAGTTAATGTCACTGCAGCCCAAATCTCACTAAACCTTGCTAAAAACAAGGGGGTTTTAAAAAATTGCCAAGTGAGTGTAACGTGGCATCGCGAAACCCAGTGCCACTGGGTACCAGCGTCCAGCTCTACGCTTGACCATGGGGCCAGCATTGCTTAGGTAGTGGGACGTTCGAGCAGCGTGTTACTGGTGATGATGATGATGTTTGGTGCTTTATATCGCAGGGGTCACTTCATGGACAAAGAGCGCCAGCTCACGGGGCAATATATATGGACATTGATTGCGATTAGCGGATGTATAAGGGCCCTAAAATTCCTCGTTCTAAGACGGGTAAAAAGATAGAAGGAATAAAATTATGACCATGCCATGAAAATTGTCTTGTGTTAATAGATGACGAACGTTTGTGTTAATAAAAACCATGGTGGATATGTAGGGCACTAGCACAGGTGCCTCAATTGTTCACACCCTTGCGTCCAAAGACTATAAGGCAAGGGCTTTGTTCAGTGTAGCCACAGCAGTGGAGGCCTGTCTGGAAAGGTCCCCCAATGGAATGCCTGAGCATGTGATATGAAAAGTACAAACTTTTCTCAAAAAAAGCTATGAACGATTTATGTGTAAAAAGTAGTTGCCTACCAACAAACATTGCAGGATGAAGTGGTATCTGCTGTCGGTAGGGTAACGGAAAGTATTGTCTTCTCAGCGTGTCTAATGCTTCGCACTGCATTAGAATGCTAAGTACGGTGAGTGCTTCTCCACGCCTATCACACGAAGGTGTATTGCGCACAGACAAAAGAAATTAATGTGTTGTGTGCGTATATGTCCTGTTATTAACCTTGTAAATATTACATCTGTGTGGCGTGTTTTTGATACTGGCAGCCATTGACCAAGTTGTGGCCTTATGACATGCAATTTATTATCTGTGTGTGTGTCGAATATGCTGTGCAATATCCCCTGAGCTTTCGTTTGAGAAAAGGTTTCAAGTCGATGTATTGGAAGCGGTAATGTTCGCGAATCCAACAAGCTGGTCCGCCAGAACGTTGCCATAAATGTTGCTGTGTCCATGCACCCAGCCGACTACAACATGCTGTTTAGTTGAGTAGACTGTGCATAAGAGTGGATAAAGTAAGGCAAGACAGAGTTTTTGTGTTTTCAAGAGTTTTCAGAGCTTTTACTACGCCTAGCAAATCTGTATATATTATCGCCTTCTGTAGTTTTATTTTATGTGTTTACCGGCTGGAAGTATCGCATAAGCTTTGTCGGTTAAATCTTGAATCAGAGAGCAGAACGCCAGCTTCCGAAAAAGATGGGCCGAAAACTTTGCACGAGGCACAAGTGTTGAACTTGGAAACACCCGTAAATAACTCAGGACATGTGTATTTCTGTTGTATTTCTAGGAAGTATGTCTGGATATATGCAATGGGTGCATGCTTCGTAACCTTCAAGAAAGGCACGTCATAGTCTATCGCCTTCTAATGCCACGGTGGCAGGCACACTGCGGGAGCCATCAAACGGTGTTCAAGTGGCACACCGGTTTCATTCGCTAGGCCCCTCACATGGAGTGAGTAGGGCTCTCTCATAGAAGGCTGCTTCTCGAACACAACAAGGCTTGACATATCAATAATTGTGGAATGTGAGGGGTAATCCTTGTCTTCATTTACATTAAGATAATATTTAGAACACATGTATCATCTCTGTAGGTGGAGTGACTATTCGTTCGATTCCACGTACAGGCTTCCCACGGGGCTAGTGCGAAAAGCACCCGTAGAGAGACAGATGCCTGGATGACGAACAGGGTCAAGCATTGCAAGGGTAGTAGGTGTCGCAGACTGATATGCCATTGCCCCATAGTCTAGGCGGGTCCATATGAAGCTCCTATACAAAGTCGTTAAACATTTATTGTCACTTCCCTAGGTAGTGCGTGACAACACTTTCATAGCTTTTATGCGCTTTTTTTTAAATATTCGATTTGTGGTATGAAGGTTGGCTTCGTGTACGAGATTAGGCCTAAGAATCTGTTTTCGGTATTAACGGAAAGACGTTGCCCATGCAGTTGAATATCAAATTCGCAATGAATGCCTTTCTTCCTGGAGAACAAGACACACGTGTTTTTCTGTGGATTCAGTCTTAACACGCTTTTTTCTGCCCGACTGAAGACTGTGTGCAAACCAAGCTGAACCTGCTTCCAACACATGGCCATTTTCAAGACTTAAAACCAAGTTGGGTGTCGTCGACATATGTACAATAAAGTATATTGCGCAGAAGGGACAAGCACAAAGTATTCATTTTGATAATAAATAGTGTGCAACTAAGTACATCTTTTTGCGGCAGGCCTATCTATTAGACAAATGCTTCAGAAAGAATGCTGCCCACTCGAACGCGAAATGTCCGGTTCGACAAGTAACTTTCAAATATAGTAAACATTCTGCCACGCACGTTAAGGTGGGACAGGTCTTTTAATATTCCAAAGCACCATGTGGTATCATAAGCCTTATCGATGTCGAGAAACACAGAAAGGAAGTATTGCTTGTGTAAGAAAGCTTCTCGGATCTGTGCCACGATATAAACGAGATGGTTGGTGATGTACCTATCATCTCTAAAACCACACTGGGGTTGGTCGAGCAAATTTTTTGTTTCAAGGAAATGTACAAGACGGCAGTTTATAATTTTTTTCGAGAAGTTTGCACAGGAAGCTTGTAAGCGCAATAGGCCTATACCTCGAAACTGAAGGGTCTCTGCCCTGTTTCAAAATGGGAATACTAACAGCCTCTTTCTAGGAAGTAGGGATAGTGCAAGAGAAACAGATTGCATTGTGCAAACAAATTGAGGTTTCTTGCGTTTCGATCGGAAGGCTTTTTCAGATTTCATAAACCACATGGTCAGAATCTGGAGCGGAATCTGTGGAGGAATGCAGTGATGCTTGAAGCTCACCTAAGCTGAAACCTTGGTTGCACGCCTCGTATCTTGTACATATGTGTTCAAGTTTTTGCTTTAGTAGTTTCGTTCTGTATTTTTGGAAAGCATCAGTATATTGTCACGAGCTGGACACCTGTTCAAAGTGCGCACCGAGGAAGTTTGCGTGATCTTCTTAGGAGTCACCCTGTTCATTTACAAGTGGAAGTATGTGTACTCATCTTGCTGCTACCCTACAAACCATGTTCCAGACTTTTGCCTCTTTTGCATGTTAATTGATCCTTGCTAAACCTCCTGTCAACTTTTTCTTGTGGCCGGCCTACGTGGCCTGAGACTTCAATTTCTTAAACGAGTGAAGATTTTAGGCTGTCGGTGAGTTCAGAAGCAACCTCCATGCTTTGTTTTACTGCTTACCCGCATTTCGGCACTCAGAGTTCTACCATGGCACACGCCGTTTTTTGGAGTGTCCATTTGTTTGTGGAATGCATTTTGCTGCTGCATCAATTAAAAACGCTGTGAAGTAGTTGACAGCCACATCAATTCTTAAAGTGCATATGTCGCACCAACCTAAATGAGTGGTGTATAATAAAGAACTGTGACAGTCAGAACAGTTATTTGAAACCAGGTAGGAGCGTAGGCCTAGCCAGCGAACGCAGCAATAACGTCCGGCGCGAGCGTCCCGTGCTTAGCACTGACGATGTATTTTCCAAGCTATGCATGACCCACTACATTCATCATCACATATTACCTCCTCGCTGAAGACGGAGCCAAGTAGGCGTTCTAAGGTGTAGTGAGAACAAGTGGTTCATGATATGGTTGGAGACAATCCACGTGTATGATTTCGCGTCCTCGGTGACGCAGCTCCGGATTAGGCGTGAAGGGCTCGATGAAATAGTTGACAGCGGAAGTTTTCTCTATGACGTGATAAGGCCCATGGAATCTGCTGACAAACTTTGTAGATGTACCAGGAGCAGCAGTGGGATGTACCCACAGCCAAACAAAAGAGTTGGGCGAAAACTGGTAGTGGGACCGTCCATCGTCGTGACGAAATTTTTTAAGCCCTTGTTCTTGTGTTGTAAGGGCGCGAGCTAATTGTCGACACTCTTTCGCATACCGAGCGGCTTTGAAAGCTGGTGTGCCTTCGGAGGAGACGGGTCGGTAGGGGAGAATGGTGTCGATTGTAGATCATGGCTCTCAAGCAGAGTAAAAAAAGGGAGAAAAGCCTGTCGTCGCTTGAGGTGCCGTGTTGTTAGCAGTTCACGGAGCTTCGCAAAAGCACTGTAGCAGGCTGCATACCACGCAGATAGATTGCGGTCTCCCTTAAGTAGATCTGTCAGGAGTGCTATGATCTAAGCAAAATCCCGGACGAAGCGGCGGAAGTATGAGCAAAGCCCAATAAAACTACGCAGCTCCTTGAGAGACGCGGGCCTCAGGAACTCGCTGACAGCACGTAGCTTAGCGGGGTCAGGGAGAACGCCATCCTTTCACATGACGTGTCCGAGAATGGTCAGCTTGCGTGCTCTAAAGTGACCCTTCTTCAAGTTTAGTTGGAAGTCAGCTGCATAAAGGTAGCATAGAACCTGTTCCAAGCGACGATAGTGCGTGGAAAAATCGGGGGACAATACCACCACATCATCTAAGTAGCACAAACACGTGTTCCATTTGAAGCCTCGTAGGATAGTGTCCATCATGCGCTCAAATGTTGCAGGCACATTGCCTAGGTCGAGTGGCATCACGTTGAATTCGTATAAGCCGTCTGGTTTAACAAAGGCAGTTTTCGGTCTATAATTCGGATTCATGAGCACTTGCCCATACCCAGAGCGTAGATCAAGGCAGGGAAAGAAGTCTGCGCCTTGTAAAGAGTCGAGGGCGTCATCGATCCGAGGCAAAGGATAAACATTCTTTTGTGTTATTTTGTTTAGGCGACGATAATATACGCAAAAGCGTATTTCGCCATCCTTGTTTTTAACTAAAACAACCGGCGACGCCCAAGGACTGTTTGATAGTTGAACGACGCCGCGCTTTAGCATGTCACCTATTTGTTCATCGATGACACGGCGTTCAGTCCGTGAAACACGGTATGGTCGCTGCCGTAGTGGTTGATGATTTCCTGTGTCACTTTGGTGGCATACATTAGACGTTCGACCTAACGTAGTGCTGTGACTGTCAAAATATGACCGAAACTTGTCATGACGCTCAGAAGCTCACACCTCTGTTGTGGGTTTAGGTCTTCGTCGATTACATGGTTGAAAATGTAGGCAGTGGAAGGGCCATCTCGGAACTACAAGAGAAGGCGCTGACTTCCTATGATCCATCAGGAACGTCAAGTGTAGCGATGGTTTCGAATGATCCGATTGAGCCGATACAATCGCCCCGAAGCAGCGTAATTGTGAATGGAAACGGATTCCCCACAGGCACGTCGGTCAGGCCATCTTGAAGAGTAACGAGAGCGGTTGGGAGTGGTGATAGGTGGCGATGAACAAAAGCAGCGGAAGGCGTGAAGAATGCGGTAGCGTCGACGACGGCGGAACACGACACAGGTGCGAAGGCGGCAGTGCGTGGGGGAATCTGAGTGTCGTCACCAATGACCAATTTCTTGTAGGAAGTACGATTGTCCGCAGGTAGAGCAATACCAAGAAGGCAAAAGACTACTTCGGCACGGGCGCAATGAATGACGGCTAGGTGATGGGAGAGAAAATCCCCGCTTAAAATGATGTCGTGAGAACAGTGCGGGCGTACTATGAACTGCACTGTGTAAGGCACTCTTTGAATTACAAGTCTGGCAGTACACTCCGCCCCAGGCTGCACAGGCTGTGCAGAGGCAGTATGAAGAAACGAACCCAAGTATGGCATGCATTGTCACTTTTCCAATTGCACGGCAATCTTTTTCGGAAATGACAGAAATGCCGGCACCAGTATCAATAAGGGCAATTACAGGTACACCTTTAAAAACGGCATTAATCACATTCGGCGACGAAGGAAAAGGGCTTGTGTTTTGCGACGAGGACGCAGTTCTTGCCTCGGGAACTGCGTCAATTAGTTTTCCGCGTCTATTGCAGCGGGGCGTCGACGCATCGGGGAGGGCGAGCGACAACGTGGAGAAGGAGACCGGCGATCTGAAGGTGGTCGTTGGTTTGGTCGAAGAGTGTGCAATTCGGGGTCTGGAGTGTAGGGAAACGTGTGGTCGTACTCATATGAACGCGCGTTTTTACGTGAATGGAGTGGGTGGCGGCGGCAAAGGCGCTCGGAAAGTGTGTGGTCGTGGCCGTGCTGCTGCTTCTGCATACGTCAATGGCGCATTGACTGGTGGCACCAGCAGTGGAGGAAGGACCTCAGCCACTTGGTCTTGTATAATTGTCTGCAGAGTAGGGCTAAGCGGCGCACTGCGCTCCGGTAGGCCGGAGATAAGCGACAGTTGGCGGGCCACTTCTTCGCGTACAAAATCTTTTATCTGTGAGAGGACGACGGGGTCTTGCGAGAGAGTCAAGCCGAACATCGATTCCTGATGTGGGACAGCACGGCGGGTGACGAAACGTTGCCGGCGGGCTCATCATAGCTTTGGCAGAGCTCGGTAACTTGAGCGACAGTAGCCAGGCTTTTTGAAATAAGCATCTGAAATGCGTCCTCGTCGATACCCTTGAAGATATGCTTGGTGTGGTCCACCTCTGCCATGTTCGCATTGACGCGTTTGCACTGGTCAATGACGTCTTCTATGTAACTGGGGAAATTTTCATCAGGCAGTTGAGATCTTGACTGAAGGCGCTGCTCCGCACGAAGTTTGCGAACAGCAGGACGACCGAAGACTTCGCTGAACTTTGTCTTGAACACTGTCCAGATTGGAACATCGGTTTCATGGTTCCGAAGCCACAAGTGGGCAATGCCACGGAGGTAAATGCCGACGGTGGTCAGTATCGTGGCTTCGTCCCATTTGTTCAAGACACTCACGAGTTCGTAGGCAGCCAGCCAGTCATTGATGTCGTGATCGTCTGTGCGGCTGAATATGAAAGGGTCCCACTGACGGACCGCGCCGGAGCACACGATGGCCTGGGGAGCCCTAGGCGGAGGGCTCGTGGCGGATGAAGTGGTCAATGCGGCTGGTCGAGTCCGGCTTCGCCACTCCAGAATTGCGAGGAGATCAAACAAACTCCACCAAATACAATAAAGACCTTTGACAGACAGAACTGCCATTTGAAACCAGGTAGGAGCGTAGGCCTAGCCAGCGAAGGCAGCGATAACGTCTGGTGCGAGCGTCCCGTGCTTAGCACTGACGATGTGTTTTCCGAGCTATGCTTGACCCACTACATTCATCATTACAGATGGTATAAAACTGCTTCCAGTCCGCTTTGCATAATAGCCATTTGGGAACCTGTGGCGGGCAATCAGTTGTTGTAGGTGTGCTCTAAACTACGGGGAAATGGTCACTTCCGCAGGGATAAGTGATGACTTTCCAGTAAGTTAAATTGCAAGCGATGACAATACTATGTTTAGGTCTATGGAGGAATAGGTATTGTTAGCGAGGTTATAATAGGTTGGTTCTTTCCGATTCAGAAGACACGCGCTTGACGAGAAAAGGAACTGTTGATTGAGTCGACCTCCAGCGTCGCAACGAGCATCACCCTATAGCCCGCTATGCGCATTCTAGTCTCCAAGCTTCTCTTTCTTACTCCTCTTTTTTACTGTCTCTTTCCGTTCTATTATTCTCCTTTTCCCCCACCCCAAGTGTAGGGTAACCAACCGAGCCAAGCTTGGTTAAACTCCCTGCCTTTCCTCTATTTATTTTTCTCTCTCTCTAGTCTCCAAGGAGAACAAAAGGTTCCGGAAGTTCATGGAATAAAAACTGGCCGTCATGTTTTGATAAGTGATAGCTTGGAGGTACGTAAAAAGTGCAAATTGTGATCAGTTTGTCGAAAAGCACAGCTCGAATAGCCACTGCCTCAAGAGATGTTTGGAGTTGAAAGTGTGCGCATGCAATCCCTCTTTTCACTATGATGGCAACACCTCCGGACGATGTTACGGCATCATCACGGTCATTTCAGAAAATTGCGTATTTACGTAGAAATTTGGTGTTTTTTTAGATTTAGGTGGGTTTCTTGTACACACAACACTTTTTGTGAGTGTTCGTACAAAAAGTTCTTGGACATCGTCAAGGTTCCTGAGAAGGCCCCTGACATTCCATTGTATAATTTGTGTGTTCATGATGAAAGAAATATAGTGCTGTGTGTACAAGGAGCGAGTGGCTGTTTAGGCGAAAGTTTGAATTCAAGTAACAGGGCCGTCACCAGGGCTCGTTATCTGTTTTTTTTTCTTGACGCGCTCTAAGGAGTCACGCCGCTATTTCGGCACCAAATCTACTGACGTATCCATTCTCTTCTCGAAGGCACTGAATGCCCGCACGTGTTAGGCGGCTGTTCGAATTCTGGGTCTCACCTGGTGAGGTGAGGCCTTGAAACCTGAGGACCCTGAAGGACGCGGTCTCTCTTCGGGGGTAGGCGGAGTAGTCTGGACTACAGCCGCCTTGGAGCAAGCAGGTGCCACAACCGCCAGCTTGGTATCTGTGGGCCGAGGGAGTGGCGAGGACTGGTGTGGCGGTGTCCCCTCACACGACGCATTAGCATATGTTGAGCCATAGAATGGCGAGACCATTTTCCTTGCTTGCTTAAAATTTTCTTTCTTCCGGTATGGAAAGGAGCGTGAATATGCAGGATGGCTTTCATAACAGTTTACACAGCCTGGCTGCTCTTTCAAGTTCTCAGGCACATGGCCCAGGATTCCACAGTGTGTACAGGATTGGCGACCACAACAGCTTTTAGAGCCATGGCCATATCTTTGACATTGGAAGCAACGACGGGGATTTTGTATGTAGGGCCTGAGAGAGGTGTTCGTGTACCCTGTTTGAATAGTTTCTGGCAATTTACTAGAAGCAAACTTGAGTATTAAGAGTTTTGTTGATGTTTCTTTGTTGTCTCTTCTGATTATATTTCTCTGTACATTGGCCACATTTTGGCTCTTCCACCCCTACAAAAGTTCAGTCTTGGTCAGGTCACGTAAGCCCGTGTCAGATACTACTCTGCGAGTTGTGTTCATTAATCTGTGCGGTGTTACGGTTATCAGTACGTCACTGAAAGCTGAGAGATGGTCTAGATTTTCTAATGGTTCTTTAACCCAAATTTTAGGAGGAGGTTCCAGGTAGCCATTTGGTTACCTTGTAATTAGAGCCAAGAAATTCAGTAAGACATCTGGCAACTACGAAGCGAGAGACGGTCCTGGCTTGCTTTCCAGTTTTCTCACAGTGAATGACATGAAAGTGTGGAAATGTTTAAATTGACCTGTTGAAAAAGTTTATGTCATCAGTGCGTACCTGCTACAAGCCCGTGCTATCGGTAAGTAAGAGAAACGCTCTATGCATGCCGGTTTTACTTTTATCCAGAAGCGCTGGTGACCACCCACCATGGAGCCTATCGAGGGAACGCCACAAGTTTGTAAATACTGAAAACATGCCAACGCCAGTCGTAAAAAACCACTATAATCAAATGCGCCTAGACCAAGGTAGGCTATTTGCACAGGATTACCCTTCGAGGCCACGAAATTTGGAAGTAAAAGACAGAAACAACAAGAGAAAAAACATAAAAGTGATGATCAAGACGAAAATGAAGAGAGATAAAGAGGGAGCAATAGGAAAAGGCGACTGCCGATTTCTCTTGGGTAGGTGAGTCTAGGGGCACCGTCTACGTGAAGCAGGGGCCGAAGGGGTTTGTTGCCTCTGCCGGGGGGCCCTAAAGGTCTGATCACCTGGCGTCGGCTCAACCCCCAGAATCCCCTTTTCTTCGTACACGGCAAAACCATGCACGCCTAGGCGAAGGAGGGAGTCGATACTCGCCCGTTAGCTCAGGTCCGTGGTGTCGCTAAAGACCAACCAAATGCCTGCTTGTGCAGACGCCCCTGCGAGGTTGAATTGCATTAGAGCCTAGTGTGAGTCTCATGTGCCTTTTGATGCATTCCTCCCGCCACGTATTACCATAGAAAGTTGGTCTATGGAAGATTAGCGCTGGATAGGTGGCGCGTCGATAAAGAGCACTTGGTTGAGAGTACCGAAACAACTCAGCCATTCACTCTCAAATGACCTGCCACAGTGTGCCGTGAAGTAGAACGCGCGCACAATGAAAACACAAAATAGATGAATTTGGCGTTTTATGGGCAAGATAATATCTTTATTCACACATACACGCCCGTATGGTGTAACCAAGAAGGGCAATAAAATTCTGCAAACACAATTTTATTTCCTTGAAAAATAACGCAGATAATTCAGGGGAGAAAGAAGGTAAATTCACGATCTGACGTTACACATTACGAATGAGACCACCATTAATCATTTATTTCACCTCCTTTTGCATGTATTATTTTTATTTGTTTCCGGAGCTCTTTGCAATTTGCACTTAGTGCTGGCCGGCATGCTTTTTGCTGTGCGGGGGAAGATGTGAGTTTTCACACGAAAGCACAAATTTGTCAGAATGCTTAACAAATTCACAGAACGTTAAATAATACTTTTTTTCTTTCTATCGTTTTAGGATATATTTTGGGCGGAATGCTGAAGAGGGCACGCTTCAGACAGTTTGGGCTCGGGTTCAACCAGCACTGCGACCACAAAACAACTTCGTCTATGTTGTTTTGCCGTCAAGTCAATATAATGCTAAAGGAAAGCCCTGCAGATCTTTGATGTGGTTGATCGGTACCGAACACACTCAGTATACCCTGTTGCATAACGTATTGGGCAGGCGTGGCGTGCACCAACGCAGGAGTTAAAACCAGGTGTTGAGGAGACCCGTAAGAAAAAATTCGGCAGATCCCACGTACCTGGGAATCGACATCATGTAAAGGACGCGGAGGAAAGTTGACCAAGTTGATGTTTTTTTGAGCGACACGTAACGAAATGACGCTAAAAATTCGGCAGACCCACTGTATCTGGGAATCGATGTTATTGGAAGCACGGGAAGAAAAAATTACCGTGTTGAAACTTTATTATTGAGCGACACGTCATCAAATGACGCTAAATGTATGTAGAAATGCTGCACGCACAGACATATGTTGAAGAGTTGCAGATGTTTATATAAGCAGTTGTTCGCACTTGCGCAAAAATGCTAACTGGAACATGCGTATTAGCAACACTAGAAGCTGATATGAAACGCTGATGCTCGCGATGATGCTTGCCCTAGACACTGCTACATAAATCAACTTCAGCGCATGAAACCTAGCTACAATTGACGTTAGCTCGACGTGACGGCTGTAATGGGGAAACAGAGCAGCAACCACTATTGAAGTTTCACGAAGATTAGTGTTTATTTGAAAAGTACTTCCTAGACCTGGCGTTGCTCTGTGGTAAAACGCTTGACAGCCACGCAGAACGCTTAGGTTCAATTACTGCTGGGACCCTAAAATTTATTATTTGCATTCGTTGGGAAGTGAACACTGCATATGTCAGGATTTTCTTAACACTGACATTTATTCTATGCCTTCTTTGGGTCGACGCTACCAATGTTGGGTTTTGCTGAACGCTCACGAATTCAAATTGCCCTTCTGTGTTCTCGTCGTTCCTAGGTAGACATCAAGTTTCTATCACCTGTGGCACATACCCGAATACCAGCGGCAAATACACGCCCGTGAGTATGTGCCACTGTCTGGCGGGAATCGTTTGACGGCGTACGCGACAGGACTGTGACATTACAGAGTTTTAGTGCTGGGTACGCAAGCTCTTGGGGCGTTGCGGGCATGGTGGCTCATGGCGTTGCGTACCCAACCCATACCCATTTAGAATGTCTTATAGCACTGTCGGTGTCAGCAGATGACGTAGGGCCAGCCCAGTCGGCCAGAGCTACGCTGACATCGGAGATCGCGAGGGCACAACCGGTTGGCACGCAATCCAGCGAGCGAGTCCCCGTCACGCGAGTTGAGATGGCACTACTGTATGGGACGCCAGGTATTCGCATGCCAAAGAACATCTTTCTCTAAGGTTTGTGGGCATGGGTTTTCGTGATTTAGTAACACGTTGCCCTGTGCTGTGAACCCTGCCAGTGTATTTGTTTAGCTGATTCGCGCTTTGTAAATCAGTGCACATATACCTCGACGCGACATACATGCGTCAGCGGCTTTGTTTCTGGCTGCGCCTCGAAAGGGGCGTGTGATGTTTTGTCTCGAATAGCAAGTTGGTGTATCAGACTTGTATGGAGCATGTATCGCATTTCAAGGCTCCGCGTAACCAGAGCGACATAATAGGTGGCGGACCATTCCGAGAGATAACGAAAATGCCTGACGGTGCAGCAAAAAACAAGGAAATCTCGGTGAAAATGGCTGGCTCTACTGCTGACTTCTCTGAAGCGACGGGGGACAAAAGTTCATTTATCTGAAATGCCTCACACGACTGCGTAAAGTTCGGCAAATTTATTGTGCTTAGAGACAGTGACTTCACCACATGGCGATGATGAATCAACAGGCACGCATGCAAAAGGCAGCGCTTAAAGTTTAACAGTTTCCGGTCCCTCAACGCTAAGAGCAGGACGCTTCTCAAAACAACACTAATAGCATGGGCCTATGAGCTTGCGACTCAGTTCCTCATCATGCAGGAAAAGTACAGTGGACTCCCGAAAACCAAACTCGCTTAAACAAAAATGCCTCATTAACAAAACTAAACGGGCTCATACGGCTGGATTTCTATGGGTCGCACAGTAAAAGTCATCGGTTAATCAAAACAATGCTTATTATGGTCACCTAAGGGTAAACGGGCATTGACAATGCCGTAGTGGTTAGAGCATCCGCCTCGCATGCAAAAGGTCCGTGGTTGAAATCCCGGTGCCACGCAGCTCTTGACCGGATCAAAAAAAAAATTCGCGTGGTGATGGAACTGCATTAAGAGGCCTGGGGTGCAGCCTCGCCGGGAACGCACTCCCTCACCAGAGAAGGATTGGCCACCCTGGTGCAGGATCTGGCCACTACCTTCCACATGCATACGTCAAATAACTCACGGCCCTCAGTCCCCAGCAGCTGCGAACCAACTGACCACGGCGGCGGTCAGATCTGCAACGCATCAGAGGGTGCTAACAATCTCTGGATCGGGACGGGCCGCCATTGGAACCTGAACTTTGCAACGCTTAATGCAAGAACCTTATCTAATGAGGGAAGTCTAGCTGTACTATTCGAAAAGCTAGAGGGTGTTAAATGGGATATAATAGGGCTCAGTGAGGTTAGGAGGAAAGATGAGGCCTATACGGTGCTACAGAATGGACACGTCCTTTGCTATTGAGGCTTGGCTGACAGAAGAGAACTGGGAGTGGGGTTCCTAATTCACAGAAACTTAGCTGGCTACATAGAGCGACACTATAGCAATAATGAAAGGGTGGTAGGTATCGCAATTAAACTCAATCAAAGATAGAAGATGAAGGTGGTACAGGCTTACGCGCCTACATCCAGCCATGATGACACTTCAGTTGAAAGCTTCTACGTAGACATGGAATCAGCAATGTGTAAAGTAAAAACACAGTATACTATACTGATGGGAGACTTTTTTCAAAGGTCGGGAAGAAGCAGGCTGGAGACCATGCAGTAGGAGAATATGTCATTCGTACTAGAAAAGCCAGAGGCGAGCTGCTAGTTGAATTCACAAAACGCAATTATTTACGGATTTTGAATACCTTCTACCAAAAAGAGGAAACCGCAAGTGGACATGGAGGAGCCCTAATGGCGAAAATAAGAACAAAATAGACTTTATTATGAGTGCACACACAGGCATCGTGCAGGATGTGGACGTGATTGGCAAGGTACGAAGCAGTGACCATACAATGGTGCGGCCTCGAATTCGCCTAGCCTTGAAGAAGGAACGACAGAAACTGATACGCAAGAAACCAATTAATGAGCTAGCAGTGAGAGTGAAAGTGCAGGAATTCAGAGTCTCACTTCAGAACAGGTACTCGGCTCTTAGTGAGGAAACCAACCTTAGCGTAGATACAATGAATCATAATCTCACAAGTATCAATACTGAGTGTGCAGGGAAGTTGGAGGCAGGGTAGTTAGACAGGAGACTGGCAAGCTTTCCCAGAAAACGAAGAACCTCAGTAAGAAGCGTCGAATCATGAGAGTCTCAAGTACAACCGACTAAATCTAACTGGCAGAGCTTTCGAAGTTGAATAATAGGCGTAAGGTATGCGATATAAGAAGGTATAACATGGAGAGAATTGAACACGCTCTGAAAAACAGAGGAAGCGTCGAAGCAATCAAGAGAGAACTTGGGATAGGCAAAAATCAGATGAATTCCACTGAGGGATAAAGAAAGCAAAATAACTGCCAATATGGATAGGATAGTTAACATAGCGGATGAGTTTTACAGAGATCTGTACAGTAGCCGGGACAATCATGACCTTAATACTATAAGATTCAGCAGTAACACAGATGACATCCCACCAGTAATGATAGAAGAAGTAAGAAAAGCTTTGGAAAGCATGCAAAGAGGCAAAGCTGCTGGTGAGAATCAGGTAACATCAGATCTGCTGAAAGTGGAGAACCGATTGTGTTAGGCAAACTAGCGACCCTGTGTACGAGGTGCTCTTGACGGGAAGAGTACCAGAGTCTTCGAAGAACGCCTACATAACCTTAATACATAAGAAAGGAGATGACAAGGGCTTGAAAAATTACAGGCCAATCAGTTTGCTCTCAGTAGTATACAAGCTATTTACAATGGTAATTGCTAACAGAGTAGAGAAAACATTAGAATTCAATCAACCAAAGGAACAAGCAGGATTTGGAACAGGCTACTCAACAATTGACCACATTCATACTATCAATCAGGTAATATAGAAATGCTCAGAATATAACCAACCACTACACATAGCCTTCATAGATTACGAGGAGGCGTTTGATTCAGCCGGAATATCAGCCGTCATGCAGACACTGCGGAATCGCGCCGTCGATGAAGTATATATAAACATCCTGGAAGAAATCTATAGGGGATCAACTGCTACCATAGTGCTTGATAAAGAAAGCAATAGAATACCAATCAAGAAGGGTGTAAGGCAGGGGGACACAATCTTCCCAATGCTACTAACAGGAGGTTTTCAGAAGCCTTGAATGGGAACAGTTAGTGACTTAGATTTATTGAAGAGTACCTTAGTAACCTGCGCTTCGCCGATGACATTGCATTGCTGAGTAACTCAGGGGACGAATGGCAACTCATGATTACGGAGTTAGACAAGGCGAGCAGAAAGGTGGGTCTTAAAATGAATCTGCAGAAAACGAAAGTAATGTACAACAACCTCGGAAACGAGCAGCACTTCGAAGTAGTTAATAGTGCACTTCAAATTATAAAAGACTATGTCTACTTAGGGCAGGTAAGAACCACGGAGCCAAACCACGGGATTGAAGTAACTAGAAGAATAAGAATGGGGTCGAGCACATTTGGCAAGCAGTCTCAAATTATGACAGTTAGATTGCCACTATCTCTCAAGAGGAAGGTATATAACAGCTGTATCTTGCCGGTACTTAGCTATGAAGCAGAAACTTGGAGACTTACAAAGAGGGTTCAGCTTAAATTAAGGATGACGCAGCAAGCGATGGAAAGAAGAGTGGTAGGTATAACCTTAAAAGACAAGAATAGAGCAGAGTGGATTAGGAAACAAACGGGGGTTTAGGATATCATAGCTGAAATAAAGAAGAGAACATGGACATGGGCCGGGAA
This sequence comes from Rhipicephalus microplus, assembly GCF_043290135.1. Lineage (NCBI taxonomy): Eukaryota > Metazoa > Arthropoda > Arachnida > Ixodida > Ixodidae > Rhipicephalus > Rhipicephalus microplus. Next base: position 102,056,648 of record NC_134700.1, on the reverse strand, counting down.
CGTAGCGCGTAGACAGGATAACCGCTGGTCATTAAGAAACTAACTGGATTCCCAGAGAAGGCAAGCGGGTTAAGGGGAGACAGAAGGTTAGGTGGGCAGATGAGATTAAGAAGTTTACGGGTGTAAATTGGCAGCAGCAAGCACAGGATCAGGTTAACTGGCGGAACAATGGAGAGGCCTTTCTCTTGCAGTGGACGTAGTCAGGCTGATGATGATGATGATGATAGCAATGCACACGCAAACGCGAGCCGTACGAAGGTCACGTGCGCTCGCAGCGTCATATCGTTTTGTCGCGTAAGTATTGTTTAGGTATTTTTACGATTTAAAATGTTAAAATAAACGTACATAGTGGCATTAAGTAAAACACTTTCAATCAATAATTTTGAATTAATATGACAGTTATCAACCTAAAACAAAAAAAACTTTTTCGTATGAGCCGCAGTTGAGACTGAAGCCGGCACCGTCGATCCCAAGCAATCCAGGCGGCCGGTCGTAGTCCCGAGAAGCGTGACAACAGAGCATCGGTGCGACCTGTAAATCTATGTAACGTTTAGCTCTTACGTATACTTCTTTCCTTCAATGTGTTACCGGATACCGGTTTGCGTTTACCGTCTTACCGAAACACATGTCTTCCAACGTTTCGAGCTCCTCATACGTAAACGTGTATACCTTCACGTTCTCATGAACAATACAGAGTTTCAGTGCTGGGTACCCAAGCGGCTTGCGTACCCAGGACGTTGGGAGGGGGCGGTATTGCGCATGCGTGAAACCCCAAACAGATGTGTCGCAAAATCGCTGGGGCGATGGAGCCATGCGTCCGCGCGGCCATAATTAACGCGCCACCACCGGCCTCCTAGCGGAGATGAGCTGCCCTCGCGCACATGCTGGCGCATCATGTCACCCGTGGTGTCACTCACCTTTCCAGCGAGCCACACTTCGCACTCACCTTCACTGGCAACGGATCAATAGTGAATAAATTATTTCCCCCAGATTACCTAAGCTAAAATGGCCTAGAACGTAAAGCAAAAAACGTGCGAACCCCGACCAGCTGAATAGGTGGCGCCATCTAGTGGGGCCATAGTAAACCAGGCAATCACAAAACTGTCATTGCAGAAACAATGTGCATTGTACGTCTCGTGGTAAAACTGCGTAGCGGCGTTATTACGACTGAGCTACTTTTGAAATAATTTTCATCTCGAAAACATTACGCGTAAGCGAACGTGTTCATGGCTGTGGTTGGACGAAGTGTCACAAGATGTCGACACCGTGATTACAGTAACCTTGTTTTTTTTCACCTTTCTGCCTATACCAGGATACTGTACACGATAAAAAAAAGTCTCTTGATTTCGCCACGAGGGCGATTGAAAATGTGTAAGGTAAATGCAGTTAGTATCACTATTTATTGTTCACGAGAACATAAAGGTATACGCGTTTACGTTCGTACGTAAACCTTTACGTATCACAAGCTTAATAGGGAGTTTTAGTGCTGGGTACCCAAGCAGCTTGTGTACCCAGGACGTTGGGGCGGTGGTATTGCGCATGCGCGAAACCCCAAACAGGTGCGTCGCAAGATCGCTGGGGCGATGGGGCCATGCGTCCGCGCGGTCCACCTTAGCAAGAACTCACGGTATCCGCACTGCGCATACTCTAGCCGTCGAGTTAAAATAAGCCGAAGTGCGAGCACTTATGGTGATTACACGGTTTCAGCCAGATTTCCAAAGCTAAAATGGCTTGGAACATAGATACTGAGAAGCATATGCCAGCCCCCGATCAGCTGAATAGGTGGCGCCATCCAGTGCGGTCATAGTGAAACAGACAACCACAACTTTGGAATTGCAGAAACAATGTGCATTGTACATCTGGTGCAAAAACTGCGCAGTGACAATATTACGAATGAGAAACCTTTTTATTCATTTTTACCTCAAAAACATTACGCGTAAGCTAACATGTTCATGACTGCAGTTGCACGAAATGTCCCAAGATGTCGACCCTGTAATAATACTGATTGTTGGCCTAGTTGGTATTTACTTAATGGCATGATTTGGCCGCAAAAGAGACACACGCAAGAAAAGGAACAGGTGCTTGTCGTTTGAGTGTTCCTTTTCTTGTGTGTGTCTCTTTTGCGGCCAAATCATGCCATTATGTCGACCCTGTCTTAACAGTAACCTTGTATTTTTCACTTTTTGCGTATACCAGATTACTGTACACAATAAAAAGTGTCCTGATTACTATGTATGTTTAATTTAACATTTTAAATAATAAAAAGACATCAATAATACCTACGCAACAAGACGCTATGTCACTGCGAGCACGTGTGAACTGCGTGCGGCTTGTGTTTGCGTGCGTGCCACCATGGCGCCAACTAAAAGGGATTCCGGTTGTGTATGGGTTGGGCACGCGATGCCGCGGGCTCCCAAGTCCGCAACGCCCCAAGAGAATGCGTACCCAGCACTAAAACTTCCTATTATGTTTGAAGACATGCGTTTCGGTAAGACGGTAAACGCAAGCCGGTATCCGGTAACACGTTGAAGTAAAAAAGAATACGTACAAGCTAAAAGTTACACAGAGTTACACGTGACACCGTTGTTCCGTTGTCGCCGCTGTCGGACTACGACCGGCCGCCTGGATTGCTTGGAATCGGTGGTGCCGGCCTCAGTCGCAACTGCGGCACATACGAAAATGTTGTCGTCTGTTTCGGATTGTTAACTGTCATATTATTTAAAAATGCTTTATTGAAAGTAGTTTACTTCATGCCACTATGTATGTTTATTCAGCATTTAAAATCGTAAAAGTACTTAAACAATACTCACGCGACAAGAAGATGTGGCGCTGCGACCGCATGTGACCTTCGTGCTGCTCGCGTTCGCGTGCGCAGTGCTATAAGGCATAGAATTTCTCAAAATGAACTAGAGGGCACTGTGGCGCTCCGATCGTTCAGCGACCATGGTAATGATGTGTAGTACACACATTTGCCTAGTCTTAGTACTTGCGGGTGGTGAATCGTACTTGCGGCTTCGTTTATTGCTGTGTTTCGATTTTGTGTTGAAAAAAAGATTTGACCCTTTTGAACTTCGTGACCCGATTTGGAAAGGTAATTCGAAAAAAATAGGGTGGTGAAGCGCAATCGCTGAACATTTGCTGATTTTTGTTTCGTGAGAAAACAGCTTCAAGCCACACGAACACACACGGAGCCAAGAGCAGGTCAGAAGTACGAAGTTTAGTCAAATGTGTTTACTACCCATCATTCCCATGCTTGCTGAAGCGCTGTGCATTGCAGCTCCCATAGACACTAGCGCCAGAATTCCCTCTAGTGTATATTGGGAAACTCTATGCTATAAGGCATTCCAACTGGGTATAGGTTGGGTACGCAACGCCATGTGCCCCAAACTCCGCAACGCCCCAAAGGCTTGCGTACCCAGCACAAAATTCTGTAATAAATGGTGATGGTAACTGCATTTTACTTACTCGTTTATGAATCGCCGTTGCGCGAAAAAGAGACTTTTTTATCGTGTACAGTATCCTGGTATAGGCAAAAAGGTAAAAAAAAAAAGGTTAGTGTAACAATGGTGTCTACATGTGATACTTCGTCCCACCACAGTGATGAATTTGTTGGCCTACGCGTAATGTTTACGAGGTGAAAATTTTTAAAAAGTAACTCAGCTGTAATAACGCCACTGTGCGATTTTTCACGAGACGTACAATGCACAGTGTTTCTCCAATACCAGTTTTGTGATTGCCTGGTTCACTATAGCCCCGCTAGATGGCGCCACCTATTCAGCTGGTCGGGGGCTCGCACGTTTTTTGGTTTCAATGTTCTATGCCATTCTAGCTTTGGTTCTGGCGGAAACAATTTAATCACAATTGATCCACCGCCAGTGAAGGTGAGTGTAAAGTTTGACTCGCCGTAAAGGTGAATGACATCACGATGATGATGCGCCAGCATGTGTGCGAGAGCAGCTCATCTCCGCTAGGGGCCAGTGGTGGCAGCGTTGTTTATGGCCGCGCGGACGCATGGCCCCTTGGCCCCGGCGATCTTGCGGCGCATCTGTTTGGGGTTAAGCGCATGCGCAATACCGCCGCACCAACGTCCTGGGTACGTAAACTGCTTGGGTACCCAGCACTAAAACTCTCTATTATTCATGTCTTTGTCAGCGCGTCATATTCGTCAAACCATCTTACCCTGCCATGCTAATTTGGTTCACGCCAAGTTAAGGGGGTGACCACGAGAGCCTGCAAACGTAAGCAGATAGATAGATAGATAGATAGATAGATAGATAGATAGATAGATAGATAGATAGATAGATAGATAGATAGATAAATAGATAGATAGATAGATAGATAGATAGATAGATAGATAGATAGATAGATAGATAGATAGATAGATAGATAGATAGATAGATAGATAGATAGATAGATACGCTCAATGTCGCCGAAGTTTACTAAGAAATGTTTCGCATTTAAAAAAATAAGTAACAAATGAAGAAAATAATGGGACTCATCTCAAGCGACCGCTACAAAGCGAAAAAATATGCCGTTCGACCGAGCTCTGCATCGACTTTTGAACAGCGACGGCCCCTCGCGAGAGAGAAACCGACGCACACGCCCTCACACGAAGAAATAAAAAAAGAACGTGCAAAAAGAGAGCCTTTCAAGTTCCAAAATACCGGCAGAGATTAGGAGACTACGCCAGCGACATGTGTGAGGGGTAGTGAAGCGAAGCCGTCACAGCATAAACTTCGCCTTCAGAGAGACGCATTTGATCTGCACGGCTATGTGTCACGATGTTGTGCGCGTGTTTTGTGCGGCAGCTTTACTGTGCTCTCGTCGCTGGACGTGAAATCTGTGGTTTCACAATAGCGCAACACACCGCAATGCCAGTGCGATGGTGTGGCAATGACCCTGTGACTCAAGCGAGCGTGACAGCATGCCACTGTACAACGGAGCAGCTCTTGGGCGCACTGCGTTCGCGGCACAATGACGAACACAAATGGTAGGTAATACTTATGTTTACTCTGTTCACGCATCTTTATTATCGCTTGAGCAACAGTAGGAGGCACTTTGTGTTGTGTAAAAAGAGCAATTAAAAATAAAAAACGAAGTTAGCAAGCTCACACAATAATGGATGGTGCGCGTCTTAAAACGCTAGTGGATATCTCAGAAGGTTCTAGTGGCCAGCCAATTTAAGCGAGTGCACAATAAAAGAGTCAAAATTCTGCGACACAATTTCTCGGGTTGCGATAAAGAGAGTATACACTTAAAAAACGACCGTCGTTATCGCGCTGCCTTATGATGAAGTTTGCATTAATGCCAACTTTGTTTTCTATTCATTCTACTCTTATGCCCAGAACTCGAGCTAGTAAGAAAATTCACGATAACAATTTTGCATTGTTCATTTGGACTGCCTCGTAGAGAAAGAAATTACATTGTATATCAAGGTACGGTAGCATCATAAGATTGTGTTGATGTAGCTAGAAAGATAAATTATGTTAAAAAACATAATCATGACCATATTATGTTACAGATATGTGTTTAGTGACTTTCTGTTTTTAAAAAAAGCTTGTGAATTTTATGGTATTGTCACTTCATTAGTCACTTATCAGCACTGGAACTTGCCACGAATACATGTGAATATTTATAGCTTTAGGATAT